>NC_092873.1:155427492-155747719 GCF_028372415.1 Notamacropus eugenii | reverse complement strand
AACTATTATATGATGCATACTATATAAAAAGCACTGTACTAAGCACTTTACAAATATTATCTCATTGAATCCTCACAACAACCCTGGGAGGTAGGTACTATTGTTGTGCCCACTTTACAGTTGAGGAAAATGTGGCAGATGGAGTTAAATGACTGTCTTAGAGTTATACGGCTAGTGAGTACCTGATTCTGGATTTAATCTCAGGTCTTTTTGACTCCAGGTCCACCACACTATCCACTGTGGCCCCTAACTACTTCATTTCTTTTTATTGTTTTTATTTTGACCCTTGGAAGTGTACTGTAGGCTGTTTTTAGCATTCACAAATATAAAAAAGGGCCCCTTTCAGAGAGGACACCAAAAGGTTGATAAAATTGGAATCAGGAAGTCCTGGGTTCAAGTCCTGTCTCTGACATATACTTATAACCTTGGGAAGGTCTGTTAGGTTCTCAGTGCCCTGGGCAACTCTCAGCCACATTAAGTTGAAGAGCATTTACTTATCTCTGTCAGTAGAGATAGAGAACTCCTCCTAAGAAATTCCTTACACCAGTGATTTTGTTTCACTCCCTCTATACTCTTTGAAGAGACAAAGAAATTGTAAGATGTAGGATTCAGTCTTAGGAAGATCTTTCTTATCCTTATTCCTTCTAATTCAACCTCTATCTAGTGTCAACTTTGTGCCTCTATCACTGGGGATGCAAAGATTTACATTCTACTGAGAAAGCATTAGCAACCAGAACGTATGGAAGGATCAGAAAATATCCCAGTGTGTATGGTGTATAGCACATGCTACCTGGATTGATCCAATCTATAACAATATCATCTGTGGTGCTCTTGCTTTCCTCTACTCCCCCTTCTCCGCACCCCCAATACTTAGTCTTTCTCTTTCTGGCTCTTTTCCCTTTAACCTGTCTTCCTGTTATCAGGAAAGGGGGCTACTTTAGCTTCCTACTCCTAGGTGAAACTCTTGTGGATGACTGTTCCTACTAACACTAGCTCATGAGCCCCCATTGGTGTACTTCCTTCTAATCAGTTACTTATTCTTAGTCAATATTAATCAAAACATGCTGAAAATGCAAAACAAACACAAAATGTTTACATATCATTCCACACATAAATCTCCCACCATTACACATACTATTTTTTGGGAGACCCTTTAAATCTCTGGATCCCCATATGTTGGGAATATGTGTGCTAGGACAACTCACAACTCTGGAATTATGGAATTCAGTGTCCTCTTTTGGGAAACTGGTATACTTCAATATCCACCTTTCTATCCAACTTTAGGAAATGTCCATAAGAATTTTTTGATTAAGTGCAGCTTCTGTGTCAGCAAATGCTTCTACTGCTAAGCTGAATTGATCCACTGAATTGATGCCAACCTAACACCTCACTAGACACAGGCTCTCAGTTGGATGAGTCGATTTGCTTGGCTGCTTCTTTGATGTTCCACTTCTAAGTGTTTCCTCTGCCCAGCTGGGTTTGCTCATCGGAAGCAAATTTAATATCTGCCACTTCTAGCTTCATGCCTTCAGCTGATAGAATGTTATGTTCTTTTGGGAAAAGGCAGTGACCTTTATCATAAGATTAACAAAAGCCTCTTCAACTTTGTTCCTTTGGCAGGATTCTTTTCTATCTCAGCACTAACAGGTGGTTATACAATAAATATCTTCTGTCTTTTCTTTTCTTTTCCTTCTCAGCAACAAGTGGCAGTATAAAGCACAATATCTCTTCTTTCCTCTCCTCTTCTTTTTCCTACTCTTACTTCTCTTTTTCCTTTCCTTTTCCTTCTCCTTCTCTTCCTCCTTTTTTTTCCTTGTCTTCTTCTTGGCAGCTGATGGCAGTTAAGAGAGCAAAATTTATCCTTTCCACCTCTTCTTAGCAGCTAGCAGCAAGTCATATATAGATGATCAGTAAGTCCCCTGTAATATGCAGGTTGGTCATTACTTTTTAAAAAAAAAACCATTAACGAACTACTTTTCTCATAACAGTTAAGGAAATTTATGACCCAGATAAGTGAATTGTCAAAGGTCAGTGTATCACCAAGGCAATATTCACACGAATATGTCAGCATGGTTCTGGATCACAAAGTGTAACAGACTCTCCATATAGAAGGCAGAAGAAAAACATTGATCCCAACACCAGAAAGCCAGATCCCAACACCAGAAAGCCAGATCCCAACACCAGAAAGCCAAATCCATCATAATAACCAAGAGATCAATCATATTAGCACTGCAGGGGCAATACCATTCCCAAGTCTTCTCCCTATCCCCTGCCAAACCAGGGCCAACACTCACAAAACTAGCTGTGCCTGCCTGTGCCCTCTCTCCTAGTCCCATAACCACTCTCATCAACTTCCTCCTGGTTCTGTGCCATCTTTCCCCTCCCACTTGTTCAGCAAGCTCCTTCTACCACATGTGACTTAGGCTTCCATGTGGTTTAAGCAGGTCACATGGGCCTATTAATGGGAGGGAAAGATCTTCAAATTAAGCAAAAATACATTAAGAATACAGTCAGTCAACTTAAAAGTGGAAAGATCCTTGGCTCTGGAGTCAGAGGACTGGATTCAAATCTTACCTCTAAAGCATATGCTTATATGATCTAAGGCAAATCATTTTACCCCTGTTGGCCTCAATTTCCTCTTTTTTTTCTCTCTTTTTTCCTCGAGAGAGAAAAAATTGGAACTAGATGACCCTTGAGGCCTCTTCTACTTCTTGATCTGTCATTTTGTGGTCCTTATAATCTTCTTTCCGTATTCCCCCCTCTCCTGATATGGGTGGATAAAATAATTTTTCTGAACTGCTTTAATTTTTTCATGGGACATTATGCGATTAAAGAGTTCTAAACAAATTCTGCTCTGTGTCCCTCATTTGTTGTTCCAGTGTTAATTTTAAAGTCTGGTAGTGAAAATTCTCATAATTGAAATGAATATCATTATTTCAATGTATGCTTTTAAAACATCTTGAGTGCTACAGCCTGCTGTGCTCCCACTGGGTGTGATGACTAATAGCTTTTAATATCATTAATTATGAAAAGTTGGAGTTTAAATGAAACTCAGTTTCAGTTATGCATAAAGGCAGAAGGTATTTGCTCCTGAATATGGCAATAATCTTGAAAATAGTTACTGAACCACTTGCTAGGATTAATGATGACTTGTTCTGAACAAGTATTAATGAATGCTACAGTTAATGCCTCATTTATCCAGTATTGTCAGGACACAGAGTATGCACCCTAAGTGAATTTTTCCAATTACTGAAATTTTTCCCTACAAACAGCAAAACTTTATTAACTTTACAAAAAAACCCCCTCACTTTATAAAACATTTTTTAAAAGAGTCTTTTTATTTTTTTATCCAGACCTGTCCTTGATGTAGGGAGCTCACAGTGAGGAAAGTTAGCAAATTCACTTTTGTTAACAAATATTCTGTAACTTGTGGTCTTAGAGATGCAGATTAACAGATGTTCTATAGCTTGTAGTCTTAGAGAGTTCTCTGGAGCACTGGGAGGTTAATTGCTTTCTGTTTGGTTACACAGGCAGTGTATGTCTTACTTGAACTCAGCTCTTTCTAGTTCCGAGGGTAGTTCTCCCTCCATTATGTGCTATGTATGAATACAAGTTAAACTTTTCTTCAAGGTGTAGAGATTTAAATCAACAAGTATATATTAAGCCCTTGCAGTGTCCTAGATACCGCAGCTTCAAAACATCTTAAAATGGTTTGAGAACAAAACCAAACAAACAGACCAAAAAACCTCCCCCAAACCGAGCCCCTGTTCTCAAGGTGCTCACACTCTCCTAGCGGAGACATCAAGGCAGTAACGCTGCACAAGTACCATATAGACAGAAGAAAAAATTGGAACTAATATCAGAAGGAAGGGACCGAGAGTAAGGAGGACCATGAAAGTCTTCTTCAAGGAGGGTGGACTTTGGCTGAGACTTGGAGGAGGCCAGGAAGATCAGGCAGAGATGAGAAGGGAAATCGTTTCAGGAATGGGGGGCAGATGGTGAAAATGTCTGGAGTTGGGAGGTGGAATGGCATGTGTGAGAAACATCAAGGAGATCGGTGTCACTGAAGGACACTGAAGTATTAGAAGATTGTAAAGGTAGGAAGGGGCCAGATGATAAAGGGCTTTAAAAGCTAACTTTAAATTTGATCCTAGAGGTAATAGGGACCTGTAGAAGAGACAAGGTAGCACAGTCAGACTTATGCTTTAGGAAGATCAATTTGACAACTGAGTGTAGGATTGACTGGAATAGGGAGAGACTTGAGAAAGGCACACCAACCAGCAGGTTATTGCAATAGTCTGGCACGAGGTGAGGAAGGCATGCACCTAGGTGGTGGCAATGTCAGAGGAGACAGAGGGATGGCATGGGGGGAGTATACAAGAGGGATTATGAAGGTAGAAACAACAGTACTTCACAACTGATTAGATATGGAGAGGAAGGATGAGAGTGAGGGATTGAGGATGACATCAGAATGAGCATTTGTTACTGTCCTGTGCAGTTGTACCATTTTCTGTGCATTTCTTAGCTGTTCAATCTCTTAACCTTGATGTTAGAATGTCAGCTGCTCCTTGCTCACTCTCATTGTGCCTGCTTGTGATAGCCTGACTCCTGTTTCTCCACAATCAGTCTTAGAATTTGAAGGAACCTTAGAAGGCATTCAGGAATCCTCCTTCTCTGTATTTCAGTCCCTTCTCTAGCATCCTTAGCCATAGATGGTCTTCCCTCCTTCTCTTTAACAATTCTATGGAAGGGAAGCTCATCCATCCCCATGGTAGACGGCTCACGTTGTTAGAAAGTTTTTCTTAATGTTCAGTGGAAATCTACCTCCCTGTAACGTCTACCTATTTGTCCTAGTTCTGGCTAATAAAGTAGTATAAACCACTGGATAGCCTTGAATACTTGGAGACAGTTATTTTGACCTTTCCCTCTGATCTCTAAGCCTCTCAGAGTCTTCTTTTCTCAGCTAAACATTTTGAGCTTTCTCAACACTTACTGATAGGACAAGGTCTTTCACTATCCTAGGAGCTTTCCTCTTTTATCAACATACATGTTAGTGATATCCATAATTCTATGTAGGACTTTCGATTGTTGTTGCCTGATCAGGGAAGAAGTCAATACACTTAATATTTTCCTTATCTTGGCCCTGTACTTTTATTAAGGCAGCCTAGATTGTATTATTATTTTTTTAAGCTGCTGTGGCGTATTTCTGGCTCATTTAAATTGCCACTAGGTCCTTTTCACATAAGGCACTATCAGAGAAGGTGTCCTCAAAAAGAACTGGATCTAACTCCTGGATGAGGAAACCCCTTTTGCCAATTCAGATTAGCACCTTCTCTGCAATCTGTAAATGTCTAATAGCACTGAGAAGTTAAGTGACTTTGCCCTGGGTCACGTGGCCAGTGTTTATTAGAGGCAAGACTTGAATCCAGATCTTTCTCACTTCAAAGCTGACTTTCTACCCATTATGCCTTGCTGGCTCGCTACTCACTAAGCCACTCTGTCCCTCATTCCTCTAGTTAATGCCCCTAGATTTTAAGAATCTAAATGAATGTCTTTAACGCCATTTAAATTCCTGGTTTATTGCTTCAGAGCCTCTGTAGGTCCCACAATCACAAGATGATCTGGCTTTGAAAAAAAAAAATCAGGGTGGATTCTGAAGTGACTCCTATCAGTATCTAGTCATTTCCCTTTCGGTAGAATGGAGCCAATTCCACATTTTGTGATTTTGTTTGTTGCTTGCCATCACCAGTGTTTTCTTATTCCTGTTGAGGAAAAAATATACTTGTTAAAGATAAGCATTGAGCTTCCGAGTCCTTGATACCTTTGATCATTTTCGTTCCTACTTTGGGCAGCTAGGGGGTGCAGCAGATAAGAGTTTCAGGGCTAGAGTCAGGAAGACTCATCTTCTTGGGTTCAAATCTGGCCTTACACTCTTAACCTTGTTTGCCCCAGCTTCCTCATCTGTAAAATAAGTGAAAGAATTGCAAATCACTCCAGTATCTTTACCAGGATAACTCCAAATGGGGTCATGAAGAGCTGGACACAATTGAAAAATTCTTTATTTTCCAACAAACTTTTTGTCATCCTTTCCTGCTCAACTCTATATGGCAATCGCAGAGTATTAATATATATTTTGACTTTGAAAGATCTAAATTTTACTTCTCTATCCAGATATTGGCATATAAGCTGCCATTATTATTAGAGAACTCTTTTTGCTTATGCTTATAAGTGCAACAAGGTAAGGTGACCAAGCCATGAAATTCTTTTTAATTGCATTGATATTAGCTCTACCAACTTCTCTACCTGTCTGTCCAAGGAGATCCTAAGGAAGAGGTGCAGCTTCACTTTGTCTTCTGAATTTTGCAAGAATCAGTTTTTGAAATTGATGTAGTGCATTTGCTCCAGTGGCATATCAATTCATTGGTCAGTGGACAAAGATTTCATGTTTAGAATCCCAGTATTTAAATTGATGTTTATTGGTGGTCTAAAAACTGGTGTTTTCTTTAATACCCTCTGCCCTTTTTTTCCATCTTTTCACTGCAGTATTCTGTGGAAAGTGAATAAGAGTGCTACCAGCAGTGAAGTCCCATTTTGTATTTGTCTTTGCTTCATTGACTGCTGTTAATAAAGAATTTTGCATCTGGTCATCCACCAACTACTGATGAGCTTCTTCAGACTTAGCCATATTGGTCCTCTGATAACAGATTTAGTTCATCACTGATAACTCTACTTCAAAGCCTTTTCAACATGGCAGAATGTGCCAGAGTTATAGTCCACTGGTATAGCCTCTGATAATACAGTGCTACCTCTGTGCTGTGATAGGACATTGAACTAGGACTTGGTAAATGTGTAGGAAGACCTCCTTCCTCATCATGTTGAGTAGATGCTTTGTGGAGGAACTTTGGAAGAACCTGGCAAGAGTCTTGTAGGATAAAAAGGCCTGGAGGAATGGTAGTCTGTAGGATCCATGTCTATAAGGTCATAGATCCATTTCAATCAATCAATAAACATTTATCAACTCAGGCACTGTGCTGACCCCTGGAGATACAAAAAGAGGCAAAAGACTGCTTCCTGCCAATGTTGAAGATTCAGATGGGAGCATAAACTCTGGTAGATCTTACCTTGATGGAAAGCTTCAGATATGGATTGGTGAGGAATATGTTTCTGTTCTTGGATGACTAGTCTAATTAATTAAGAGGGCTTATTACTAGAAGTTTGGCTACCAGGTGACAAGTTCATGGGATCATAGATTTGGAGATGGAAGGGATTTTAGAGGTCACTGTGTCCAGCTCCCTAATTTCACAGATGATGAAATTGAAATGCAGGTTAAGTGACTTTCCTGGGGTCACACAGTGAGTGTCTGAGGTAAGATTTGAACTCAGCTCTTTCTGACTTCCAAGTTCAATGCTCTGTCCATCTAGCTGTCTCTACTTCTTTGCGCTAGCAGCAGGTTGTTATCTTCATGGGACGAGAGGAGAGAGGACAATATATCTGTGAGTACAGCTCTTTAAATAGCAAAAATATACATTATATATATACATATATATGTATATGTGTGTGTATGTGTATATATATATATATGTATGTATGTATATTTTCATGTAGGTGGCCTACACTCTGCACCTGTTGTGTCAGAATGGTTCCGTGGAATTATATGGTCATAGATTTAGAGCTATACAGGATCTCAGAGGCCATATAATCCAAATCATTTTTTACAGATGAAGATTTAAGACAATTCAAGTGACTTCCCTAATGTTACATCTACAGGTAGTAAGCAGCAGAGACAAAATTCAAACCCAGATCCATCACTGCAAGTCCCATACATTTTCTACTGTAGCCCCCATAGAAAACTGATCACAAGTCTTGACTCAGGAATTCTGAAAAGATTCACAATAATGTTATTTCGTTAGGGCTTTAAATATTTAACTTGAAAATGTCATGATTTGATTTTGGGATGTATGAAATGAAAGTTTTATGTTTTAGTATTATTGTGGGAATTGCTTCCTCTTAAATTTTTTTCTTCCTGTTTTAGGGACCACAAAGTTTTATATCACAGAGATAATTATCCAGCCATCTGGGAGAGATTTTGACATGATACCAAGGTACAAATAGCAAATTGAGTTTCTTTTCTAGTCTCAAATGATGCAGGGAATTGCGGAGAGAATTTATTCTATCCTAGAATTTGTTTTGGTTACATAATGTAATAGACAAAAGTGTATGGATCCAGATTTATTGATACTTTTTGCAGCATTGAAATAATAAGTGCCTTACATTTATAGAACATTTTATAATTTTCAAAACTTATTTCATACTATATTTGGTTCTCACAGCTAACTAGTGAAGCTGGTTAGGGCTAGTCTTATAATAAATGAGGATGTTATGACATCCAAGATCACAGTGCTAATAAGTGACAGAGCTACGATTAGAACCCAAGTCTTCTGATCACAATCCCTGTGTTTTTTTAAATTATTTTATTTGTTTTGAGTTTTCTACAATCACTTCCATATATATTAGTTTTTTTCCCCTTCCTCCCCACTCCCTCCTCGAGATGGTGTGCAATCTTATATAGGTTCTACACATACATTCTTATTACATACATTTTCACCTTAGTCATGTTGAATAGAAGAATTAAAATAAATGAGAGAAACTATGAAATAGAACAAAACATAACACAAGACAAAGTGGTCTGCTTCATTCTGTGATCCAATTCTGTAGTTCTTTCTCTGGGTGTGGAAGGCATTTTGCCTCAAGAGACCATTGGGAATTTTTTAGGTCCTTGCATTGCTGTGAAGGATTTAGTCTACTAGAAAAATTCCTCACACACTGTGGTTGTTGCCATGTACAAAGTTCTCCTGGTTCTGCTCCTTTCACTCAGCATCAGTTCATATAAGTCCTTCCAAGTCTCTCTGAAGTCTTCCTGTTCATCATTTCTTATAGCACAATAGTATTCCATTACATTCATATACCACAACTTGTTCAGCCATTCCCCAATTGATGGGCATCCCCTAGATTTCCAGTTTTTGGCCACCACAAAGAGAGATGCTATAAATATTTTTGTACATGTGGGACCTTTTCCCATTTTTATGATCTCTTGGGGATACAGTCCTAGAAGTGATATTGCTGGGTCAAAGGTATGCACATTTTTGTAGCCCTTTGGTCACAGTTCCAAATTGCTTTACAGAATGGTTGGATCAGCTCACAGCTCCACCAGCAATGAATTAGTGTTCCACCTCTCCCACATCCTCCCCAACATTTATCATCCCCCTCTTCTGTGTTAGCCAATCTGATAGGTGTGATGTGGTACCTCAGAGTTAGTTTGATTTGCATCTCTCTAATCAATAGTGGTTTAGAGCATTTTTTCATATGACTGTAGATAGCTTTAGTTTCTTCCTCTAATCCCTGTATTTTTTGAACTGTGTCACAGTCTCTCAATGAAAGAAAATGTATCTAGAGCCTGTTTTGTGGATAGCACTGTGCTAGGTGAGCCATTATTCCAGGGAATCTGTGATCTTATTGATGTGAGTATCGTCAGTTCTGTCATGACAAGGGATATGCGTTTCTCAAATGCACATTATTTTGCAAAATTGCTTAATAAAAGCCAAGGAACTTACAGAAAAAATGAGGGTTAAGGGCATAATGCTTAAATACTTTGCTGGTGACACGTAAAGAAAAATTAGGCACCTAATAACAATGCTACCACCGTTCTCCACATGGTTAAGTGGTTAAGAAATACATAACTACTCCAATAAATACAAAAAATACTCCAACAGTAGTGTCCATGACTTTAGGCTGCCTAGGCCCCAGGTGAGTAGGCCATGACAGATGGTTATAGGGGGAGTAGGGGGAGGTGTGTGGACCCACCCTTCTCAACCCATAGCTTCTACTGTACCCAAACACATACCATAAATATGGCACTTTAAAATTTTCTTGTGGAAGTGGGCATTAGAACGGTTGCAACTTATGAGTTACTGAAATGATAAAGTTTTCTACGTTCTCACTGTTTCTCATGGAAGAATTCATGCATAAGCAAATTGAAATTCATGGTATGCTCAGAATTTTACCTGATATGTCCAATTGCATTGGAAGAAATTTGAGTTCTTGAAAGAAACATTATGGCACAATTGACTGTAATTCCTTCATTATGACAGAATATCACCCATTCATGCTTGTCCGTCCTGTGCAATTCTTATCTATACCTTTTTTTTTTTTTGTGGGACTAGATCTTCCCATCTCACACATGCTAGAAAGTCAGCAGCCTCTCATGGGCCTGATGACAATTCTGATTGGCATGGAAACTTTAACTTGGCCCTCTTTGCCCTTTTTGAGGTGTCCTAGTGTCCCTACCCTGCTCTTGGGGTTCGCCATATTGGTTCCACACTTAGTGTGGGCATCCATTGGCTTTAGCCCTCTTGCAGCTCAGAACTGCCATATTCAAGTGCTCCACCAATCTCAGCCTTCCCAGATCCAAGGACTACAAGTGCTGCCCCCATGCCAATCCATCCATCTCCTTTTACAGGTTTGACACAGACAGTCTGCCTAACGTGCTAGATTTCTTCCTTGTGTTCTCTTGACATTAGGTGACTACTGAGAGGGTGTGAAAACTCTCCATCAGTTATCTCTCAGTTATCTCTAGCTATATGACTGACATTTTTTTCCCTAGTTATAGGTTTCCCTGCAGATATCCTTTGCTCTTTTTAGATACCAAGTATTCAGGGGTATTTATTTGGGGAGGGTCTGGAGCTGTATTTTCATTGGTGTAGGACATATCCAATGAGGAAGCCCCTTCATTAGTATGGATCACCTCATTACAGATTCTGTCTTAGAGAATTACTTGAGGACAAAGAGTTTGGAGACTTGTCCAGAATTAGTATCAAAGGTGGGACCTACGTCCTCCTGATTCAAGTCTGGCTCTCTTTACCCTAATCCTGTTATACCATGGTGCCTTTCTGCATGTTACAAAAGAAACATATGATAGAATTTCTCCTCTCCAGGAACTTGGAGCCTGTTTCTCCTTGTGTTCTTAATAATTAACCATTGGTTATTTAAACTGACATTTAAAATTCAAGAGATATTATGGATTAACTTCCTAGTAGTCCTTTCTATTTATATATCATTGGAAGATCTATTATGGCAAAATAATACTTCCCTTGCATCCTACAAGGTTCTATGTTTTCAAAATCTTTTTGTTCTTATAGTGAAATTTACTGCAACATTTCTATATCTTGGTCTTGTTGGTATCTGAATTCATAGTAATCTGGCCATATTCAGCCTTGAGTATATTAGACTGTAAATATCTTCACCTCGGAATTCAGATTCTGTATAAACTAAAAGAAAGCCTACATCATGACAATAATACTAACACCATCAACTATTAATATTGTAGACATTTTCACAGTGCTTTAATATTTCAGTTACAATTCATAACAAATCTGTGGGGTAGGTCCAACAGATATTTTCTTTCCCTTTTTACAGATAAGGAAACTGGGGCTTAGCAAGTTTAGGTGACTTGCTTATGTTCACTCAGTTCCCAAGTGTAAACTAAGGTCTTCCTGATTTCAGGTACAGTACTCTCCCTTTGTCACACTACCTTTCAAATATATAGATGGTAACGTATAATCCTTTTCTCATTTTCCTTTGAAACTTCACAGTTCAGAATTGCCCCCTAGTAGATCTTTTGTCTTGGTCTGCTGGGGCATTTCTTTAATTTTGAATTAGTGGAAAGTGGCTAGGTTCCTGGGCTAAGAAATGGGTCATAGTAAAAATTGGAAGAAGAAAGCAAACATGTTACCACATTAAAATGTATTAAATCCACATCTGCTCCAGATTGTGAGAAAACCAGCAGTATGCAGAAAAGTATGGCATCCAGATGTCTCTGACTTTCAAGCACCCTGTGGGTATTTTTGGCTCATCTCGCCAGTTACAGTTATTATGAGAAACACACTGTGAAAATTGATTTCTGTTCAAACAGGTCTCAGTTTGTACAGAGTGTTATTGCTCAGTGTCTGGTGGAACTGTCCTCTGCTAGAAGCACATTTAGATTCACTGTTCAAGGACATGATGGAAAAACCTACATCTTGGTAAGAAATTCTCTTTTCTATGAGGGTGGGCCCTTCCTCCCTTCTTTGCCAAGGTGGGGGACTATGGGTGTGGAACACGGCATATAGTGTCAGATTTGGTTCATGAATTGGGAAGTTTTGCTGACGTGATTTTTTTCACCTCACTTTAAAAAATTTCTTTGAATGCATGGCTCCTCATGTGGTAGAAGGGAGGGAAATATTGGAAAATGAAGATGATATAATAATATAACTAATTAAAATGAGTTACCATTTCTAGTTATTTGACTTGGTTTCTTTTAAATTCTCTTGAGGCCAGAAACCTTGTCTTGCTTGTCTCTCTCTCTCTCTCTCCTACCTCACCCAGGACCTTGTATATAAATAGGCACACAATAGATATCTGTTAAATTTAGTTGAGCTGTAGTCTTTTGTAATAAATTTTCCATGGGAGACATGTTCATATCACAGATTATGAGCTTTTATTGAACATTTTTATTTAATTTGTCATGTTGATGGATCCTCAGAGATATATCTGGCAATTAGACAGTACAGTGAGCGGAAGACTGAACCTGGGTTCAAATTTGGCCTCAAGACACCAGCTGTGTGACTGTGGACAAGTCATATAATTTGAATGCCTCAGTTTTCTCAACTGTATGGAGATGTTAATAGCACCTACCTCCCAGGGTGCTTGTAAGTATCAAATGGGATAATATTTGTAAAGAGTTTAGCATAGTGCCTAGCACATAGTAAATATTTAATAAATGCTTTTTTCCATTCTTTCTTCCAAGATAGTGCCCTTCCTTCACCTCCATTGAGTTGGAAAGGTTCAGTAGTTGAACAGTGTCTTTCTCTGTAGGTATCCCTGAATTATATGGATTAAGTTTTGCCGAGGTCTGCCAAGAGTCCAGTCATCCTGCAAAGAGGATTCTGAGATGCCCTCAGTAGAATGTCCCCATATCACTTTTGAACTTCTATCAGGACACAGCTTCCATCTTTGCAAAAGGACTTTCTATGAAATGCTGAAAAGCTGACTTAAAGCAATCTTCAAGGAAATTTCACAGACTATGAAGTCAGAGTTTTGATTTGTTTTTGACTTACTTAAAGACCTTATCAATCAATCAACATGCATTTTTTGAAATTAAATTTTATTTTTTTAAACAAATCTATTTTCTCTCTTTTCTGTCCTTTACCATATTGAAAAAGAAAAGCAAGATCCTTGTAGCAAATATTCAGTCAGGCAAAACAGATTCCATCGTTGGCCATATCTCTCTCTCTTTCTCTCTCTCTGTCTCTATCTTTCTCTCTGTCTTTCTCTGTTTTTCTCTATGCACACACACACAGTATACATATACATATAAACATACATACATATACACATATATGTTTTATTCTATATCTTCTTACTATATGCAAGGCACTATGCTAAATACTGAAGAAACAAAAATCAAAACTAGCCCCTGCCTTCAAGGAACTTGTATTCTAATGAGGGAGATAACGTGTACATAAATAGGTATATATGAAATGTACAGAGAGTGGGTGGATAGTAGCCTTATAGAGGAAGGCACTAGAAGCAGGACGAACTGGGCCAAGCATCCAGCAGAGTGTAGGACTTGAGTTGAGTCTTGAAAGAAGTCAGGGATTGTTTTCTACAAAGTAGGGGTGAAGAGGATGAGCATTACCAGGCATGTTGGGAAAACCAATACTAAGGCATGGAGATAGGAGATGGAGTTTTTCTCTTCATTGCTTTTCATCATTCATCCCCAAGAAATGTGCCTATATAAGACTGGGAACTTAAAATCAATACATGCCATATATGTTTTGATACCCACTGGCTGTTCTTCATCTTTCTCTCACCCTCTCATTTGGCCTCCCTATTCCTTGAGACACAGTGCCTTTCTCATAGTGGGCACTTAATCAATGCTTGCTGCTTGATTGATTGGTTGGTTGATTGATTTTGAGATTAAGAAGAACATATAGAGAATCATTGTAACTCTTGATTTCAGTTTTGATGTTTTTTCTTTCCTTCTTATTATCTGCAGTTGTGGCTTTTAAACTCTGACAGTTTACTGATTGAATGTCTGAGAAATTCCAAGAACTTCCAAGCATTCTCATTATTTGAAGGCACAGAGAGGTTGGATTCCAACTCCGTAGGCATCTGGAATGTTGTCAAGGTTCTTTTCCATCCATGCACCAAAAATAGAAACAATGAGTGAGTTGCAGTTCTTTGTTTAATTATGTTCTCTCTTTTCACATTATGCTTTGGTTTCTGCTTGCGTGTTTGTAGTTCAGGGGATTACTTTTGAACATTTCAATAATGAATTCCATAGGAAACTTGGATTATTATTTTTGATTAGATAAAAATATTTGAGGTTTTGGTCCTTCTTCTCTTTGGAAAACCTGAGAACCTTACTGTTAAATTCCATATTTTCAAGATTGAGAGGAGAAAGTCGACTTATCAACTTAGATAAAATATTTGCTGTTGTTATCATTCAGTCATTTTTCAGTCATGTTCAATTCTTCATAACCCCATCTGGAGTTTTCTTGGCAAAGACATTGGCGTAGTTTGCCATTTCCTTCTCCAGCTCATTTTACAGATGAGGAAACTGAAGCAAACAGGGCTAAGTAACTAGCTCAGGGTCACACAACCACTAAGTGTCTAAGGCCGAATTTGAACTCAGGAAGATGAATCTTCTTGATTCCAGACCCAGGGTTTTATTCAGTACACCGCCTAGCTGCCCTTGAAATATATACCTATTTAATTAAATTACAACAAATTATTATTATTTTTTTACTTAACAGTTAAAAAAACTTCCTCTTCTTACCACTGCTTGCAAATTTTTTAATAACTATCTCAGCTTCATGCAGCATACCTCCCTGTATAAATTGGGATTTCATCATTCTCAGAACTATTCCAGTTTATAATGCACCTCTGTTCTCAAATGAACTTTAGTTTAACATTATGTGTCTTATAAATGTTCTAAGAAGAAAGGGCTCCAAACTTAGACCATGGAGCATATTCACCAGATAAAGATGCTGTTGACATCTTTAATACTAAATATGGTCATTCAGTCAGATTCCAAAAGAATATAAAAGAAAGGACAAAAAGTTGTCAAATAGAATATTAAAAATGAAATTCTTTTATGCTTTTCTGCCCCCATATGCCTTTTAACAACAAGGGAAGTGTTGTAGATGCAAGAAACTGTGTTAGGAAAAAGTGATGGTTTGTGGAGTGGTTGGTAATGGGGTGAGTTTCATGCTTCTTCCTTATGTAGCCTTCCTTCCAAAGGGCTCTAGGCAATTCATCCCTTTAGATCTCATCTTATTACACTTATTCTGTCAGAGTAGAGTATTTAAGAATAATATTGGAAGTGTTAACTTATAATGAGCTGAGGCTGATGAGAAAAGCAAAGGCAACACAAAGTTGTTTTTTTTCTTTTAAGACATATTGAGGGAAAAAAAGGATGAAAGAAGAGATGTTGCTTTGCATAGATGGGACGATAATTGACAACAGTGTTCCTTCATTCTTACTTTGCAGCTGCTTTCTTTGCCAGAGTGTGACTGATGTACTGGAAAGGACAGAAAAAAAATTAACTAATAGGAACTAAGATGAACGATAAATGAGGAGATAGCAAGTAAGAGAAACACCTAGCTGTACTTGATGAATTCAAGGCATCTAGCCCAGATAAACTCAGTCCTCAGTTACAGGAAGAATGGGTGAATGTGATTAAGTCATTTTTAGGGATATTTTGAGAGGTTGCAGAGAATGAGAGAAGTAACGGAGAATGTTATTGTTGAATCATTTCAATTGTGTCCAACTCTTTGTGACCCATTTTGGAGTTTTCTTGGCAAGGATACTAGAATGGTTTGCCATTTCCTTCTCCAGCTCATTTGACAGATGAGGAAACCGAGGCAAACGCAATTAAGTGACTTGCTCATGGTCACACAGCTAGTGTCAGAGGCTGGATTTGAACTCAGGTCTTCCTCACTCCATCTCTGGCACTCTGTCTCCTAAGCCACCTAGCTGCCCTCGTGGTGAAGTAGAGAAGTCAAATGTTTTGATTTGCAAATATAGGACAAAAATGGAGTCAGGGAGCTTGACTTCCATCTTAGCCAAATTCTAGACCATAGGATTTAGTTGGCAGAGTGGATAGAATGCCAGACTAGGAGTCAGGAGAATTTGAGTTCAAATCTGGCTTCAGACTGTGTGACCTTGGGCAAATCACTTAATCCTGTTTGCCTCGGTTCCCTATCTATCAAATGAGCTGGCAAAGGAAATGGCAAACTGCTCCAGTATCTTTGCCAAGAAACCCTGAATAGGGTCACGAACATTTGGACACAACTGAAATGACTCAATAACAACAAAATTCAAGAAGGGATGCCATGATGGTAAAAGGTAACATATGGAGATCATTTGAAAGAACTTAGAGAAAAGGTTATTGGAGTTTTTCTTTCATCTCTTTTGTTTCGTGATCTTTTGCTTTATTTGGCAGCTTTCAAAAAATTGTCATGAGATGGTTTTTAAATGAAGCCCACCTTATATTTTGGCATGGTTTTCTGCCTTGAGTAAATATCCTGTGTACTGTCTAGTCTTCTTTTGAATGTAAATAGCATTGATTTCTAATGTTCCTTTTCAATTGGGGCCTAAGTGGGGAATTCAGGCATGTTTTAACTACTTGAGCTTCTTCAGCAGTTACAACTTTTACCATTGGAAAAATATGGAAAAAAGCTAAGATTTCAGGGGTCTGGGAAACTCCCAATGTGGAAAATACCTCCAGCAGTATAAATCTCTCTTTTTATTTGACTTGAATACTAAAACTTAAATATATAATAAGAAAAGAAAAAGAAACATTGTAAACTTAAATATGAAAACAAATATAGAATAATTTCTGGGCCCCTATGGTGTTTTTCATATTTAATTTATATTGATTCAAACTATTTATTGGAAGGATGAATACTGAAGCTTAAATATTTTGATCACACACTGGAAAGAGAGGACTCATTGGAAAAGACCCTATTCTTGGGAAAGATTGAAGACAAAAGAAGGAGATAGAGAATGAGATCGATAGATAGTGTCATGGAATCAGTGAAGTTGGACAGACTTTGAGAGATTGTGGAGGACAGAAGGGTCTGGCATGTTGTGGTCCATGAATTAGACAGGACTGAATGACTGAACCACAAAAATGGTCTTTTTTCTTTGAAGGCTCTCTTTTTGAAAAAAAAATATTCTATTGATGCCTTTTGTTTTTCTGTCAGTTATTTTTAAAAATGATTTCCCTTTAGCAAGAATTTAACCTTCCTATGTAATAAAGAAGTCAGTCCAGTGATAATCTGACTGAAGGAAGTATGTTTCATTATCTTTTCTCTAGGACCATGATTGTTTTTTCACACACTTAAGACTTTAGCTTCCTTTTGGTGATTTATGCTCTTGTACTAGCTGTATATTATTCCCCTGGTTATTCCTATTTCTTTCTGCATCAGTTCATATGAGTCTTCCCCAGCTTCTTTGAATTCCTTATAGTTGTCATTTCTCATAGCACTATACTATTCCATGGCATTCTTTTATCAAAATTTATTTAGCCTCTTACTAGTTAAGTGTCACTCACTTTGTTTCTAACTCTTTGCTGCCACAAAAAGTGCTACTACAAATATTTTGTTGTTTGAAGAACTTTTAACATTCAGGATTTGCTAATCATGAATTAATTAACATGGGCTGGTCATGTGACAAGAGTGAGGTGTAACTGATGGACAGCTTTTTGACTCCCTTGTTAAGAGACCTAAGGGAAGGCATCCAGCAAATTGGGTGGATCCCAACCCTCTGTGGAATATTTAGAGGAGGTCATGGATAGGAGTCAGATAAAATGAGATGACATGAATGGGTCAAGATCTGAAATGTTGGAAGGCATAACCATATGGAGGGGTCACAGATCCATTGACATATTCATTAATCTTTATGTTAGAATCTAGTTTTTCCACTCATCTAAAATATCAGTTTTTCTCCCAGTACTTTAGACTTATGCAGCTTAAATTTCAACATCATGTCTCTTCCTTCTGTCAGTATTTCAATAACTTTTTCATATCCCTTAGTGACTCTAACATAAACAATTTGATGAGTCTTTTCTCAGGGTCCTATGGCTAACCCTTTTCTGAGAATTGTCATGTCTTTGGGTCAGCAAATGTGAGAGAATATTATGACATGAACCAAACTACCCTTAATTACACATGCTGAATATCTTAGAATAAACAGGATAAATGGTGAGGTAAAGTGTAAATGTTTAATGTTATCTTTTCCTCTCTACTTTAAATAAACTTGAGAAATAGATATATTTTCATTAAATCCTAGAGAGGGATTTTATAAACATTTAACACCTTGTTCTGCAGTGTTTTACAGAAACAGGAAATTAGAAAAATGAGACCGTTCACTCTAAATATTTTAGAAAGTGAAGAAAAAGTGGGTTTTTTTTAACTGCTTAAGTTAGATAAGCCCTAAGTATATAATTTGTTGGGTATTTTTTCCCCTAAGGAAACATCTGATTTTAGCATTTTGGGGAGTTTGGATTAAGAACCAAAATAAAAGCTATAATCATGCTTTTAATAGCACCATATCCTACTAAAGTCTATTAGGGATTCAGACAGAAAGATCTGGAAAGGTGATATTCACCAACACTATCATTGTTTGTCCAACTGAGGAAAAAAAATTACGAACTAAATACATTTGAATTTTTTGCCTGCATTATGATAAATATATGTAATATATATTGTAATATAGGAATGTTTCTGTCACAAATGTCAGGTTGCTTTTCTGAGAAATAGTAAACTTTTTTTGGTAAAAAAACCCCAAACAAACCATTAAGTTTAACAAAAAATTTTAAATTAATTTTTAATTAACTAAATTTAAAAGTATTGTCAATTTAAAATGTAATTAAAATTAAGAGTAGTTCTGCGGTGGCATTTAAATACAAAAAATATAGGCAATGTTCTTTAGAATGGAATAACAATGTGATACAGTATAATAACTGCATAGACATCTGTATTAGTATTTCCTATCACACTTCATGAAAATACTTATAATTTTTTATGTGTGATAAGATCTTGTGTGATTTAGTTATTTTTCACACTTTTTTTTACTCTGATCACTAGAGTAGGTCAAATTTGGGATATAAATGTCTTAAGACATAAAAATTCATAAAGTACTCTTATACAATTTGATCAAAGTGCAACTTTTCTGGTGGTAAGAGTTTTCTGTCTGAGAGAGATGATTTAATCAGGGTTGGATGAGGTGTAAATCAAGATTCCAAATGCCTTCAATTCCATAATTTGAGTCAGTCCTTAAAATTAAATTTTTTTTTGAAGGTTTTAAGACTTCACCATTTAAATAGAGTAGAGATCATAGATTTACCCTGGCATATTAGATGCTGGTACAACATTTTGAAATGCATTTTGTGTGTGTGTGTATGTATTTGTAAATTTACAAACCACTTTAACATAATAAATTGCATCCTAGGTAATGGAGGAAAATCTAAACAAATATATTAATTGTATGTAATACAGAAATATATGTATTTGTATTACAACATTAACACTTATAATAGGTTTTTGGTACTTACAAATAATATACAAAAGAGATTGATAATTACAATGTTACTGGATTGAAGGGGCAATGTAACTTTATCCACCTATTTATTCTTTAGAGACAAGATGGAAAAAGCTTTTTGTCTTTTTGTGAAAAGAGCAGGTTGAGTGTGTACACAGCTACAAAGAGCTACGTAGGAGTGTCTGCCTTCCAGACTAGGTTTTTCCGTTGTATGTATTAATATATTGGAAATTCTACTTTTCAGATTAAGGATTGAAACATTTTTAAAGCTACATTATTTTTAAATGTGTTGGCATTTTCTTAGTTGACTTAGAGTTAAAAACTCTGTTTCAGCTCATCTTGGTTGAGTTAGAAACTTTAACAAACCCAGTGAAATATATGTGGTAGATATATTTATCTACTCTACACATTTTTGTGTCTCATTTTCAGGAGATGAGACTGTTAAAGACACTATTAAAGCTGATTTTTTTTTAAAGAGAAATTAAAAATTTACTTTAAGAATTTTATCTGAAAAAATATTGCCTGTCTGAGTAATAAATTTACCATATATATGAGAGTTTCTGCATTTTTTCCTTGAGACATTCAGTGGAAAAAGAGTGAGGGGTTTGGAGCTGGAGGACCTAGGCTCATGCCTTGGCTCTGCCTCTTTGTGTATTATATGAACCCCTTTGACCTCATTTTCCTCACTTGTAAAATGAGGAGGTTGAACTAGATGTAGTGAATAAAGAATGGCTGTTAGAGCTAGGCTGACTTGGGTTCAAGTTCTGATTCTGACATATGTTAGCTTTGTGATCCTGGACAAGTCATTTTACCTGTGAAGGCTCCAGACAGCTTTCTAACACACTTCAGTTACTGAAGATCTGTATCAGTGCAGAGGACTTCCTCACTGGGATTGCCCTAGACTGATAAAATCATAGATTTAGACCCTCCTCTTCCTGACCCTACTTCTCACCTCAAAAGAATTATTATATTCAAGGCTAACCTTTAAAAAAAAATCACAATAGCTCATAAGTCTAACCCAAGTTTTTGTCAATTAATTTCCTAGTTTCAGCATTTGTTAAAACAATAATGCATTATTCAAAGCAGGATACTATTATATGCATGTGGAAATGAAGAAAGTGCCTTTGGATTAACTGTAATAAACGTCCTTTACATGATATGTATTTTCCTTATATCAGATAGCTCTCATACTTCAAATTTCTTTGTCCTCTTTACCCTAATGATTTCCTAGTGACATTATAAAAAGTAAAACTGGTAAAAGAACACGTAAACAGGTATTTGTTTTGCAGTTTAAACCCCTTACCCAAGCTCGTTCTCATTGCTGCTAAGTGAAATTTCTGTAGCTTACGGTTTATTTCCACTTCCCTCTCCCCCAAGTTTCAGTTGGAAGAATACGCTAGTAGAACATTGAAACAATAAATGACTAAAGTGTCAGGACAAATTAAAAAATTATTAATATTGATTTGTGAAGCTTCATTACCCTATGCTTTTTTTTGGTTTTTTTAACTGGTTGGATTATGTATTTCTGAGTGTTCTGTACCTGCAATGAAAAAGATAATCTTTTCCAGAAAAATTTTAGAGAGAGATTTAGCTAAAAGAATATCATTAAGTTTCTTTGGAGGGGATTTAAAGGACTTTTTCTTTTTGAATGACAAAGTAGTAAAACATCAATATATTACTTATGCTAATTTAAAATAGAATAGAATATTGAAGGCTCGAGATATTTACTTAATGATTTTATGTAATTTTAAAATACTACAAATTAATTTTTAAAAAGAATTTGATAATGTGGCATTAGAACAGTTATCTTGGAATGTCACCAACTCAAGAATGCTTTAATTAAGTTACTTCAAGTAGGATAGAGTGAGGTATAGATACATTGATAATGATAAAGCATTTCTTAAGTACTTGCTCTGTGCCAAACACTACGGCTGGAAGAAAGAATCTTGGACCATGAGTCATTAGTGCTGGCTTCAAATTTTGATCTTGTTACTAACTAGGTGCGTAACCATGAGCAAGTAAGTCATTTACTTTCCTAGGCCTCAGTTTACCATTTGTAAAGTGTGGGAGGTAATATAGATCCTTTCTGACATCTTTTCCAGCTCTGACACTTTAAGAATCTAAGGTATTTATTTTTTCGGGACAGGTGAGTAACTAAGTAAATATACATACATATCAGAGTGATTGTCAGTACAAATGCATATTCTCACCATGGACACTGTTATTTTTCTGTAAAGGGGGATATGGCTTCTGAATAGGACCATCCCTGAAGACTAACTTAAACTTAAGATTCTCTGGAAAATTTCAACTGTAGAATAGAACTGTAGCATTTTAGAGCTGGAAGAGATTCTGGGAAATTTACCGAATCCAATGATTTCACTTTGCAAATGGGGGAAACAGAATCCTCAGAGTCATACATTTATAAGTGGCAAGGCTGAGACCAGAACCTAGGTATTTTGATTTCCAATTTAGTGTTTTTTTTCCCCCTAGTACAGCATTTTGCTGCCTTATTATGAAAATTTGGAAGACCTGAAAATGCTTTGAAAAAATTAATTCTTCTTTCAAAAAATACCTACAATGGTTTAGAATAATCTTATGTTTTGATCAGCCTCTTAAAATGCAGTGTTCACAATACTATTGTGAACTGTTTAACATTGGTAAATGTCATCTTATTTGAGTCTCATGTCTCAGCTTCTTCAAATGCGAGTCTGTTGAATGGAAATTAATCTAACAGCATGGGAAGGTAGCCAGATACCTATGGGAAATGTAATGATTCTTTGGATGCCACTTTATACTCATTCATCTCCTAGCACCTTGTCATCTAGTAAGGCTCATCCATCCAAATCCTGGATTGTGGTTCTGGGGAACATTCTTCATCGTTAAGCAAGTTGAGCACATAACTCCTTTGAATGTAATTGGAAAAATAACTCCTTTGAGTTGACTACATTATGGGGACCCAAACTCAAATTCATTTTAATTGGAATGTCTCTTTGTAGCCATAGAGTACTGTATCTGCAACGATCAAAGAAGATATAGAAAGTGATACCATAGTCTGGTTAAAATTGTGTTCCTTTTCTTGGGGGATCTGGTGTGAAAGTAGACTTTATCGCAAGAGAGAGAAATCTCTTGGGATGCTTCCTAGAGTAAGCTCTGTTTTCTTTCTTCCCATGAGAAGCATTAAAGATGAATGTTGTCATGACCTGTGAGGAAAGGAAGAGTGGGAGAATGTGTATACAAAATGTCATCCTGTTTCCTCACAGGCTTTCCCTGAGCTAATTTCAGGTTTTATTACCAGTCAGTGTAAATTGCTGAAAGGAAATAGCCCCCTGGGAGAGAATTCATCCAACAAGCATGTATTATGCTTCATATGAGTGTCATGTTACTAATATGTGTATGAGAAGCAGCGCATGGAGTGGATGGAGTACTAACCTTGAAGTCAGGAAGGCCTGTGTTCAGGTCCTGCCTTTGACACTCAGTTGCTGAGTGCCTGAGTAACTCTCCAAGACTTAAATTATAGACAAGCTTGCTAGACCGCAGATCTGAGTAGATGGTGGGAGCTTCCACATTTGGAGCTCTCCGATTGAGACCAAGACAACATGAATAACACTTTTAGAAAAGTTTGCAGTTTAGAGATGTCAGGCAGAACTTGGTAGTCAAGGGTGAGGAAAGATACAAGTAAGCAAGACAGAAAATACCTTTACTAAGTTTCTACTATGTGTTAGGCTCTGTGTTAAGCACCTTATAAATTCTTACATCATTTGATCCTCCAAACACCACTGGGAGGTAAGTGTTATTGTCATCTCCCTGTTATAGTTGAGGAAACTGAAGCAAACAAAGGTTAAGTGGCTTGCCCAGGATTATGTCAATAATAAGTGCCAGAGGCTGGATTGGAACTTGGGTTTTACTAACTTCAAGGAAGCCATTTCTGGTTGTCCTGATCTGGGACCCAAGATGGTTTTGAAAATAGTTTGGGCTCTTTATGACCTTTTCCCAGAACTGATCCCATTGAGTGGGCTGGGATGTAGAAGCACTGACTTCCGTGTCTTCCCCTGATGGTGAGCACCGCTCTTCCTCATCAGAAGGGAGGGGAGGAGAAACCTGCTCACCAAGAAAGTAACCCTCAATAGTCTTGGTTTTTTTCCCTTTTCTGGGCATTTTCCCAGCCAGTGACTTGAGCTCTGAATATTCTCCTCACACCCACCTCACCTCCTGATCCTCCCAGCCCGCGCTTGGGGTCTGAGAATCAAATGCTGCTTCCCAGCCTCAGTGCTTGGGGCGGGGGCAGAGCTGCTATTCAGTGTGAGATTATGTTCAGGTGCTCAGGTGGGGGCAGGGCCGCCTCAAGGGCTCAGTTCCCTCAGGGGGTTTATGCAGAGACCTTCAATAATGGATCCGGGCTCCTGTCTGCTTGGGGAGCCCTGGTCTGCTCCTGCCTCCGCTGTTGCCTTCCGAGGGGGCCTGAGTATGGGGGCACCCCACTCCCCTCTCGACCCACCAAAGAGACCTTCTCACTGACCCCCGTCACCTGTGGGTGGAGGGACCCGCGTGGCCGCTGGAGATCCCATCCCTGAAGTCAGATCTGTTCCTCTCGGTGCCGGGCCGGTGCAGGGCTGGGCTGGGCTTCGCGTCCGCAGTGCGACGGACTTTTGGCGAGAGGTTTGCAGGTCCCTCTGGAACAGAAATCTTATCCGCTCTGCTATTATGTGGCTTCTCCTGCTCCCGAATTTATTGGCGGCTCTTTACTACAGATATTTCATGGGCTGTGGGTTCGGAGCTAGCGTATTTGTGTGTTTCTACTCCGCCATCTTGGCTCCGCCCCCCCAAGATGGTTTTGGAGGAAAAAATGAGGCTGGTGACTTTGCACAGCCCTCCCTCACTTAAATCTAAGTCACTTGCAAGTCATGACATCACCTTCCTTTTGTCATGGTCCTCTTTGAGAATGCAGTACAAACAATAACAATAACCAAAGCCTTGGATACTTCAGATAGCATGAATGATAACGCAGAACTGTCAGGGAGGATGAGATTCGTTTTTAGTTGTTCTTAATTATAAAATTTCTGAAAATGTCATTAAAAATCCACAAAATTCTGTGAAAGCACAGTTAACAACTGGAAAGTTTTCTATAAGGCTGGTATCTGGAAACTATGTATTTAAAATACATTTAAACAAGCAAGCCACTAATCCCTTAATGGAGTTTTAGTACTCAGTGGAGTATGTGACCTTTTTTTCTTCGTTGATTTGCCCATATGATTTTTTTTGTCACCCCTACATGTAAGACTAGACTGTCCCCTTTTAGTTGAAGAAGAAGGTTGCTAATCTCTCAAATCTACTGTAGCATTAATTTCATGAATGCAATAGAAAGCAGCTGCGGTGTTGCTGGTTAATTCCACTTTTATACTAGAGGCTTAGATTGACAAATGAACCTTGGAGACAAATATTCATTGGTGTAGACTGAGACAGCCAAGTTCTTTGAATGTTATATGGAAGAGGACTCTTATCCAGATGGCTTGAAGAGCTATGTAAGTATTTGCGTCATTTTTGAGAGCTGGAGAAAATTGATTGTTACATAAGTAGTCATATCATTGAGACTGGGTGTTTTGTAATTTCAGATGATACCAAAGAGCTGTTATAATCATTTTATTCCTCTTTTGTTTTTACATCCACAAGATTTATGCTTGTACCCCTCTCCTCCCCCTTCCAGAGAGCCATCCTTTATAATATTTTTTTGAAAAGAAAAAAGAAAAAGAAGAAAACTCAGTAAATGATTACCACATTAAAAAATAGGACTTTATGTGCCATGTTCCATATTTACAGGCCTCTGCAAAGGAGCGGGGGGAGGTATCTTCTCATGTCTTCTTTGGGGCCAGGTTTGTTCTTTATAATTTGGTAACAGTTTTGATATTTGTATCCTTGTTATTCTTTTTGATTACCTTGTTACTGGGTATATTTTCATGGCTCTGTCTACTTCACTCTGCATTAGTACAGGTAGATCTTTCCATATTTCTCTTCATTCATCACATACATCATTTCTTTCAGCACAGTAATATTCCATTACATTTATGTAGCACGACTTGCTTAGCCCTTGACCAATCAATAGGGATCTATTTTGTTTTCAGCTATTTGATACCATGAAAAGTGCTTCTATAAATACTTTGGTGTGTATGGAATTTTCAGGGAAGCTGAAAATGTGAATGAAAGGTGTCAGGAAGACTCATCTTCCTGAGTTCAAATCTAGTTTCAAACATTTACTAGCTGTGTGACCTTGGGCAAGTCACTTAATCCTGTTTGCCGCAGTTTCCTCATATGTAAGATGAGTTAGAGAAGGAAATGGCAAACCATTCCAATATCTCTGCCAAGAAAACCCCAAATAGGGTCACAGAGAATGAGACATGATTGAAAAATGACTGAACAACAACAGATAGGGTATTTTTGGTGAATGACCGCCTTTGGGATATGTGCTAAGCAGTGCAATTTCTGGGTTTAAGGATATTTAGCCACTTAATTTTTTATTAATTGAATTTTTTTTCCAGAATGATTTTGCCAGTCCAGAGTTCTATCAATAATGTATTAGTGTGTCTATCCGTAGTCCCTTCCCACATTCACTATTTTTGTCTTTTGTCAACCTTGTCAATTTTGTTGGGTGTGAAGTGAAACCTCGAGGTTATTCTGATTTATATTTATTTTATTATTAACAACTTGGAACATTCTCTTATATGATTGCTTATAGTATGCAGTTCTTCCAAAGAGCCATTATGTAGAGGATTGTCTGTAACCGTATTGATTCTATAGTCTTGCGAATGCAACATGTATGCTTGCCAAAAAGACTATTTTATGGAGAACTCTCATGGGGCAGGTGATCACATGGTGGTCAGAAGAAGCGATACAAGGTCTCTCTCAAGAACTTTGGAATTGATTGTGTGACATGGGAGACACTGGCACAGGACCATTCAGCATGGCGTGCCCACATCAGAGAATGTGTTGTGCTCTGTGAGCAAAGCAGAATTGAAGTAGCTCAAAGGAAATGTAAGATGCGCAGATTTAGAGAATCCATCCCAAATGTTCACACGGACTATTTAGAGTGCCAGACCTGTGGTAGAACATTCTGAGCTCATATTGGTTTGATCAACCATGGTTGGATTCATTGAAACTTGACTCGAGCATAGTGATGTCATTTTGGTCCTCTTCAAGAACGAAGGACAACAACGAACCAGCAGTCTTTCTTAGAATGACTGTAGTCAACAAATATTTTTTATTGTATTGTATTTTAGAGTAGAATAGAGCCGTACTATAACCTTGTCTCAAGAGCCTGCACTCTGGTACTGCTTTATAGAAAGAGAGAAATCATAGTACAATAGATAAAATACTCCATGAGGAGTCAGGGATGCCTGGGTTTGGATCTTGCCTGAGACACTACCTGTCTGACCTGGACAAGTCACCCATCCTCTCTGAGCCTTAAATTTCTCTTGCAAAATGGGGATAACAAACACATCTAGGGAATTCATGTAAAATAGAATGGTGGTGATAAACAGTGAGAACAATAAGGAATCCAGGCCTTGATGATAATGAGCAAATTTGGGAGGAGTTAAGACAAAGAAGAGGTAAAAAGTGAGGTTGTGATTAGAGGTGAGAATTTAAAAGTTTGAAAACTTTGAAGTGGAGTAATTGGGAATGATGGTAAGGTCCAAGCAGGGGACAAGGAGATGAAAGTGATTGAAACTTGATATTTTCTTTAAATAAGTACTTGGCACTGGGGACATAAAGAAACATTTCCTGGACTCAAGCAGCTTATAGTCTACCAGGGGAGACAACTTATACATATATTAGTATAAACAATTAAATACTAGGTAAAGTGTGGGCAGGCGGATACTAGGAGATGTGACAGATCAGGAAAGACATCATGGGGATAACATTTGAGCTTAATTTTGAAGGAAAAAGGCATTCTGAGGAAACAATGGAGAAGAAATATTGAATCTCAGGCACAGAGTATATATAGCCAGGGAAAAGCACAGTGTATTGGTAAATAAAGTATTATCTCTGAAAAACAGCAGGAAGGCCAGCTTGGCTGGACTGTAGGGTGCAAGAAGAGGAGTAATGTTTAATAAGTCTGGGAAGTAAGTTGGGATCAGATTTTGAATGACTTTAAATGTTTAATAGAGGAGTTCATATTTTATTCTAGAGGCATTAGGAACCACTGAAATTTATTGAGTAGGGTAGAAACACGATCAGATCTGTCCATTGGCAGCTCTTTGATGGACGGACTAGAGCCAATCAGTCATCCATTGCAATAATGTAAGCAAAAGGTGATGAGGGACTGAACTAGGATTGTAGCTTTTTGAATAGGGAGAAAGGGACTGAGGTAGGAGATGTTATGGAGTACGCCTGCACAATATATGGCCCATAGGCCACTTGAGGTCCACCAGAGTATTTTTGGTGGCCTGCAAAAAATGTGAAGAATATAAAAGAAAGTGAAGATGTAACGAGTGCTTTGTCTGTGCTCCACCTATCCTGTCTTCCACTAGTCACTATTATGCCCATCATGCAACTTGGTGGGTGGGTTGCCGTTGCGCACTCTCCTGTTTGTCCCGTTACCCGTGGTAAACAACCATCATCAGTCTGTCTCTAGTTTGAGAGGAGCAGTTTCATGATAAAAATCTTGTGTAATTAATTGATATTAATTGAAATTTCCATTTTAAAAAAATATGGTTTATTTGCAAAATAATTTAATCATTAATTATAGCTTTATTGGAAAGATAGCTGCAAAAAGCCTCCCTGCGACCCGAAGAAGTTTAGCCTATTTTAGTTTTGGCCTCTATCTACTGCCAAGTTGTGCAGATCTGTTATAGAGGTTGGAAAATCATTTCAGAAAGTATATGGAGGAAGAGACTTGAGGCAGGGATACCAATTAGAATCCTATTGCCTAAAATGTTCCTCCCTTCTCCCCCTTTGCCTTTCTACTTTCCAGAAGCTTACACATCCTTTAAGACTCACTTTCCTCCACTTGCCAAATAGGATTTGACCTTTTCCTCCTCAGAACTCCCATGTTATTTGTACTTCTGTTAAACTTTCTGTATCATTGTCTACCTTGAAGCCCAGATTTTATTTTGCTCCTATCTGTGTCTCTCTTCCCCTTGTGGTGCCTTGTTATTGGTTTTCATACAGTAGGTGTTCAATAAATATTTGTTGAATTGAACTCAGAAGAGGACAGGCTGTTAAGTGGGTGGCAGGACAGTGCCCTGGAGGTGGTTGTGGGAAGCAGAGAGAAGGCTGACTTTTCTTCTTCCTTGCCTGCCTTGATTAGAGGTGGTGCTAGGGAGGTGGAAAGGGAAGATATTTTAAAGGAGTTGTGGTTTCTTCAAGGGAGAGCTAGATTTCATTTATGGTGATGAAGTAGGAACCCTTGTGAGAAAGGTAGAAGATGTAAGGGAATTTGATTGCTCAGGGCTTCCCCAGTGGAAGGGATTAATGGGAATAAGGGAAGCATCTGCCTGAGAGAAGAGGGGTGAGTGGAATAGGGGCACTATAACAATAATAACTCACCTGTACATAAAGCTTTAAGGTTTACAGAGCACTTGATTACATTTCTGTCTACTATGGGTCTCTTTGTTACACTTTGGGAAGTCTTCTCCACTTGTGTGTGAAGAACAGCAAATAGGCCTGTGTGATTGCTGTAATGTTGTCCATTCTTTGTTCTCAAAGAGGACCAATGTGATCAACAGGGTGATGGCTTGACTTTTGAGTGAATTGGGTTTAAGTGAGGCAAAGCTGAACTATCAGTCTCAATTCTTTCCTCCAGTCATCAAAATCCGTTGGTGAGGCAAAAGTCAGGACAACTGGCCCAGGATGCAGTGGGTCACCTTGGCCATTCTAAATTAAGGTCTTTCCCAATTTGTCTGAGGCCATGCCCATTCATTGAATAAGGACTAGGTAAGAACTGAGTCAAAAGATTGCCTTTTAGAGTATATAGAAGTAGTAATATGTAAGGAGACTGAAAATATAGGAAAGGGTCAGGTTGTAAAGAGCTTTAAATGTCATAGAAAAATATATTGGATCTTAGCAGTAATAGGGTACCATAGAATTTGGATATAGAAGACCTGGGTTCAAATGCTGATTTTGCCATTTATAACCTTTGTGATCTAGGGCAAATCACTTAATGATCTGAAACCTCAGTAGAATAAGGAGATTGCTTTAGGTGATTGCTAAGGTTCCTTCTAGCTGGAAATCCTATGGCACGTATAAACACAAATTGATCTCAGAATGCTGCTCAAAGGGTTATCTTGTCCCTTTACTAAGTATGGTAATTAAGAACCATCTGAAAAGAACTATAAGAATAAGAATGCATTGCCATGGGTTGGATAATTCTTGTAACATTTCATTTGTGGCTGAGAAGACAGATAATTGAGCTGTTTAAACATCACCTCATTTATTGAACCTGAAACAGTATTCTCATTTACGCAGTATTGTTAATTCCACCAGTTTCCTCCTTTAAGCATCAGAAACTAATGATAGTTCTTTTGGCAAAGTGACTTTAACCTGCTAATTTTATCTTGCATTTTGTTTCTAAATCAATAAGTACAAAAGAGGGAATTGGAAGACACAGCTGACATTTCAGATGTTGGGGTGATCATGTTAACTTTTAGAAGTTATCCAGGCTTAATTTTGTTTTCTAAATAGACTCTGCCATGTGTTTTCAGCAGTGAAATTAGCAAAATAAGGACTTCAGTTTGCTATTTCCTAATTGATGCAAGGAGTTATATTCCTGTTCTCTTCCCCCACCCCCTTTCATTTATTCATGTAACTGGATAATTAGCTATCATAGAGGTGGGAAATATCAGTTGTAAAGTTTAATATAGTTCATATCTTTTGCTCTAAAACCTTAAAGAATGGATCATATGGATATCATTCTTTATGTGTTTCTCATGACCCACTTGTATAAATTTCACAAACCTTGATCAAACATACTTAGTTGTTTTTTTAACTATTTCTTCTAAGTGAATTAGTGATAGAGGAAGGTAGGAAGGAAAAAAGGAAGTACATTTATTAAATTCCTATTGTGTGCCAGGCACTGTGCTAAACACTTTACAAATATTATCTCATTTGAACCTCACAACAACCCTAGGAGATTGGCGTTGTATTATGTCCATTTTGCAGTTGAGGAAACTGAGGCAAACAGAGATTAAGTGACGTGCCCAGGGTTGTACAGTCAGTAAGTATCTGAGGCTAAATTTGAACTCAGGACTTCTGACTACAGACCCAGAGTACTCTCTACTGTACCACCTAGCTAGCTCAAATGGTAGAAATATACCTCTAAGTCTGTGCTCTATATCAGCGGTAACTGTAAAAGTTCACCCTAAACCTAGCCAAGCCTTTGGTCAGAATGGAGATACGAAGCTTGGATTAATATTAAAATGTCTGAAAAACTTGAGTGGAAAATTTAGGTATAGCAGGAGTTCGTGCTTAAATGACCTGAATAGCTTCACTCAGTCCCTTTGAAAAACAACACCAAAAAAAACTTTTTGAAAAAGCCACATACAAAACACCCATTCTAATAGTGTAAACAAGTCTGGCTCCGCAAAGTAATGGAATGCTGCAAATCCAAGATTCTGCCCATGAAAACAATGATGATGCATCTTTAATACTAAAGTTTCGGAGCTATAGAAAAAAGTGCTCATTCTCAAAGCCATTCTCCAAAGCTTATTTGTGCTCCTTTGTTGGTGCATAATAAAGTTCCAGGGGTTTGTTCACTTGCCAATAATGGAAATATCTTTTAGAGAAAAGTTGTAATTTCTCTCATTGGCTGGTTGGCGGTTTTCCTTTTTTTTTGTGGAGAGACAAAAAAATAATCTGAAAGAGAAGGGAGCTAAAATTGGTGGGAAATTGCTTTAGTATCAGGCCATGGAAGAGGCTAGTCACCGGAAATTATTCTTTAGTTAAGATAGTCATCAAGAATGGGCTTTTCAAGTTCAAAGCTCAAATTTAACACATCACTGTTTAGCAGAGAGCATTTTGCTATATGCTAGAGGAGAGAGAAAGTTTAGCTAAGAACCTAAACCTTACTTTATGGAGATACCATGAGGCCTCGATGAGAATCAGGATGAGTTGTAAAGAAACATTCTAATCTAGAATTGAAATAGGACTAATAATAGTTAATGACTAAGGCAAAAGTTACCAGATTATACACAGTTCGTATCTTCAGATGTTTATTTATTTAAATCTTGAGTATTGTCTTTTTAAACATAAAATAAGGCCTTATAAATAGCCCATATTCTAAAAAGTTATTTGAAACAGAGAATAACATTTTTTTATATAAACAATGTGGTAACTAACTGGTAGCAAATTTGATAGGCAAAGCTTATTTGAACCATTGTGTAGCTATGATATTGTATATCTCCAATAAAAATAATAGAAAATAAGACTACCACAATATTGATTTTTTAAAAAAATTTAATGCTGGCAGTATGATGGGAAAAAGCTAAATGGACACAGACCCTGCTTTCTGTAAGCTTTCATTAAAGGGGCAAATGTGATGTAGACCCTACACAAAAGGACATGTGCCCATAGACACATATATAAATAAACTAAAGGGAAGTCAGCCAGATTCTCTTTGTGCCTTTTCTATTTTCTGACAGGTTCTTTTGAGGAAAGAATCTACTTTTTCTTTCAGATCAGAAAATTTTTTACCTTAACTTTATTTTAAAAAAAAATACTATATGGATACATTTTTTTATTTGTTTTTTTGAAATATTTATTTTTTAAACATTCTTAACATTAAACTTTTTACTTCTGTAGTGTTTTCAAGTTACCACCTGCAGTGCCAGTGTGATGTTCACAGTGCCTATGGTGGCTATGAATGTACCAGCACAGTTCTGAATCGCAAAATAAAACAGACTCTCCACATGGAAAACAGAACCAAGACATTTATTCAAACACCAGAAAGCCAAAACCATCATAGCAACAAAGAAATCCATACACAGTAACAATGCAGGGGCCACTACCATCCCCAAGCCTTCGCTCTATTAGGCTTCCCACAAACCACCTCCCTTAAAACAAATTACAAACAGGCTCCCTTAAACAAAATCACAATCAAGTTCTGTGCATGCTAAGTACTTCCTGCTCTCTCATTTGCAGCTCTGACTGCTCTCACTTCCTGTTCCACCTGTTCAGCAAGCTCCTCTCACCACAGGCTCCATGTGATGCAGACTTCCATATGATCTAGGCAGGTCACATGGGCCTATTAATAAATGAGAAAGATCTTCCCATTTAAGATCTTCCCATTAAAGATCTTCCCCACCTACCTCGTGCCTTTTTTTTAATAAAACAAAATGAGTTAAGTAGATTTGTAGTAGCTGAAATTGATATTGTATGTAACATTCCACTTAGTTTGCCTCCTCTCTACTATAATATTGTTAATTTAAAAAAAAATCTGAAGCAGAAAAGAAGATTGAGAAGATAAGAAAGTCTTATTTTTATTGAATATTAATACTTGGTTGAAGAATAGAACAGGATGAGGATGTAAATGAATACTTGGGGAGATTCTGAAGAGATTTTCTGGGCAATTTTAAAGAATTTTGAGGTTGAAGGAAATGATTCTTTTAAATTCTACTTCAAAACTTATGTTTTTTTCTGTTCCTTTATTGGCATCACTTTTATCCTTATTACCTCCATTAGGATTTTTTTTTTTGAGGTTTGTAGAGGAATGAAGGGAGAAGGTGGTAGGAAAGAAGACAGGGAAAGTTACCATGTTTAAGTTGGAACAAGCCGGAAGAAAGGGCAAGGAAGAAGTCATATTGAAGACACATGGTGGGGGAGATTGTCCGAGGCAGAATTAACTTAGTTGTGAATGATGAAAAAAAGAGGAAATGAAAGACTCAAATCTTTGGGCAAGTCATTCAATTGGACTGCTGGCCCAGAATGGATTTGTTTGGGGAGCAGAGATGCCTCAGGAGGAGGTTCTGTGCAATCAGCACTTCATATAATAGGGCTGTTTGCAACTCAGATGCTTGGGTGGGGCGTGGGGCAGAGGATGCTGTGCAGTGATAATTAATAAATTATTGTGCGTGTACTGCAGCACTTTGGTGACTCTCATAATTGTTGGTTTTTTGTCAAGCAACGCAAGTTACCATCCATTCTTATCCTTATGTTTCTCTGATTCTTTCCCATGGCCTTTCCTAAATCCTCTCTAGGGAGTTCATCAGACATGCTGAGGGCACTTCCTTTGGCTCTCTTAAAATTATGTGAGTTCCAGAGAAGAATGAAAAATGTCTACCTTCTATCATTTGCCTAAGTGTATTACCATCCCTTCTTCATTTCCGATCATACATCTCTTACTTGACATTTTTTACACAACTTTGTGCATGCAAATCGTTGTTGGTAACATATGATATAGCCTATGAATGCCCATCCTTTGTATGGCCCATAATTTTGATTCCTTAGCTACTACAATATACCAAAAGAATATCAGAATGAAAAAGATATCATTTTTTTCTAGAGAAATGAGGTTGTTAAAAGTACAGTTCAATTTCTCAAACTCAGTACAGTTTATCACTATCTCTTAGTCAGTTCTTTTTTTTTTAGGCTATACATGTACAATTATATTAGACATATTTCCACATTAGTCATGTTGTGAAAGAAGAATCAGAACAAAAGGGAAAAACCATGAGAAAGAAAAAACAAAAACACACAAAAAAGAGAAAATACTATGCTTTGATCTATATTCAGACTCTCTAGTTCTTTCTCTGGATGTGGATAGCATTTTCCGTCATGAGTCTTTTAGGATTGTCTGAGATCATTGTATTGCTGAGGAGAGCTAAGTCATAGTTGATCATGTCACAATGTTGCTGTTACTGTGTACAGTGTTCTCCTGGTTCTGCTCACTTCACTTGACCTCAGTTCATGTAAGTCTTCCTAGATTTTTCTGAAATCTTCCTGCTCATCATCTCTTATTCTGTTCTGAGCCTCCTTCATTGTTCATCTGCTAATTATTCAGCATCTTGATGGTTTATCTACCTAAAGTCTTACAGTCTGTGCAGAAACTTTTCTTCATCCATTGGTTTTTTCTTTATGGATTGCTACATTGAACTCCTTTGAGTAATTATGGATCTCATTAAGGAGGTTCTGTAGTGTTTTGGGGCTGGGTGTATTCAATGCAGTGTCATCCACAAAAACCATGTGATATAGAATCTCTTTTCTGTTTGGACCCAGTGTTGGACCTCATCCATGACAATGGTAGATACCTTGGTGAATATGTCTCTCCTTGTTTTATGCCTTATTTGATATTAATAATCAGAATTGTTGACCAAAGTTGACCATTACAGCTTTCAAAGAATGCTGCATGAACTTAACATATTTTTGGAAGACACCTTGTTGAAGAGCCTTTAAAGTGACTTTTGGTTCTACTGAAATAAAAAAGCATAGGGGGATTCTACTTTATGTACCATTAAGTCTGTTAGGTGAAAGTGGACATGTGATCTGCTGTAGAATAATATTTATGAAAGGCTTTATATGTTAACTTCTAATTTTTATGAATAATACTCTTGCTGTGGGTGGAGATTATTGCTGGGCCTGAAGTCGGGAAGACCTAAGTTCAAATTTGGCCTCAGCCATATATTAGCTGTATGACCCTGGACAAGCCATTTAACTGCTGTCTGCCTCAGTTTTGTCAATTGTAAAAAAATAGGGAAAATAATAGCCCCTACCTCTCAGGGTTGTTAGGACCAAATAAGATATTTGTAAAGCATTTAGCATAGTGCCTGGCACACAGTAAATGTTCCTTTCTCCCCTGAAACTTAATATAGGAATACTTTGGAGATATTGTGGGTTTGGTGCCAGACTACTACAGTAAAGCGAATATTGCAATAAAGCAAGTCACATGATTTTTTTTGTTTCCTAGAGCACATAAAAGTTATGTTTACACCATAATGTAGTCTATTAAGTGTACAATAATATAATATTTAAAAAACCAATGTGTATACCTTAATTGAAATACTTTATTGCTAAAGCATGCTAACTATCATGCAAGCCTTCATCAAGTCATAATCTTTTTTGCTGGTGGAACATCTTGCCTTGATTTTGATTACTACTCACTAATCAGGGTGATGGTTGCTGAAGGTTGGGGTAACAGTGGCAATTTCTTAAAATGAGATAAGAATGAAGTTTGTCGCATAGATTGACTCTTCTTTTCACTTAAATATTGAGAGACCATTGTAGGGTTATTAATTGACCTAATACTAATATTGTTGTCACAGGGAACAGGAAAGGGAGAGAGCCCAGGCAGGTTGGGGGTGCAGTCAGAACACACACAACATTTATTAAATTCACCATCTTATATGGGTGTGACTTGTGGCACTCCAAGACAATTACAGTAGTAACGTCAAAGATCACTGATCACAGATTACCATAATAGATCTAATTGTGAAAGTTACCAAAATGTGACAAAGAGACATGATGTGAGCACATGCTGTTGGAAAAATGGCGCCAATAGACTTGCTCATAAGGTTGCCACAACCTTCAATTTGTAAAAAACACAGTATCTGTGAAGGCACATTAAGCAAAGTATGCCTGTAAGCACCAATTCAACTAAATATCTTTTGCAACTGTACAGTCAAATGAATTCATTTCAATTTGAGAAGGTCAAGATCAATGTGATTGGCTTCCTCCAGGGATATTATTTATTAATAGCTTGTTGTATAGAGATCTCACATTTAGAATACCAACCGCCAAGTTAATGTTTAGACCATCTCACAGCCATGTGAGTCTGCCATCTTCCACTTCTTCTAGTCTTCCTGCCATCATTACTGTAGAAGTGGGAGTGACCACATGGGATTGGGGGCAGTTCTCTATTTTTCTTTGAGTTTCTATTCAGTCACTTTTTTCAGAGCTTCCATCAGAATTCTTTGTCCATTAATTCTCCTTCACTTTTTATTAACTCATCTCATTCTCCTTCACTTTTCCTTGTATGTATTGTTAATGCATAGTCTGGTTGTTCAGTTCTGCTTTTATTGCTTTGCATTATTTGACAAAGTTCTTTTTCAGATTTCTTTATATTCCTCATACTTGCCCATGTGGATTGAATTATAATATTGCAATATATTTATGTACCACAATTTTTCAGTGGTTCTTTAATTATTGGACATTTAGGATACTTCCTCTTTTTTTTTTTTGAATTATGAATGATGCACTGAGAAAATCTTTGAACAGATAACTATTTTGTGTGTTTATTTTTAGTTTTGAACATTGCATAGGTTTTAAATTTTTTCCCCTCCTTTTCCCCTCCCTCCCCAAGACAGGTTGCAATCTGATATAGGCTCTACATATACATTCCTGTTAAACATATTTTCACGTTAGGAGAAACCATGAGAAAGGAAAAGCAAAGCAAAACAAAAAAGAAAATAGTCTGCTTCGCTCTACACTCAGACTCCATAGTTCTTTCTCTGGATGTGGATGGCATTTTCCATCATGAGTCCTTTGGATTTGTTTTAGGTCCGTGCATTGCTGTGAAGGGCTAAGTCTATCAAGAAATAGTCCTTGCACACTGTGGCTGTTACTGTGTACAATGTTCTTCTGGTTCTGTTCCCTTCATTCAGCATCAGTTCATAGAAATATTTTCAGGTATTTTTGAAGTCTGCCTGTTCATCATTTCTTATAGCACAATAGTATTCCATTACATTCATGTACCACAACTTGTTCAGCCATTTCCCAGTTGATGGCATCCCCTCAATTTCCAGTTCTTGGCCACCACAAAAAGGGCTGCTGTGTGTATTTTTGTACCTGTGGGTCCTTTTCCCATGTTTATGATCTCTTTGGAATACAGCCCTAGAAGCATTATTGTTTGGCCAGATAACTATTTTTAAAAAATTTGTTTTTAGTAATCATGGAATATTCCACAGAAGCCAGGTCATTCTACCAAAAACTTTACAAATTTTTGTAACCAGCAGTGAATGTGTATGTATATTTTTTACTATCCCACTAGCATTGAGTTGCTTTTAATTATTTTTTCCATTTTGATAGATGTCAGGTGGTACTTCAGTGATTTTAATTTTTAAACCTTTATTAATAAGCTTGAACATTTTTGAATAATTATTAACCATTTGTTTCCTCTTTCAGAAATTGTCTCCTTTGATCACTTACCCATTGTGGATTATGAATTGCTTTTGTAAATTTTCCACAGTTTCTCATATATTTTAGGTATTATGTTTTTGTCTGTTATTTTTCTAAAAATAATGTTGCAATATATTATTACTTTTTTCTTTTAATAGTATCTTTTATATGGAAAATTTTTATTTAAATGTTTTTGTAAGCACACCTGCCCCCAGTTTTAAAGTACTTCCATCTCCTTGTTGATTAGAAAAAATGTCGTTTTCTTTTCATAACTGAGATGTGTCACATTCCATTTTGTTTGTTATAGTTCCTTCCCACCCTTTAGAATACAAACTCCTTGAAGGCAGGGACTTTTTTTCAATTTTTGGTCTTTGTATACCTAACACCTATTGCAGTGCCTAGCGCATGAGGCCCTAGGGAATGCATGTAGAATTGAATTATATTTAACTCCATGTCATTCACATTTATCGGTGTGAAATGTGGACCCGCCAATATTTGAATAATATTTTATTTCCCCCCCCCCAAATATCCAATTTTTAACATTCCTTTTTTAAAAAACTTTTTTTGAGTTTCAAATTCTGTCCCTCTCTCCCTTCCGCCACTCTCTGTAAGGTAAGCAATTTGATATAGGTAATACATTTCTTACACAGTTTTCTCAAGTACTTTTGTTAAATAAATGACTCTTTTACCTAGAATTTATTTCCTATAGATTTATTTTTTTAAACTAGTCTTTTGTATGTATGTGGCTAGATATCTTATAAGCAATCGATTCCATTGTTCTAATTATCCACTTTTTTCCATGTTGGGGAAGGGGAAAAATTAAGCATATTATAGTGCTTATGATGTTCCAGGTATTGTGCCAAGTGCTTTTTATAAATCTTACCTTATTTGATCCTCATAATAACTGGGAGAGAGGTGCTATAATGCCATTCCCATTTTATAGCTGAGGAAACTGAGATAAACAGAAATTAAATGTCTTGACCAGTCACACAGCTAGGAAGTATCTTAGGCTAGGTTTGAACTCGGGTATTCCTGACTCCATGCCCAGTGTTCTATCCACTGCTCTACCAGGTGCCTACTATTAGATGGTTTTGATAATAACCACTTTGTGGTCTATTTTAAAGTCTAGGAGTGCAAGAGCTCTGATATTTCCTTTATTTTTTATAACCTATCCCTCATTATTACCTGGTTGTCTTCCTGTATAAATTTCCTTATGATTTTATTGAATTCTGTGAAGAAACCCTTTGATATTTTGATTGGTATTATGTTACATATGCATGTTAATTTTGGAATATTGTCATTTCTGCAGTATTTTTCTAACCTGTCCAAGAACACTGACAATTTGCCAATTATTTTTCTTCCTTTATTTCAGTTGTCATAGTTTTATGATTGCCCTTATACAGAGCATAATGTGTATTTCTAGGCAGCTTAATTCTCAAATCAAAGGCAGCATGGTATAGTAGAGAGAGGTGGCCTTAAGGTCAAGAAGACCTGGGTTTAAGTCCTGAATCAGACATATAGACCGCACTAGGATTTTGGGCAAATCATTTTATTTATTCCTTTTATGGACAATTCTCTAAGACTGTAGAGAAGGCTGCAGAGGAGGTGTTGATCTGGGAGAGGATGTGGTAGTCTGGTATAGAGACTCCCTGGAGTCTACGTATAGAATACGTATATTCTCTCTATATAGAAACTCTATACCACTGGTATAGAGACTCCCTGGAAGGAAAGTATTTGAAACCCTCTAGTTTCCAAATATTTGGTGACTATTATTATAAATAATATTTTATTTGTTTATTGCTGACAAATAGAAATACAAATGATTTTTATTGGTAAAGCATAGTTTGCTTTATTTATTTATTTTCACCATTAATTTTTTTCACTGAAACAGTTGAATTTTCTTTTTTTATTTGAAATAGCATTTTTTCAATTACATATAAAGATAGTTTTCAACATTCATTTTTATAAGATTTTGAGTTCCAAACTTTTTTCTCCCTCAAACCTCCCCAAGACAGCCAGCAATCTAATACAGGTTGTACTTGTACAATCTTGTTAAACATATTTCCACATTAATCATGTAGCGAAAGGAGCATCAGAACAAAAGGGAAAAACCAAGAGAAAGAAAAAACAACAAAAGGTGAAAATAGTATGCTTCTATCTGTATTCAGACTGTAGCTCTTTCTCTGGACGTGGATAGTATTTTCCATCATGAGTCTTTTGGAATTGTCTTAGAGCATTATATTGCGGAGAAAAGCCAGGTTTATCCAAGTTGATCATCACATAGCGTTGCTGTTTCTTTGTACAATGTTTTGCTGGTTCTGCTCACTTTACTCAGTATCAATTCCTGTAAGTCTTTTTAGGTTTTTCCAGGTTTTTTTCAACTGCAGCAGTTGAAATTTTCTAAATTCATCTGCAAATTAATATTTTGACTTCTTTATTTTAATTGCTGGTTCCATTTACTACCTTTTTTCCTGTCTTATTTGTATGGTTAGCATTTCCAATATTATGCCAGATAAAAATGGTACAAGTATCTCTGCTTTGAACCTGTTTTTAGGGGAAATGTCTCTAGTGTTTCTTCATTGAATTCTATATTGGCTATTATCATAAGGAAGATAATTTTTATAGTGCTGAGGCAAAAATTCCTTTCCCCCCTTGTTTTTAAGTGAATGGTGAGCTTTAATTAAAAGTTTTTTGATACATATATTAATATAATCAATAGGGGCATTGTGGGGTTATTAGCTAGAGAGCTGGCCAGAGAAACCAGAAGGCTTTAGGTTCTGTCTATGTGATCCTCGGCAAGTTACAACTTTTCAGAGCTTCAAGTTAGTTATCTAAGACTATATATTGCTGAGCAGTTGCTGATTTGCAACCTTATTGAAAGGGTTTCCTCCTTAGGAAACCTTGGTGAAATCTCAGGTACAGGGAAACAAAACAAAACAGCCTAATAACTGCATAGCTAGACTAGCTTGAATTTATATAGTGCCTATCAAGTACTTTATAAATATTGTCTATATATAATTATATCTATAATTATTTTTGCAACAACCATGGGTTGTAGGGTCTGTTATTATCTGCATTTTACAAATGAGGATACCAGGCCTGACAGAGGTTAAGTGACTTACCCAGATTCATACAACTACTAAGTGTCTGAGGCTAGATTTGAACTTAGGTTATCCTGATGCCAAGTCTAGCACTCTCTCCACTGTGTCACCTATCTCCCAAGATCAGTCACTCAATCTTAGCCCTTTGCCTCTCCCTCATTGTATCCCTCTGTCATTATTATCATGGCTGCCTAGGACTGGAAGTCATTTTGTATTTTCCTTTGTTGCATAAGTAGCCATGTTTAGTTTTGACCATAGAATTTGTCATCTCATGTTCAGCCTTCTGAGGTGGAGTTTTTCCCTTTTTAGCTAGGCTGCTTATCAGATATCAACAGAGTTCATCATTTTACTATGTTAACATTTTAAATAATGAATTGTATATTTTATTGGGGCAACTAGGTGGTGCAGTGGATCGTGTAAGATCTGGAGTTAGGAGGACCTGAGTTAAAACCAATATTTTATTACTTCTGTATTTCAGTGGCTTATTCATAACTCAACTGTATCTTTTTTTAAAAAATTATGTATATTTGTTACGTATATGTATATGACACCATTGTCATTTTCCAGTGTATCTCCCCCATCTCCCACTCCCTGAAATCCTTCCTTGTAATAAGATAGTATAGTTATGCAGTACGTTGACAACACACTGGTAACATATAACTCACTGAGGACATGTTCACCATCTCTCTTTTAAAAGAGAGAAGGCATTTCCTTATCAGTCCTCTGAAGTCACAATTAGACATTGCATTGATTAGAGTTCTGAATTTTTTCCTTACATTATCATGCTCATTGTGTAATTCTTCTCCAGGTTCTATTTACTTCACTGTGTAAAAGTTCATACACATCTTCCCCAAATTCTCAAAATTCCCCAAATTATCTCAAGTGAAATATTCATGAAGCACTTAGCGCAGTACCCAGCACATAATACCTATATAAACATTAGCTATTGTTATTATTAGCTGTTACTCTCTGAGTTCTTCATATTTGTTATTTTTTGATGGTACAATAATATCCATTATATTCCTCTACCACAGTTTGTTCAACTAGTCCTTAATCAGTGGGCACTCACGTTTAGTTTTTAGTTCTTTGCTACTACAAAAAGTGCTGCTATAAATAATGGGACCTTTCCCTCTTTCTTTAATGCCCTTCGGGTATTTCCTTTGTAATGGTATCCCTGACTCAAAAGATATTTACAATTTAGCGACCTTTTTGGGGGGTATAATTCCAAATTGTTTTCCAAACTCCATCTATACCTTCTTATCCTATACAATCCTTATTGGTCATGATAATTTGGACTTCAGGTTAAAGAATATATCTTGTTTTTTAGACCATGAATTCAGCATGACAAAAAACATGCTGTTAGAAACCCGCTAGAAGCTTCTTTCCATTGATTCATCACCCATAAAGTAACCTAGGTGTTGAATCTCTTCTTTGCACAGGTACAAATAGATAACTAAGTTAAGTAGACTCTTGTTGTCCACCCCTGTGGTGTGCAGAATTGCCACAGAAGTTCACAGTCAGGGGAGTGCTGGAGTGCAAATTGGCTAGTGAGAGCTGACTGTTAAATTTTCATCATGAGCATTTACACTTTGGAAATAGAAAAATGTTATTGTTTTAAAATTATTGTCTAGCCAGTAATTCGTTTTTAAATATTAAATATTATTGAAAAATTATTGTTTTGTTGTCTAAATTTAAGAAAGTAATGGAGGAAATAATTCAGATTAAACTTAAAAAGTGTGTTCTGTGTACATTCCCCTCCCCGCCAAGCCCTTCCACAGAGCCAGGTATTAAACATTTACAAGCATATCTTTGTTGACAGAAGAGGCAAAGAGGCAACCAACTCAAACACAAGTAGCCATACTTTTACTCACCCTTATCTCTTCTATAAGTTTTGGCTTCTCCTAGGTTCATCTTTACTTCTCTTTAAAAATTTAACAAAATCTTATGGAGACTTTGATGTAATGTGGTGGAGTGGATCTTATGCTGACTGGACTCGAAGTTCTGGGTCCAAATTTGATCTGGGTTCAAATTCAGCTTTAGACACTCAGTACCTGTGTGACCCTGGATAAGTCTTTTATCTTCTCTGACCTTCAGTTTCCTCTTCTATAAAATGAGTTAGACACAGTGAACTCTTAAGATCTTTTGTAGCTTTAAATCTTTGATCCTATGACTTGAAATGTTTGTATAAATCCTATACACACACATATCTAAAATTTTAAAGCAAAGAAAAATATCAACATTAACAATTTACAACTGTTCTTTTCCTGATAGAAAGATCTTAATCTTCCACTGATGCACATGGGGCTTTTTGCAGATGACACTAATTAATGGTGATGTGGTTTGTGCTTCTAATTCTCTGCTGCCATATTGATTATGCCCTACAGCTGTACCTCCTAAGGCTGTGTTCTTGGCAGGCTTAAAGATAAGCAGAACCTGGATCTGAAATCTTTGGGGAAAATTCCAAAGCCTGGAAATTCAGAAAATATTCAAGGGAAGGACAACCAAGCTTGAAACTCATTTTATAGCCAGATCTGAATTGTCATTCCTATTGGTGAGGCTGCCATCTTTTATAAGTGAGGGAGTTGTGAGTTGCTATATTTTAGAAACCACAACAAAAAGTAGAGCCTGACCTCTAATCTCATCCTTTAAACATAATTCCATGAATTTCACTCTTTTGATAAGGTCTGTCTTTGCTAAAACGTCTTGGAAGCTGATTTGCTCCTGAGCAAGCAGAAGTTGAATTGGGATCCATTCTCATTCTTGCTGTCAACTTGGAGAACTCACTTATACAACAGATAAGCAGAGAGTGTTTGAATATCCCTAAAGATGCCATGTAATGAAATTCACAGGGTTGTTGTAGAGTTTAATAGCTATGCCATTGTCTAACTCAGTGTGTCAATCAATCAGCAAATATTTATTGAGCTACAGTATGGAATCTGCCGACTAGTTGGAGAGGCTAGACTCATGTAACATCAGAAAGTATATAATTGAGTGCTGAATTACTTGGCACAGGCTCTGGGCCTGTGCCTTGTGCCTAGTACTTTCTTCCTTCTCATCTCTGCCTCCTAATTTCCCTGGTAGCTTGCAAGTCTCAGCTACAATCATACTCATTTCAAGAAGCCTATCCCAATTCCCACTTTCCCTCCCTTTTTTGCTTTCCCTCCATCGATTGTCTCTGTCTTAACTTGTTTATGTCTGGTTTCTCTGCAGTAGTTTGAATGTTGTCTCCCCATTAGAATGTCTTTTACATTTCTTCATATCCTCAGTGCTAAGCACGTCTTAGGTACTTCGTAAATGCTTATTTACTTGTAAATAAATCAGTAGAGTGTTGACTGAATTTGGAGGAGAGAATGAGTAAAATAGTTACAGGAACTGAATGGGAATGAGGAAAGTTGGAGGAAACACACTGATGAATATTTATTGGTAGTTCTGGCAATTGGGTTTGAGCTGGTCCTTGGTGTAGGATTTGATTTGGTAAAGAAGGCAAATGAAGAAGGAAATGAACGAGATATGTTTGTGAGATGCCAGTAAAATCACTTCCTTTAAGACTCAGGTCATGTGTGGTGATACTGCTTGTGCTATTTGGGGCTGAATTCCCATTATTCAGATGAACATTGAATGATCTGTAGGTGCTTGATTGAAAACTAGTTTCCTGGTTTCCTAGATGAAGGGCTGGCAAGAACCTCAGAAGGACCAAAGAATCCAACCCCCTCATTTTGTAGATGAAGAAAAGGAGCCCTAAGTTTTGCTTAATCATTTTGCTTTGTCGTAGTGTCCATCTGATTTGTTCATTTTATCAACCAAACCAAATGTAGTCTCGTGCCTTGTTAGGAAAATGGGATCAGATTAACCCGTAAAATGGTGGTCTAGTATATCCATAATGAAAAAATGTCTGGGTTTATGCCAAATGATAGATAGGAATTTTGGAGAGTCATATAATTTTAAAGCTAGGAAGGAACCTTGGAGATAATCTTGTCTATAAATGGGAAATTGAGATCCCAATGACTTGAACAGTATCTAGTCTCTTTTTTTGTAATTTAAAAATTTTTAAATTTAAGTGCAAAATGAGAATAGAAAAAAATTGCCATGTGCACAGAATATGAGTATTCAAAATATAAAGAAATACATTTCCATTTAAAGAAAGCCTGTGTAATAAATACTGCATATGTATTCTGATCTGTCCTTCTTTGTTTCCTTGTAGGTTTCCTTTTGTTCTCTGTTGTGTACTTTTTACTTGGTTCTTTTCTCCCCCTCCTTCCTCCTTCCCCCTACCCCAAGAAGGCTATAATTAAGTGTAGATATATTTATATACATACACATACATATATACACACACACATATATACACATATGCACATCCATATATACACATATGTACACACATATATGTGTATTTATGCACACATATATACACATATACATTCATATGCATTTGTGTAAGACTATACTGTATTCTCTGTTTCTCTGAAGGTGGATAACATCTTCCTTCGTAAGTCCAAGTCTTTCCATATTTTTCTGAATCCACCATCTCCTCATTTCCTCCACCACAGCAACATTCCACACCTTAAAACTCTTTAGTTATTTTAAATAGTCTATACTGATTAACATTGCTGACATATCATGTAGTTTCCCTATTTTTCTCTTTTGATTAAATTTCTTTTAGCTTTAACTTTGAGATCATGATTACTACCCCTGCTTTCTTTCCTAGTAAATTTTACTCCTGATCTTTATTTTGTGTTTGTGTGTATCTTTTATTTACTATCCCTCCTAACTCCTCTGCTTTACTTCTGTTACCTTGCCTGCCTATTACTTAACATACCCGCACCTCCAAGGATCCCTCCCTTATACTCTCTCTCCACCCTTTCCCCTTGCTCTTTTGTTTCTATCTGAATTTCGAATTTTATAGCCTTCCAGATATACATTTTGTTCCCTCTTTATCCCTTTCCTGGTAATCTAAACACTCTTCTATATGCACCCTTATCCCATTTCCTCACTATCCTCTCCGTCCTCCATATCCCTTAGGCCTTTATTTTTTTTCTCAATGTAGAAGACTTTTATACCCTTCTAGACAGATATGTATTGTTCCCGCTTTAACCCGTTACTGATGAGAGTAGGGTTTCAGAACTACTTGTTCTCCTCTCCCATTTACTTCCTGTGTCAGTTTTTCCTCTCACATCTTATTTGTGTAAAATAATTACTCTTTTTACCTTTTCCTAGATGGTATTACTTTTTAGAATCACATCATACTCAGCTCTACCTCCATCTTTTTTTTCAAACTACTCAATTACTAATTACCATGTTAGGCATACAGTTTACATTTCTTCATGTAAAAAGTAAACAGCCTGTCCTTATTGAGTCTGTTGTCATTAGTCTTTGTTGTATCTTGTCTGTCAAATTTCCTATTAAGGTCAGATCTTTTTGCAATAAAATCCTAAAAGGCTGGCAGTTCATTGAATGTCTCTTTTATCATTCAGGATTATGCTTAATTTTGCTGGGTATGATATTTTTTGCCACAATCCTAGTTCTTTTGCTCCTTGATATATAGTGTTCCAAGACCTGTGGCCTTTTAATGTAGCTGCTGCTAGGTTTTGTGTGATTCTACTTGTCGCACCTGCATATTTGAATTTTTTTTCTCATTCTTATAATATTTTCTCCTTGAACTGTAGGTTTTGGAATCTAGCTATGATATTCCTGTAGGTTTTCCTCGTAGGATTTCTTTCAGGTGGTGATCAGTGGATTTTTTCTATTTCTACGTTCCCTTCTTGTTCTAACACTTCTGGATAATTTTCTTTAATTATTTCATGTATTATTGTATTAAGATTCTTTTTTTGATCGTAGTTTTCAGGTAGTCTGATTCTTCTTATGTTTTCTTGATCTGTTCTCCAGATCAGTTGTTTTTCTTATTAGTTGTTTCACATCCTCTTCCATTTTTCATTCTTTATGTTTTGTTTTATTATTTCTTGGTCTTTTATAACTTTGTTGGCTTCCTCTTGCCCAATTCTAATTTTCAAGGAGTCCTTTTCTTCCTTAAGATTCTGCATCTCTTTGGGGAAGGGGGAGGGGAAAGAGGGGGTAGAAAATTTAAAACTCATAAGCTTGTGGAACTGAATGTTGTAAACTAAAAATAAGTAAATAAATTTAAAATAAAAAAAAAAGATTCTGGATCTTCTTTTCCAGTTAGTTGACTTTTATTTCTTGGATTTAAAATAATTTTTTTTCCCTCAATCTCTCTCATTTGATTTTTAATTTCTTTTTTAGGTTCTGTGAATTCTTTTTGGTCAGGTGACCATTTGATATTACTCTTTGGGGGAGGAAAGGCTTTTTTTGCTTCAGTATTGTCCTTTGAAGCTGAACTGCAGTTTTCTATATTCCCATAGTAACTTTCTATGGTTGGGTTCAATAATAGCTAGTCTCAAAGTTGATAGAACCTAGATTTCCTGATGACTCTTGTCCAGGGCCCATGCCACTCTCTCATGTTACCTCTCCTAGAATTGACAGATTTATAAAATAATGTGACCTGTTAGGAAGAATGATAATCTAAGCATGCCTAAATGGTAGATAGTTTGACAGTATAGGCCTTGGACATTCTCATTAGGTGCAAAATAGCAACTCTTATGCAGTATTAGAATTTTTTTCCATATCTTGTGAGAAAACTCTCTTTCAGAAAAGTTACTTATCTGTATGTCTGCTGCAACTTACATAGAAGAGGTTAGCATTTGCCTGACCTAGAAGCATTAACTGAAGTATACCTTGATAACTGTCATCATAGAGGAGTATAGTACAAATAACTGAACAGCCTGTTCTGCATGTGGGAAGTAATATCAACCTGTATTCTCAATACTCCAAAGTGACTAAAAAGTCCCTGGCCAAAGGATGTTAACTCCAGGTACTGTAACAAGTGGGATTTTTAGATGTAATTTACCAATCTTTGCAATAATTGCTGCTGGTTATGTAACTTCCTCCCCCCCCCCCCCCACCTTTTTACATATCTCTATATATTATCTATATATCTATGTATCTAGATAGATATAGATATATAAATACAGATACAAAGGACAGGATAGGTGGCACAGTGCATACAGCACTGGACCTGGAGTCAGGAAAACTCATCTTCAAGAGTTCAAATCTGGCCTCAGACACTTACCAGCTGTGTGGCCCTGGGGAAATCCCTTAACCCTGTTTGCTTCAGTTTCCTCATCTGTAAAATGAGCTGAAGAAGGAAATGGCAAACCACTCTAGTATCTTTCTCAAGAAAACCTCAAATAGGGTTATGAAGGGTTGGACATGACTGAAACAACTGAATAAATTATATGTATGTGTAAATAAATAAAATCGTATATATGTATTTATGTATATATGTATATACACTCATACATACATGTATATACATATATACATACACACACACATATAAAATCTCTTTATAGATGAGAAAACTGAGGCACAGAGACATTGAATAACTTGCCCAAAGTCAAAACAGTCAGAGATGGAATTAGAATTAAAGTCTTGCTGACTTCAAGACCAGCACTCTCTCCATTGCACCATGATGCAGCACCTAGCGCATTTGCCTTATGTTCATCAGGTACTCAATAATCAATCAATCAGTATACATTTATTAAGTGCTTACTGTGTGCCAGACCCTGGGTGAAATACACTATAAATTTCTTCAATTAGATTAAATCAAAGGGATTCAGGAGCATGATGTTAGATCAAGCCTTTCTCATTTAGTAGCCATAAACTTGTGCTTCAGCAATGGAGAACTTTGACCCATGTCCATTTTCTACTTTTTTTGATCTCTCTCAGAATGCTCAAAGTGCCTTGCACATATTATTTCCTTCCCATGATCCTCACTTTAGAATATTCTATAGAAAATTCATTCCCTTTCTCATGGTCCTTCTCATTAGTTCTAATTCTTTCTTTGTATCATGACTAATGTGAAAATATGTTTAATATGCATGAGTAACTAGAGCCTATATCAGATTATATACCATGTTTGGGAGGGGGGAGAAAAGAGTAGAGGACAAAATTCAAAACTCAAATATCTTATGGTAGTGAATGTTGAAAACTAAAAATAAATAAATTATTAAAAAAAGAAAATTCATTCTTTAAAAAAAGGATCATTGAAGGTGTTTTTTTTTTTTTTAACATTCCTTGCAATGTTCAGTATAGTTGGATATATACAGTTGACTTTGAAAATCACTACTTGCTCGAACTATGAATATTATTTGTAGGCACAGTTCTAGGATTTCTTCTTTAATTAATTTTTTCTTGTTATCTGTTAATTATCTAATAATTATTGTTCTGACATGAGAAAGCTTTAAGAAGTTAAATCCACTACACCTTTAGAAGTCCAGACCTCTCTGGTTTCATAAAATCAGAGAACTTTAGAGATGGAAAGGGACTTAGTGAGTTAGCTCAATTCCTTTCCCTTAATATAAGAGAAACTGGCGAGAGGGCAGGAGTAGAGAAATTCTGCCTTGCCCAAGGACAGACAGCTAATTTAGTGGAGGTCTAGGATTTGAAACCCAAGGTTTCTGATTCCCAGCTCTTTCTACTGTACCACAATAAATTCAGACATAGACCTCTGAGAAGAACTGGCACACAGGCATGGGTATGCTACACAGAGTTCCTTATAATATTGCAATTTACTGTAAGTGGCTATGTAAATACTCTGCCTCAAGACTGAGATCTCTATGTACCTCATCGACTGAACACAGGCTAATGTCCCCAGCAGGAAAGAACAATTAGCAGATTCTATTTCCAAAGTTAATTGTCCAAGAGTTTCTCTCTTGATGACTACTTCAGAGTAAGTGAAAGCATATTTGCATTTTTCATAGCTTTCTCTTCACACCAGGAGCCCAGGCTCACCAAAGGCTTTGATTGGCTAACACTTCTAATCAGACTGAAAGGTTTTACTTAATAATTACTGAAATAATTTTGAGAATGTATGAAGAGTCATCATTGATTGCGTCTTGTCTTATCATCCCTTCCTGCAATGGATTTTTAACAATGTGTTTCAAGAAAAGAAATGAAATGGAAAAAGTGAAGTCTTCTTTTCTTTCAGTAAGAATCTCCACAACACTTTCTAAGTCTCTACAATAAATAGTAGTTTTTTCTTCTTATTTGAAACCATTTTCATGAAAAGTTTAGAATGAAAGTGAAGAGCCACTCTTGTGCTTTATATAGCCATTAACTTATTTTTGATACAACTCTGGGAGCTTTTTGTCACAAGCAGGACAGACCATTCCCAATTTGCTAACAGGTTGCATTAAAAAATTTGCATATGAAGCAGGTATTTGGAACTGAGAATTTGTCACCCCCTAAGAATTCTATTGTAAATGATGGTTAACCCACAAAAGTCCATCTAACTCATAATGTAACTGAAATAGTACTAATAATATTTCAACTTTGCCAAACTTCCATTTATAAAATTATTTCTATGGCAAAAGTGTGTTCTGAGATTTTGATTTGCCCCTGAGAACATGGAAGATGGTGTAGAGCAGTGGAAAGGGTGAAGCCATTGAATACTTAGGATCTGAGTTTGAATCCTGGCTCCATCATTCATTACTTTTTTGACCTTAGATAAGGTGCTCTCTCTTTCTGGACATCAGTTTCCTCATCTGCAAAATGAAGGGGTTGGACTAGATAATGTCTAAGTTTTCTTTGAGATTTGTTAATTTACTTTATTCATTCAAAGATTTCTATACAAATTAGAAACTGCTTTTATGTAATCAGTATACTTTTTGGTCTGGGAACCTAAAATAAATAAGGCAACAAGTTGAAATGTAATGATTTTGCACAAGGAGAAAAAAGTTCCTGGCTTGATAGTCTGGTTAAGTATAAGATCAGCTATTTTAATGTAACTTGTATGGGAGGCAGTATGATGTAGAAGAATGAAGGTTGACCTTGGAGTTAGGAAGACCAGAGTTCAAGTCCTACCTTGGACACATACTAGATGCTTGACCATGGGCAGAGTACTCAGGGCTGGGTCACAAAAATTATCCATCTTCAAAAGAAAATGAATTGCTGATCTGCACTGATGAAGAGATTTGCCAAGCTAGTAGTTTTCACACTGCTGAAATAAGTCTCTCGATCCCTAATTTAGTAAAAGGAATTCACATTTCTTTAGCCATTTAGAGTGTGCAAAGTGTTTTCTTTTGGGTGGCTAGCTTATCAATAGGTTAAATAATTTTCTTTGTACCTTCTTTAGTATCCCTTTAGTATCCGTGATCACTATCACATCACTCACTCGCCCTTTAAATATACTGTACAAGATTTGGGATGAAAGGGTTTCCCTGGGATGTGGTGATATGGTAACGTTGTTCCTTAGCTCTGGTGGTTCCAGTGATCACTTTCTGTGAGAGTAGCTGATCTTATCACTTTTTCATATCAACACTATCTGCTCCTCTCCCATTTCTTCCAGGACGTAAATTCTCTGAGTGGGGTAAAAAAAAAAATTGTAGGTATCGATAAAGTGACCTCTTGAAGAGGAAGGGGGAAAAGGATAAATACAGATTAAAAATTACCCTATATGTATTTGTACAACTGCTACAATAGCCCCATAGGCATAAACTGTATTCTTGCCAGGGTAATGTATTAGAATCACAATACTTGGTAAACCTATGGATATGTGCTTTGTGTTCGTGTGTGTATGTATGTATTTTGTGTACTTAAAATGAGATTTTTGTTTGAATAGTGTCTTTCATTTGGCATGCTTCCCCGTGATTTATCATAATAGGTTGTTTTAAATCATTTCGAATAGCTAGACACATGAATTTCAACAATAACTTCCCCAAGGCAATGGAAGTCAGCAGGAGCTCAAACTGCTAGGTAGACATTTTTTTTTTCCAAACTCATATGCAAGTGTAAAACTTTTATGAGGCTGCTTTAACGAGGCCCTTTGGGATTTGGGATTATTTATCCGAGTCCTTATTAAAAATGAAAACTTTTCTATGTTTAGCTCTGTAAAGCAAAACTCATTCTAACAATACAGTAAGCGAGAGGGATGGATTGAATTTTAGAGACGGATGCAAAAATAAAATGAAAGAAAAAGTTTGGGGAAGAGGTTTTAAGAGCAGCATCTTTTACACTTGTCATTATGGTAAAGGTATTTCATTGGTAGCAGGTGATTTATTTTAAAAGTCATCTTTAAGAAAAACTTAGTAGCCACTGAACTTATAATGTAGCATTCTCTGATGTGGAATTCATTTAATAAAGAGATTTCCAGCACTGGATCCAGCCTATCCTTCCTTCAAAAAAGCCCCATGAAGCTTTCCTGGGGTCTCTGAGGGAGACCTACCAACTTGCAATCTGGACTTCACTCCATCACTTTGTAGGGAATATGATTTACTCATTTGACTTACAGTCTCTGCCCTTTCATAAGTAGTTCAGTCTCCCATTCATTCTTGCTGCTAGCCCTAGCTTGGGAAAGAGGTCATTCTGGAGATTAACGTACTAGTTTCACTAACTGAGGAGCTAGAACCATAGTCAGAAGTTGTGCTCACTTCACTTTGTGTCCTGACTTGATGAGTCTCATATCCAGTAGTAAATCTGTTCTCCACCTTGCCCTGCCAGCTAGAATGAGAAATTTACAGTATTCGACAGTCTCTAGAAGTAAAACCATTAAGTGGGGAAAAGGCAAGTGTTACAGTCAGTAGCATAGTCTTCTGCTGGACCTTGAGAGTGTCAGAAATGATTCATCTTGGCTAGTTGTAAAGATTTCCAAGTTAGTGTCTTTAAAGGGCTTGGCACTTAGTAGCTGTTCCCATCAGGAGGGTTGTGGAGAATTGGACAAATAGGCACATCTGAGTGATATCATGGTGATCAGGGAATGATTCTGAAAATATTTTTTTTAGTACTGAAAAAAATGAGAAACCTACTGGGAAGCAATTTAGGAAGAGCAAAGATTCTTTTCTCAAAAGTTAGGCAAGGTGTTTGTCATAAAAGAAAATTTCACTGGAAAGTGTTTTCCCTAAATGGAGTTTAGCTATTTCAACAATAGATTGTGTGTCTTGCAAGGACAGGAAAGTTACGTCCAAGGCAACAAAGCAAATAATAAGGAAGGAAAGCCCATGGTGCCCATTCTTGATGTAGATGGCAAAGAATCACTTAAGTGATCACTTGTAGGCCAACCCTAACTAATGCTATTTACTGGTTCCATAGAAACCCTTGTTAGGTGAAATTGTGTCAGAGAGTGCAATTGGTTCCTTAAGAACAATGATGTAAATCTATGAGGGTGATTGGCCAAACACTTCGTGACCAGTTTTCTCAATATTATGTTGGTCTTTGATTATAATTTATTAGTAATATCATGGCGGAAAAACGTTGGTTGGGGAGCATCCTTATGAAGAGGATATGTCTCTACTTTGGAGTATGGAGTAGAAAATTAGCAGAGAATGAAGGTTCTGGGTAGAAGTGAAACTAGGATTAAAAATTTAAACAGGTGCAGTGAATTAATCAGAATGGCAAAGCAGAAAGTTGGGGAACTTCTATTCTGAAAGACTCTCCAAGCAGCTGCAAATGGGATGCAGACTGTATTTGGGATTGGTTTTAACTTGTAGAGTGGAGCAGCTGTTTAACAGTTGAGTTGCTAGGCACTGTCAGGAATAGAATATTATAATTTCATAGCAACCCAACTGTTAAAACAGCTGTTTGGTTTGATTAGACTTAAAATGACTTTGCTTAGGTTGCTGGATCTAATGTGGTCAGAGTGCAACATGGAATGGCTGTAGAGAGTGTAAGAAATAATGTCATCAATGGGACTTTTGTGTCATTGAGGATAGTGGTATATCAAGGTATTGACCCTTCAAGTTCTTCTTTTTAAAGAAAGCACATGAGCAAAGATAATAGGCTTTTCCTTGATTCCCACTTCACTGGAAAACTTTGAAGTCGGTTTGCCCAACATAGAGTGTGAGACAATAAGAAAACCATTGGTCTTTAAAATAATGTCTGATTAGTTCTATTTAGACTTGTTAATCTGCTTTTTAGACTAAAATAGCCTGCACGATCTCCACTGAAATCATACAAATCTTAAGCAGTCAGTGATTTTTATTCATCAGCCAAGAAGAGAACACTTTTATCCACAATTGTCGAGTATTCTCAATTTGAGGCCAACACATTTTTAATATCTGGAATGACTTGATTGATAGTGATACTGGAGATGTTGAATTTCAAGGTTATAATCTTTAAATATGCCCCCAGTGGATCTACTTTGCTATTTTCTATTCTTCAGAGATAGCTGGCCAGAAGGATTTAATCTAAATCAGATTAATTTAAACCTCTGGCTAAGGTAACTTGTTTTTCGGGAGTTAGGGAGCCAAGGGGAGAAAGACTCTTAAAAAAGTGAGATTTTATTTGATGTAAGCTTGGGAAGCAACTTGGTATCGTCCACAGGGAGCTGCTTTCTAAGTCAGCAAAGCCCGAGTTTAATTCCTGTTTCTGACATGTTGGCTGTGTGACCCTGGGCAAATCACTTAACCTCTCAGTATCACAGGCAACTCCAAGGCAGTGAGTTAAAGAAGTTGCTGATTGGCATTGGTAGTTGGAGTTTCCTGTCTATGAGTTCCCTACACTGATGAGGTCATCAGTATCGAAACCAAATAAACAAAAACCAAAGAGAGAAAAAGAGAGCCAGAGACAGAGTATGTGTGTATGTGTCATCACAATTCAAAATGTAAACATCTTGAAAACAGTTCATTGATGCCCTTTGTTTTTATAATATATTCATTTCTGAATATATCTATCCTACCTCTGTACTCATTGAGCTATCCTTTGTAACAAAGATTTTAAAAGAGAGGGGGGAAGTTTTGAAGAAATTAGGATAAAAAATGCTACCTACCTCCTGGGAAAGAACTGAGTCTGAATGGAGACCTAAGCATACTTTTTAAACTTTATTTTTCCTGAATTTTTTTTGCTCTGTGTTTTCTTTTGAAGCTAAGATGGAAATATATTTTGCATGACTGCACATGTATAGTCTCTGTCAAATTGCTTTCCTTCTCAGGGAGGGAGAAGAGGAAAGGAGGAGAAAATTTGGAATGCAAAATTTAAAAAAATGAATGTTAAAATTGTTTTTACATGTGATTAGAAAAAAAATATTTTTTTTAAAAGAGGGGGGAAAAGCATATCAGAAAACCAGTCAACACGTTGACTGTGTCTGACAGTACATTCAGTATTCCACACCCATCGTTCCCTACCTGTTTTGTACCACAAGGAGGGAGCATATTTCTTTAGCTCTTTTCCTGACTCATGTGTGGTCATAATTGCACTGCACTCAGTTTTATTGTTTGTTGTTGTTTTGTTTGTTTGCATGATTGTAGTTATTTGGAATATTGTTTTCTTCCTGGTACTATTTTCTTTACTCTTTATCAGTTCACATCAGTCTTTCTGTCCTTCTCTGAATTCTTCATATTTGTTGTTCCTGTGCTTCAGTCATATGTTCTCACATTCATATTGCACAGTTTTCTTAGCCATTTCACATTTGATGGGCACCCACTTTGTTTTCAGGTCTTTTAAAATAGAAAAGTGCTGCAGTAAATATTTTGGCATATATTCATTTCTGCCTTTGACCTCCTAGAGTGTACCATACTTAGTGGTGGAATCTCTGGGCCAACAAATATTGTTGTTAGAATAATTCCAAATTGCTTTCCATAAGAAATGGAAATTGTCAGAACCAATTGGCAACTCCACTAACTGTGTATCAGTGTGCCTCTGTTTTCTGTAGCTCTTCCAAGATTGATTCTTCCATTGCTATCTTTGCCAGTTTTCTGGAAGTGAGGTGAAACCTCAAAGTTGTTTTGACTTGTACCTTCAATTAAATTGTTAAAAATTGATTTTTTTTGTTTTTAAAATTATTACCATTTCTAGATATACCCCTATTATCCTTTATTTCTCTCCATTCTTCTCTCAATCTCTGATGTTTGGACTCTAAATGAAAAGAGTGAATCATACTCCCTACAGAGTGATGGAGTGAAGACCAGATTGCAATTTGAAGAAAACTTCATGGAGTTTTTCTGAAGGGACTAGAAGATAGATCCAGGACTGGAAATCTCTTTATTAAATGAATTCCATATCAGGGAATGCTACATTTTAAATTCAGTGGCTGAATTTATGTTTCTCTTAGTTAGAGTTTTAAAATAAAATAAATAACCTGCTACCAGTGAAGTTCCTTTACCATAATGACAGGTGTAAAAGATGCTGCTTTTCAAGCAACCTTTCTTTGTCACAAATAATCAAAAACAACCAAAGTGATTACAAACCCTGATACTGTATCCACTGTTCCACACCCCTAGTTTCCTAAGAAAGAAAGGAGATACATTCCCTCATTTCTTCTTTGGTTCTAAATTGGCCGTTATAAGTACAGTCTTTCCCCCTCCACATACTACATTTTAAGGCAGTAACTTGGTGTTTTCTTCTCAAATGAATTTCACAACTACATAAAAGGGTAGAGTAGATAATTTGGTTATTTTATTTACCAAAGTTAACTGAAACAAGATAATTTGTAAAGTTATTAGGAGGGGGAAACTGCAGTTGAATTAGATTGTAAAGTCCTGGAGGGTAGAGAATAACATCTTATTTTTGTAACCTTGCCAGCACATTAGCATTGTGCTCTGTGCACTGTGGACAGTTAATACATGTTCATTCAGTATTAAAGGAAAAATTACTTTCATATTTGGAAGATATTTTTGTCACCCTGTATAACTTTAGAAACATTGCCAAAAGAGATTTAATACTTTTATGTAAGCCTCCTAATTGATCTTCTTGCCTCCAGTATCTCCTCTCTCTAATCCATTTTGCACATAGCTTCCAAGTTCATATTCCTAAAACATAAATTTGACCATGTCAGCTCCCCACTAAAACATCTTCAGTAGCTCCCTATTGCCTGTAGGGTCTGTGAACTTAAAAAATGATAACTGTATTTGGATATAATTGGTTTCCTTTGAAATTCTATGTATATTATGCATTTAACAATATGATTCTGAAAAGGTGTCTGTCCATAGTTTTATCAGACTACCAAAAGAGTCTGTGACACACACACACGCACACACACACACACACACATACACACGCACACACACAAAGAGGCTCCATGGATAAATGATAAAACCCTTAGTTTGACATTTAAAGCTCCTCATAAGCTGACTCTTACCGATCTTTCCAGCTTTATTTTATCCCCTTTCCCATATTTTGCATGCTAGTTAAACTGACTGGTAGCTGTTTCTACCAATAGCATTCTTTTTCCTAACCTAAATGTTGTCACACAAATGACCTCCCCAGTCTAGAATTCACTCTCTGATTACCACTGCCTCGTAGAATTTCTAACTTGCTTCAAATCACTTGTGCCCCCTGCTATATGAAACTTCTTTATCTTTCTCTCAAGGTCTCCCCAAGTTGCTAGCATTCTTTACCTTTTGAAATTACTTTGTATGTACTTTTTTTTCTTATTTCTGTACACGTTATTAATCCCCCAGTAGGAAGAAATGGGAATTCCTTAAGGCAGAATTTGCTTCATTTTTGCCTTTGTATCTCCAGGGCCCCACACAGTGCTTGCCAAGGAGGCATTTAATAAATGTTTGTTGCTGAACTGAACTAAACCAGAAATTTTATGTAGCCTGGATGTTGTATTAATAAAATATAATTTTAAACAAAGATTTTTTTAAACCACATGCATATTTGATTCTAAAAAATTTTAATTTTATGTGTGAATTTAAAGTTGCTTTACCTGGATCATCATGAGAAATTTAAAATATTCTTCCATCATCTTTGACCTGTTAATTCGTAGATTAGAAAAGAAAGGGAATTTTTCCTGCTTTTCATTTGCAAACAGTTTATGTAGAATGAATTAGTCTAAGAAGAAAACACTTTTTTTATACTTGCAGCCTCTAAAAAGCCAACAAAACAAAAGAAAAAACTTCTTGATAATCATTAATCTTTGTTTGGTTTGAGTCTGAACTTGTGATTTCATCGATGTAGGGTACCCCCTGTGTAGAAATTGCCCTTTGATGGACAACTTCTCTGTAATCTCTAGCCTTTGAGAATTTCAGGGAGCACTGATTTGCTGGTACTCACAGAACTAATATGCATTACAAGGCAAGACTTGAACCTAGATCTTCTGGACTCCAACTTGTTGATTAGCTGTCCTACTCTTTGTGACCCTATTTGGGGTTTTCTTGGCAAAGATATTGAAGTGATTTGCCATTTCCTCCTCTAGCTCATTTTGCAGATGAGGAAACTGAGGCAAACAGGGTTAAGTGACTTGCCCAAGGTATAGAGCTAGTAAGTATCTGAGTCTGAACTTGAACTCAGGTCCTCCTGACTCTAGGCCTGGCACTCTATTCACTGTACCACCTCACGACCCTGGACTTTAATACTGTCCTTCATCCAATGTATCATTCTAATGAATATAAGTATTGAAATGACTTTCATCTGTAAATACTTTATTTGAAAGCTATCCTGTTAGCCCTGAAATTTACAATTAATACTATGTAGGGATGATTACTCAAGTTCTCCCTATTTTTTCTTCAAATCTTCATGCCAGATATTGAGGAAACCATCTCCCTGGTGAGCTTGAGGTACATCATAGTCAGTTTCTATTATTTGTAAAAGGTATATACTAATATGTAAATATGTAAAACACTGTATCCCTAACATGATAATCACAGTGTCTACGGTGGCCATGAATATGCCGGTGCAATTTTCAATTGTGAAATACAACGGGCTTGCCACATGGAAGACAGAGCCAAAACATTTATTCAGACACCAGAAAGCCAAATCCATCATAGTAACAAAGGTACCTATACACCATAGCAGCGTGGAGGGCAACACCAACCCCAAGTCTTCTCTCTGCTAGGTTTCCCACAAACCAGCACCCTTAAACAAGTCACAAACAGGCTTTCTCACTCACACTAGCCAGCTGTCTGCCTCCTTTCTCTCCTTCAGTTCTGACTGCTCTGACCAGATTTCCCCTCACCTCTGCTCTAGCTCTGCCTCTTCCTGTTCCACCCTTTCTGCTTCACCCCTTCCTGTTCCATGCGACTTACTTATGTGACTCAGGCTTCCATGTGACTTAAGCAGGCCTATTAATGCATGGAAAGATCTCATTAAGAAGCAAAATTACATTAACAATAAGCAAAAAGGTCTTATCAATGCAAACATACATACATATATAATATGATATATATAAAAGGCATATACTAATATGTCAAGTCAAACATTTAAAAATGCTTTTAAAAACCAGACCTGTGATTTTATTAATGTAGGGTACTCCTGGTGAGGCACATCCTCTGCCATTAGAGTCCAACATCTTATAGTCTTTGAGTGCCCTGGAGGGGCTGAGAGTTTAAGGGATTTGACCAGTGTAGTACATTCACTTTGTGTCCAAGTTAGGATTTGAACCCATTTTTCTAAGTAGGAGGTCAGTTCTTCCCCATTCTGTTGTGCTGCTGCCCCTCCGTATGAATCACTCAACATGGGACTTGAACCCATGACCTTCAGAGTCTCGTGCTGTATTGTGAATAAGTACTTTTTATTATGTCCAAACTGATTGCTGCATTCTTTTATGTGATGATGGGCATCTGTTTGTATCATTATTATTTGAGGTTGTGCCATTAGCTGTCCCTTCCACTGGTATCTGTGTACATGTTACTGTCAGGTCTCAGGCCTTTCTTGTATTCTTCAAGTACAAAAGACCTGAATTTACAAATGTCAAGGTCACCCACTGTATCCTGGGCCAGCCAGTCATCTTGCCATTTGTCTTGCCACTGCACTTCAATGATTCTGGAGGAGAGAGTGAGGCTGATGACTTGGTGCAGCTCTGCGTCACTTAGATCCAATTATTCAAAAGTCACGACAGCCCTTTTATGATGTCATTAGCTCTCTTTTAGAATGAGGTCCCAGCAACAAGAAGAAGCCTTTCCATGTGATTTAGACAGAATTTCAAGTTAATGTTTCTAAAATTTAAATTATCTTGCTAATTTTTTTTTAAAGAAGTAAAAATGTTGATAAATGATAACTACAGCTAATGTCAAAGTTCATTTCACTTTATGGCCTTTTTTTTTTTGAGTAAAGGAAAGAGATTTTTAAAATAACCATTACAAAAACAGCTAACAAGTATTAAAGTTAGACTGATAATTTGTTACTTACTTTTTTTCTCTGTCATTCCCCTACTTAATGATGGAGGTGCTAGTGAGGAATGAAATGGACCAGGAGCAATTATCAGGAATAAAAAGGAAGGTTTTACGGTCTCCAAACTAGATAATTAGCCTGTGGATAATTGACAGTCTCTGTTTCTTTACCTGGTAGGAAACTACCTGACTTTCAGCTAATGCAGCCAGAGATCATAGGGTCCCTTCCTCTCTCCTCCCTTTCCTATCCCCCCCAGTAATATTTAAGGACCTTTCAGGGTTCACTTTAACTGATAGACAACAAAGCCTAAAATCAGAACAAGGCATGGTGGATGGGGAGTGGAAGTGCGGTGGGGGAACGATTGGCAGTTGAATCCAATAGCAGTGAAAGATGGCAAGGAAAACAAAGAGTTAAGTGAAGTCTGGTTTATTATTTTGCTGCAGTTCTCCCTTCAGATTTCCAGGTTCATCTAGAGTGTCTTAGCTCAGGGCTAGGCTGTAGGAGCTCAATTTGGTTTTCTCCTATTAAGCCAGTTTCTAGCATTAGAGTGCCTTCTGTCCTAATCATCCCAATAATAAATGATCCCTTGTTTTTAGTAGTACTTGTTGCCCTCAGGCCTATAATGCTTTCTAGAGAGGGTCTTATGAATCTTTCACACATGCCTGTGAGAGAGCGAAAAGGATGGCAGTACTTTATTTACTTGGGCATTTTCTTCCTTTGAAAATTCTCCTTTCTGCCTCTTGGTAGTGATGAGAAAATAAAACATCCTCTTCAGACCTTCCCCTTTGTTTCTGGAGCAGTCTAAAGAGCTTGAATGACCCTATTAAGCCTTCAGAAGGAAAATTATGTTCTTGGTTATAGCATCTTTGAGCCTAGAGCAATTTGATCGTGATTCCCCTTCTCCCTTTAGTGGTAAAATATCTTCTAATAAAAAAGGGGTGGGAGTAGAGCATGTTGTGAGTAAATACAGTGATACCTTAATGAATGAATTATTTGGTGGCAAGCACTTTATTTTACATTTTTAAAATTGTATTACACCTGTTTGATGTGTGGTGCAGTAGAAAAATCATTATATTTGGAGTCAAACTTGGAGTCATGGTATCTGGATTCCAATCCTTGATCAGTACCATAATATGGATATTGTCCTGGGGAAGTCACTATTCACCTCAATGGACCTCAGTTGATCATCTGTAAAATGGTAGAGCTGGACTAGGTGACTCTGAGACCCCTTCCAACTATAAAATTATGATATCATGACCCTATTTTGATAAAAATATATACTTTTCATACTCTGCATCTGCTTGTTCCCATATAGGTGAAGTTAAACCAGTGTAATGCCAATGTGATACCCATAGCAACCACTATGGATATGCATGCATATTTCCAGGGTAGATTCACAAAATATAAATTCTCTTCCCCAAAGATAAAACCAAATATTTATTCAGATATCAGAAAGCCAATTCTACCATGGTAACAACAGAGTTTGTACGCATTACCAGTAAAGGGAGCACGGCCATCCCTAAGCCTTCCTTCTGTCAGGCCTCGCCACAAAAAAGTTCCCTTAGGCAAAATCACTCCCTCTCTCACTCATGCTAGCTGCTCTGCTCTGCCTCCTCTCTCTTCCAGCTCTACCTCACCCTCTCTTCCTGCTGTACCCTACCTGCTCCACCCATTCATCAAGCTCCTCCTACCATGGGCTTCATGTGACTCAGGCTGTGGGCTGGGCCAAAGCTCAAAGCAGGTCACATGGGCCTATTAAGGGGCAGGGAAGATTTTTAAATTTCCGTACCATTATAGCCAGGCCATAGGATCTTGTGTAAACAAATTTCCCTTTGTGTCCTCTTCCTCTTCAGTAGTGTTGTTCTCTTACCTCTTCCCTGATCTGTGTAAGGTTCTTGAGGAGGGTATTCACTATCTCGTTTTTGGTATATGTATTAACAGTGTTTAACAGTGCTTGGCAAAAAGGTGCTTAATTAAATGTGTGCCGGTTGATTAAAGAAGATAAGAGTCTTATATCAATGAATACATTTTAGTGGGCTTTTCTTCCTCAAGCAAGCATAGTTTTAAAAGTCTTATCTTGAACCATGGAGTCAGAGATGGTATTCAGTTGAAAAGAATTTCAGGCATCATTAAAAACAAAGTAGGGGAGAAATTTGAGTGAGCAGGAGGGTACTTGGTTTATTCTTCATTCCTGTCATGTAGTTAAATTTGATTTAGATAACTGAGGTTAGCTTGATTTGGATGGTGAGGTAGGGAGGTAGAAGAAAGAAGGAAAGGGTAGTTCAGAAGGGAGCGTTCCCTTCTACTCACCTCAGATTTCTTTTTCTTTGGAAGAGGATCAGCTTGAAGGAATTTTGAGGTAATGCCTATTCTCAGAACCAATATTGGAGGTAGAAAATCTTGTTATTGCCAAATATCTATATCTCAGCTCTTGTCATGGTGAGCATCGAGCAGTTTTCCCCCCAAGTGAAATAAACACTACCTTAACAGACCAAAGGAACACCTGCAGCACAGCTTGGCAATTGATACGTCATGTGACAAATCTACTCCAAGAAGACCACTGACTAGGTGTAACAAAGGTCAAAATTAGCACCAAATTAGATGGAAGGATCAAGACAAGAACAAGATTCTGTATACTGTTAGAACATTTTTAAATCAAACTGTTTAAATAAGTTATTGACTCCAAGAAGCATAAAAATAAAGCTATTGAGTCTGGTTATACTTTTTTAGAGAAACTTAGCCAATATATAACATTCACTTCAAGGAGGCTGAGAGAATCAAGAAACAGCTCCAGTTTTATCACCCTGCCAATTGGAAAAACAGGATAATGAAGGGCACTAGAGGTAGCACAAACTCATTTGCAAAATATTACAGATTAAGTAATATTGCTAATGATGTGATGCTGATCTGAGTTAGTTGGCTTTGATGACAGTGTATTCAGACGAGTAGCATGAAACAAAGTTAGAGAAGAATGTGAAAGATGATGTGGAGTTAAGTAAAGTCAACAAAATTTAGCAGTGTGTTTATTGTGGGCTTAAGGAAAAGTTGAGGGTTATAATAAGGGTGTAAATCTGAATAACTGGAAAGTCAGTGATGCCATCAAAAGAGGAGGGGCATTTTGGAGGGGAGAGATTTTGGAAAAATGAATTCTGTTTTGGACATTTTGGATTTGAGACACCTAAAATATGTTTAGTTGGAGATGTGCAGCAAGTGATTGTTAGTATAATAATGGAATTCAGTAATAGCAGTAATAATGGTAGAATGTAATAATAGTAATGAAATTTAGGAAAAAGATTAGGAATGGAAGTAAAGAGTTGGAAGTCATCCACATAAGATTGCTAACTATTTTACAAATATGATCTCATTTGATGATGCCCATCAATGCTTACAAGCTTCACTGTATTTTTCTGATTTCTTCATATTTCATATGGGAATAGGCTCCATTACATTAGCTCTATAACATCTTGAAGACAACAGTGTATACCTGTATTGACAGTATCCTTGATTAAAATATTAAAAAGAAATAAACCTGTTTTCACAGATCATTTTCTCCAGCAGACCATATCTTCATAGTCAATCACAATTGTTTGACAGGCATAGAGAATACAGAATCCTGCTATATTTCTTGTTTGTTGATTGCAGAACATTTGAAACTAGGAGTAGTTTGTGCATACCTTAAAATCATACAATATGCCTGATGTATATCACCATAGTAATCCCTTTGTTCAACTATCCTCTAGTTATTGATATCAAACAAGGCATAAGACAGTACTGTTCAGAATTAATGTGGAAGGTATTACATGCAAAATCTAGATAGAAGAGATTGCCCATGGAAGGTGGAATCCTCCAAATATTTCTATTTGCAGATGACAATGATGTCTTTAAGACCCAGAATACTAGTAGGACTCCTCATTGAGACTAGTAGTTATTCAAAAGAAATCTGCCTAATAATTCACATGAAAAAGAGGGACATGAAGAAGAAGGCATACCACTTGGAGTACAATAATAATAGCTAGCATTTGGGGTAGCTAGGTGGTGCAGTGGATAGAGCATCAGTGTAGGAGTCAGGAGGATGTGAGTTCAAATCTCACCTCAGACACTTGACATTCACTAGCTGTGTGACCTTGGGCAAGTCACTTAACCCTGTGTCTTCTCCAGTGATCCTGATGAATATCTGGTCATTGGATTCAGATGGCTGTGGAGGAGAAGTGAGACTGGTGACCTGCACAGCCCTCCCTCACTCAAAAAACAAAGTGAAGTTGTTATTTCTCTGATGGCATGGTCTTCTTTGGCAACAAAGGATGAACACACACACACACACACATACACACAATAGCTAGCATTTATACAGCACTTTAAGGTTTGCAGAAGTACTTTACAAATATTTTTTCTTTTATCCTCACAACAAACCAGGGAGGTAGATGTTATTATCATCCCCATCTTTACAGATGAAGAAACTTGAAGCAGACAGATTTAAGTGACTTGAACAAGGTCACAGAGCAAGTAAGTGCTTAAGGCAAGATTTGAACTTGGGTCTTCCTGACTCCAGGGGTGTAGAGCTTCATGTGCTGCCCTACTTAGCTGCCTCTGCTTGAGACAGATGAACCGAGATATATAAGGAACACGAAGAAATTCAGTTTTGCCATACCATAGAACATGTGAAGGGGAATAATGTCTACTGAAGCCAGAGCAAAGTTGTGAAGGACAAGAATTACACAGGGTGCAAAGGTGTGAATGGGTTGCAACCCATAGAAGTGAAGGTATTACTCATGTCAATCTGTCCTCTTATCCTCCGAGTTGTTAGTGCTCTTCCTCCCCACCCCCTGAATATGCTTTGTATTTACTCTGTATAGATTTTATACATTTTTTCCCCTTTCAGTAAAATGTAAGCTCCTTGAAGGCAGGGATTGTTTCCTTTTTGTCTTTGTATGTATAGTGTCTGGTACAGGGCTTGGCATATAATAAGTGCTAAGGAAACGATTATTCAAATTGAACTGAATCTTTGAGGTCACAGGTCCATTGGAGTGGAAAATGGGAAGATAGAGTGGTCTGGCAAAACACACATTAAATTGAGAGTCAGGATACTAGGACAGGGTGAACCTCTGGGTCCCTCTGATGTCTAACATAACATGAGACCCATGGTTAAGCTTGTGTGCTAACTAGTACTGTAACCTTGGACAAGCCACTTTGCCTTTTTTAGCCTGTTTCCTCATCTGTAAAATGATGAGGTTGTAGAATATAATCTCTAAGGTGTCATCTGGCTCTAAAATGCATGATACTTAAGATAGATAAGTTTGTAATAGTTTTATATCTTCTTAAAAATTCAAGATAAATCTTGTTTGATTTCTTTTGTTTTTGTAGCACTATTTCCTCCCCCTCCCAGAGAATTATCTCCTTTACTGAGGAATTAAAAGAAAAAAATTTTTAAAATGTCAGTAAAACTGATAAATCAAAAAAGTTTAACATTATATGCAGTGTTCTACAACCCTAGTCTCTTCCCTTTGCAGAGAAGTGGAAGGATATGTCTTCTCTCTCATCTTTGGGAGCAAGTTTCATCATAATTTTGCAGCATTTAGTTTCAATTATTTCATTGTTTTGCCTTCTTTCTATGTTCATTAATGTAGCCCTGTATACATTGTTTTCTTGGTTCTACGTACTTCACTTTGTAGCAGTTTATGTAAGTCTTTTCAGGCTTCTTTGGATTCATCATATTCTTCTAGCCCAATAATATTCAATTACACCCATATACCAAATTTGTTTAGTGATATTACCCAATTGATGGTTATCTACCTTATGTCCAGTTCTTTGGTAGGTTAGGTTAGGTGGATAAATAGAGAAATAATACAAGTATTTGTTCTTTGCCAGCCTCTATGGGAAGAGCTAGAAATACAAATGAAGCAAAAACAGAAGCATGAAATGGTGTTTATCCTCTTGGAGTTTACATTTTAATAAGGAAGGATAACATCATAACAGCTGGAAAGTAGGGAGGGGAGGGTAAAGGATAGTCGTATAAGGGAAAAGCCTAAAGATATAGAGAGTAGCAGATCTGGGAGAGCAATAAGCATGGACACTTCCTGAAATGGTGGTTCTGCATAAGAACTCACTAATTAGAGGAGGGGGAAGACAGGAATGGAGGCATCTCCAGTGGGAGAAGACTGATGGTATGGAGAGTTGGAAAAGTCCAGAGTCAGATCCATAACCACAAAACGTGTTACTGTATTTTTGTGTACATGAGTGGTGCTTTGGAGTGGATAGACTGGGGTTGAAGGGGGATGCAACCATAATGCCTAACAGTAGAATCTCTGGGTACGTACATTTTAGTCATTCTCTTTGAATACTTACAAATCATTTTCTGGAATGGTTGGACCATTCCACTCACAACTTTGCTCTTTCTTAAGAGAGATGTTACTATGTAGTGCTCCCTTGTGATCTGTGATGATCATTTTTATGGTCTGGGCTCTTATATGATTAATATTTTATACTATTACTATTAAATATTATTATTAAATCATTAATATTATTAAAATTATAATTATCATAAACATATAATTATTATATTATAAGTTATAAATTAATATTATTAATTTTATACTATTTATGTATTTTATACTATTAATATTAATATTTTAATATGACAGCATCTGTATTTGTGTTCTGACTACAGTAATACTTAGATCATTTACTGATATCCCACCATTTACCATATCAGTTTTCCCATCCATTCATTCTTGATCATTCTCAGTTATTATTGTTCTTATATACTAATAAATTAATAATATAACAAATTTTATTGCTATTATAGATAATATATAAGTTAAATAATAAAATTTAAAAATTAATAACTAAATAATATGATAACTATATTATAATTATCCCAGTTATTCTCCTTGCTTTACTGAAATAGTCTATATATGGAAAGTGTGAAAGTCATTGCTAGAGGATGTTAATCTTAGGTTGTACGAGATTGAATTTCCTGTCTAAAAATGCCACCAATTCAAAAAAGAAGGGAATCAGTAGAGTACTGTTCACAGACCATACTTTGCTAACCCCTGACTTAAATGTTTCAATTTTTTTCTAACCTTGAGTCTTTAGGAAAAAAACTTCTTAAAGAATATATCATGCCACTTAACAGACCTGTTGATAGATCACTCTCAAGTTTAGAGGTAGAAACTGAATGATTCATTTGGCTTTGCTAATTCATTTTAAAAAATGACTATTATTCAAGTATGGTTTGAAATCCTCTGTGTTTCAGATTCCACGTAAGTTTTCCTAGCATACCTAATAGCAAGCTATAAGGAGCATGCTTTTATATAGTCAGTGAATCTGAATTTTATGCGGGCCTAACAGCTACTTATTGATGAAATTCAGCAGAGCATCCATTAAAGTAGTATGCAGGTACCACCACTTCACTATATCAAATTATGGTTGTATTTTTATGATAAGCCCTACTATCTGAAGATCAATTCCTTTAATTTATATTTAATCTAAATGGAATTAAGTTGCTGTAACTTATCTTCAATAAGGCAGTATGGTTATTGGTTGTTCTGAGAATTCTGGGTAGAAGAATTTTTGGTTTGTTTTTATTTCTTGGCCAAAATCACCCTATGAAATATATTTTCCCCTTTTTTTGTAGCTGTTGATGCTTAGTCAAGGTCAGTAAACCTTTTTTTAATGGTTTGAGCTCATAAAAACGTTTATATTAAATTTAAGAGCTTGGCTCATTTTAACTTGGAAATTAAATTCTAAAAATTACTTGCCTATGAAATATTTAAATTTAAAACATAAAACTGTGTCAGGCAGGAATTAATTCTTAAATGTGTAGTATCATAGCTATATTTTCTGAGGTTCCAGAGTCATTAAAGAATACTTCTGTCTGTACCTCCCTCCATCTATACACATGGAGCTTGCTTACTTTCTTCCTTTTGTATTCATTCATTCATTGATTTATTCATGTTCATTAAGTACCCTCTGATATAGTGGATAGAATACTGGATTCTGAATTGAGAAGTCCTAGATTCAAGTCCTATTCCTTTAAAAAATATTTACTTAATATTTTATTTTTCTCCAATTACATGTAAAAACAATTTTTAACATTCATTTTTAAAATTTTGAGCTACACATTTTCTCCCTCCCTCTTCTCCTGCCTCACTGAGAAGACAAGCATCAGATCCTATTCCTAAAGCTTACTGGCTGTGTGATTATAGGCAACTTACCAAATCTCATATCAGCTTCTATTTCTTCATCTGTAAAATGGTGATAATAATACTTATGGTTCCTACTTCATAGGGTGTCGTGAGCAATGTATGTAAAGCTCTTTGCAAACCATAACAAACTACAAACCCTCTTTGCCTCAGTTTCCTCATCTATAAACTGGAGAAGGAGATGGCAAACTACTCCAGTATCTTTGCCAAGACCCAAATGGGGTCAAGAAATGTCAGAAATGGCTGAAATCACTGAACAACCACTTTCTCCATAAAGCTCTCATGAACTTTGATAGTACTTTCCACTTTTCCCTTGTATGAATATCCTTTCCCTTCCCCTCCCTACTTTCCAGCTGTTATGATCTATTATCTTTCCTCATTAAAATGTAAGTTCATGAGGACAAACACCATTTTATGCTTTAGTTTTTGCTTCATTTGTACTATATAGTACAAATGCATGTATCATATTCTCTTTAGTATTACATTTATTTGTGAACACATCTTATTTCACCCAAAACATTTTAAGCTCCTAACTTGAGGGCAAGGATCATGTATTCTATATCTATATCTATATCTATCTATATATAATATATATATATTCTATATATCATCCAGCTTAACATACTTTCATAGAACAATAATAATAATACTTGTAACAATAATAGTTGAAAGTGTCTTGAGGCCAGTTTTGAACTCAGATCTTCCTGACTTTTCCTGACGGGGGTAGCTAGTTGGCTTAGTGGATGGAGTGCCAGGGTTAGAGTGAGAAAAACCTCATCTTCCTGAGCTCAGATTTGGCCTCGCTCACTTACTAGCTGTTTGACACCTGGACAAGTCACTTCATTCTGTTTGCCTCAGTTTATTCATTTGTAAAATGATTTAGAGAAGAAAATAGCAAACCATTCCAGTATCTTTGCCAAGAAGATCCCAAATAGGGTCATAAAGCATCAGACATGACTGAAAACAACTGAACGACAACTTCTTGAATGCTATATCCACTGCACCACTTAGCTGCCTCTAAATATGTGATACTGGGTACAGAAGTAGTAGAGGCTAAATGAGGTAGTACCATTAATTATTCTCAGTGAGAATATACTCTAATATGTTTACTAATTGAGTCCATTGATTTAGAACTGGAAGCAAGCTCAGAGGTCATATAGGCCTTATTTTATAGATGAAGAAAGTGAACTTCAGGTTAGTTAGGTAGTTTGCCCAAGATCCTGTAGGTACTAGGTAGGAAACTTTGATCTCCTCTCTAGCCAGCTTATGGTCTAAAAGTTGCTACTGCTATTTGTCCTTCATTCTTGAAGAGGACAATGATGTCAGGAAGGTGATGCCACAACTTGCAAGTGAATTAGATTTAAGTGAATGAGTCATCAGCCTCACTTTCTCCCCTGGAGCCATCTGGGCCCAGTTTCAAGATATAGATCAGGACAACTGGAAATGGCCCCAGTCTTAAAGTACATATGTTTAGAACAACCATTATGTCTATAACTATTCTAATTGTTAAAATAGGCTTGATTTAATTTTTGTAGTGGTGGTTGGTGCTCACCATGTCCAGTACTTACATACTCTTCTTAAGGTATTTATAGTTTTTATTGAGTCAAGGCTTCTATTTGGTTTACAAACCTTTAGCTACTTTCATAAGTAAAAATTATCAGTCATAAACCATATTTTTGCCAACCTTCCTGTTGAAGTTACAGTGTCTTAAAGTATAGGTGAATTTAATTGGAAATCCTTCATAGAATTTTTCTACACTCTTCATACTTGTTATTATATAAACTGTAATTGTCTTCATAGTGGTCTGTTTGCTTATATTTATCATAAAGAGAAGAAAGGCAGGATGACCAAGGAGTCCATAAAATTTTGTTTATATTTTCCATGTATAATGAAATCAACCCCCCAACTCCGTTATTTATACCTCTAATGAGGGCTGGAAGTTGGCCTTCATTTGTAATGTGAATGCCAATATGGATATGGTTCAGTTTCTCCAGTATTGGAACAACTCCTTGATTGTTGGGTAGAGATTGCATATTGAAAGTACCAACAACTGAATTAATATTAGTTGGCAGGATAAAATTTATGTGATGCTTAGCACTGTCTTCTCCCCTTGTCTACTGCTTTATTACTGCAAAAACAGAAGTGAGCCACACAGGATGGAAGAACGTTTTGTAGGTTTAATGAGTTGCCATCTCTAAACAAAATTTATCAGTTGGTAGTCAGTCTACTGATGATGAAATTCTCTACACATAGCAAAGCTATTCCTCAGTACAACAGATAGAGTCTATTTCTGGGCTCATCTTATAAGAGTTTTCAGCTTGGTAGAACCTACCAAAGTTTTGCTTTACTAATGAAGCACTTTAGTACAACAATTCAGAGTTACTTCTATACCATTAAGAGACATCAGAATAGACTTTATTAGAGATTGACAACTTACAAGATGTGGTGGGGCAGTGGCCCTTTGTCTATATTTTGGTCTTTTAGTACTGTTCTCATCTAATAGTATTTTCATTCTAATACTTTTGAAAATCATTGAAGCAGGTCTCAACACTTTTTTATAACTTTCCTTTTTTTCCTCAAAAAGATAGTGATTCAACCCTAACAGTCTCTCATTTTATTACCTTTCTATATAGATAACTCTAGAAAATACTTTGGACCTTCACTCTGTGTTTTTGGGAATATCAGGGTCATTAGCAAAGTTTGTGTTAATCATCCACAGCCTAGATAATTATACGTTTGAACATGGTGCAGTGAGAATGTGTAGCAGAGATAATCACTGGTCCATAACATTCATGAGAGTCACACAACATAATTTATTTTAAAATACACTGAATTAAAAGATGCTGCCGAGGCAGTATGGTGTAGTGTATAGAGAGTTGGTCTTGAAACCAGGAAGACCTGGGTTGAAGTCTCACTTCTGACACATATAGGTTACATGACTATGGACAAGTCTCTTAACCTCTTAGAGTTCTAGAAAACTCTCTAAGTCTATAAATTGCAGATAAAATGCTGACCCACATTGGTAGAAGGAATTTCTTTATTTGAGCATTGTCTGTGCTAATAAAATCACAGTTTCAATCCCTATCTATATCCTTAGAAAAAAATTTCATTTTAACTTTTGGGAAAACAGGCCTTGTAATTCACAGAGGAAAAAAATGCTCTGGGTAGTGAAATAGGAAACATTAATATTTATGAAATAGGAAAGGTAGGATTGATTCACTGTCAAGATTTTTTTAATAAGTTCTATTGGTTGGCATATATCTGTTTTAAAAATAAGTGCCAGTTATTCAGAATGAGTAGGGAATCATGTTTTCTGCATAACTGAATTTTCTGGATAACTGAATTAATTTTATAAACCCATTTACTTCTTTGACCCTTTTAAAAAAATAAATACTTCCACAATATCAAACTATCTTTTAAAAAAATGCTGAACTTTATGTGATCTAAGATCTTTCATAATTTACAATTATTATGACTGATTATTATGTAGTGATATAAATGTACATAATTTGAATTAACATGTTGATCTTTGAACATACCCTGGAATTTACTTTCCTAAATAAATCCCTAATACCTTCTTTTCTTGTCATCCTTAATTCCCATAGACGTGTTGCACTGATTCAGCACCTAGGACAGTGCCGTTCGCATTGCACCTAAAGTAGGCACCTTTAATGAATTTTGCAACTACGTGATCTTTTAGTATAAAACATTTATTCATTCAGCAAGCATTTAGTAAGTATCTACTACGTATAAGATCCTGGGGAGACAAAGACAAAATGAGAAACAGTTCTTGCCCTCAAGATGATTACAGTCTCTGTGTGTGTGTGTGTGTGTGTGTGTGTGTGTGTGTGTGTGTGCCAGTTGGAGTTAAGTTACTTTTTCAGTAAGTCTCAGGTGTCTGAGGCCAGATTTGAACTTAGGCCCTCTTGACTCTAGGGCCAGTGCTCTATCTACCGTACCATCTAGCTGCCCCAATGAGGTTACATTCTGCTGGGCTATCACTCTGCAAAAAATATTGAATCTAAGACTGAAGCAACCTCCTTTTGTTGTGTTGTTATTTTTTTTAAATTAATAATATAGTCATCTTCATTGTAAACACACACACATATACACATACACACACACACACACGGATAAAGATGCTTGTCCAGCATCACAATAAATAAATGCTAATACCGTAACTGAGACATAGGTCTTCTGACTCCAAGGACCATCTTACATTTCTATGCCATTTTATAATTTTTCAAAACAATTGCATTCATATGATCTCATTTGAGTCTCACAACAAAGGCAACATGTTGTAGCAGAAAAAACAGCAGATTAAGAGTCAGGACATCTAGTTTCCTATTCTAACTATGGCACCATCTAGCTGTTAGATCATAGTTCTCTTCTCCCTGAGCCTGAGTTACCACATCTAAAACGATGGGGCTAGACTGGATTTCTGCCTTTAGCTCTTAAAGCTGTGTTCTAACAGCCTGTGGGATGGCCAGGGAAGGACTTAACTTCCACTGTTGAAGATGAGAGAATTGGGCTTAGGGAGGTTAAAAGAGTTGTTCCAAATCACGTGACTGGTCAGTGGCAGAGCTCCAACTAGAACCCAGGTCCTTTCACTCCTTTTTCAGTGCTTTGCAAAATGCTGAGATGCCTGTATTTATCAGTGAAGGTTGACCTTTCAGCAGCTTTGCAAACATTCTGTCGTTTCATCTTCACTAGTGATATCAGCCTCTCAGTCAGGCTTAAGTCTGCTTTCGTAATTCATTTTTCTTAACTTCTTGGAGCAACATTTCCATCTTGTAAAATTTTAGAATAGTGATGCTAAATGTTGTTGGGACCAAGTCACATTGTAACAACTGTAGACATAAATAAGACAATATTGCCAGGCCTAGAGGCCTGAGGGCTACCCGAGTCTTCTTACCTTACCTCTCGCAGGTCTTCGGCTGGCCAAACCGGATAGTCATATGAGAGAAGAGACCTCCCAGAGTCGAACAAGGGTTAAGCTTTTATTCAGGGTCCTGGTTACAAGTGCAGGGGGAATTCTTCCTTAGGAGGGAGCGAGGAATCTCCCAAGGAGGCAAAGATCTTACAATAAGAGATTGGAAGTAGAAGTGTAAGTGGGGAGAGAGGGGGAGGGAAGAGCGAAGAGAGGGAAAGGGAGGAGAGGCCTTCTGTCGGTCAGGGCCCCTCCCGAGCTAAGAGTGCTTTCAGGCTTTCCCGATCCTAATTAAGCTCTCCAGCCGCATAGTTTGCACCTGAATACCGTGCCTGTTAGATAACAATAGGTGTGCCCAGATCCGGGACAATCTCGAGGGGGATGCTCCTCCCATCACGTTTCTCACGGGAAGAGGCGGAAATACACGAGATAGCTCGGTTCACCTCGATTCCCAGCCGTTTCCTGGGGGGCCTCGTGAGAACTCTAAGATTTAGAAGTTCCCACCTTTACCCGCCCGAGACTGTCCACATGGAATTGAGCTTCCATCCCCAGCACAATATCTGTCTGTAGACTATAAAGAATGAGTCAGTGAGGGGGAGGAGAGAGAGAGAGAGAGAGAGAGAGAGAGAGAGAGAGAGAGAGAGAGAGAGAGAGAGGAAGAGAAGAGAAGAGAAGAGAGAAGAGAGGAGGTGAGAGAGATGGCAGAGGAAGAGGAAGAGAAAATCTAAATGCTAAATTACTAAAGGAAATCAAGGGCAAAAGTAGAGAGGGATCATCTTTGGTGAAGATGAGCACCCTCTTACCCTCCCTCTCCTTCCAGTACTAGAGCAGAGGGAAAAATGGGAAATGTTGATGGAGTTAGTTAGGAGAATGGCATTAGGGAGAAGAAGGTGCTAACAACAGATGGCCTCCATTTCCTCATGACTTGAATGTTGAAGAGAGAAGAGTTTGGGAACTATGGTAGAAAGCTAATCAGGAAAAAGATGATGGGGAATGACTGAATAAACTGTGGTACAGAAAAGTAATGGACAATACTGTACTGTAAGAAACAAGCCTCATGAATACAGAGAAGCTTGGAAAGACTTACATGAATTGATTCAAAGCAAAGTAAATAACCACCAGGAAAATAATATACTCCTTGACTCCAATAATATAAATGGGAAAAACTCACCACAAAATAATCAAAATTTAGTATTATGACATTATGAAGAAAAAAGCTTGATTCCAAGGAAGAGATGTGAGAAGACACCCTCTCCCCCAATCCATATGTGTGAAACACTGCATGTAATGTTAGACTTTTTTTGATATATTGCTTGACCTTATTGAATTTTTCCCTCTCTTTAAAAAAAAATCCTTTGTTATAAAGGATAGTTCTCTGGAAAAGTGAAGCTGAAGAATATGGGGTAAGCATTGTAAAAACAAAAGATGTCAATAAAAATCTGTTTGAAAAAGTAAGTCTTCCTTGGTATATATTAAAACCTTTTTTTCTCTTTTTATTATTTTTTTTTAGGAGGAACATAGCTAATTTTGTTCTGTATGACTTCATATTTGTAATGAGTTTATATTTCTTGCCTTCTCAATGGTTGCAGGAGGGTGTCAGAGAAGGAAACAATTTGGATATGAAAATAAAATGAAATTGAGTAAAAAATAGAAAGCTTATCATAAAAAAGCTTCCGGGATTTATATTAACAAGCTACTGTTTGACTAGTACTTCAGATTTGAGAAAAAGAAAGTCCTGAGATACAAGAAAATAGAACTAAGGAAGCTAGACTTGTCAGGGATGTTGGTCATTAACTAGTCCAACACTCTTGTTTTACAGAGGAAGAAACTGAGGCCTGGAGATTTGCAGTGACTTATCCAACATTATAGTGAATAAGTGTCAGGTCAGGAACGATATCTGTCTTTTGACTCCTACTCTAAGGCTATTTTTGTTAAACTCCACTGAAAAAGAAGCATTTTAAAATTCGTTTAACCAGTAGCTATTTTAAAAATAGCCTTTTCTTTACCTTGAACCTCATCGATCTCTATTCATGGAGCAAGAAGTTAAGTATTGCCTTTCAATCCCACCCTTCTTTTCTACCCCATTCTCCTTCTACCATGAACGTTACCTGTTTTTAAAAGTGCTATTTGATTTTTTCCTTCCAACCTTTCTTATCCCATTTTTCAAAGTCATTCTTTTAAGTTGTAGCCAAAAGTTTATAAAAGAATTTGTAGCAGTTAAAAAAACCCAACAACCCAAAACACTTAGAACAGAAGGTTCATATCACAGCTGAAGACTGGACATAAACATGCAGTAGCTATTAGCAAATTCATTAAACTTCTTGTTTTGGATTTCTTTATGTAAGGTAAACATTTCTTAGCTTTTAAGTAAAACCTCCTATTCTCCAGAGAGTCATCATTCTGTAGAGTTGTTGATGGAAGGGTGGTTCCTTTGGAGGAAAATTTAGGTACATATAATTCACATGTATTTGTAAAATACTGCTACTTTCTTCTGGAGACCTGTTTTTTAATAATTGGTATTTAATATTGAAACCTTCTCTGGAAAATTCAGCTCAAGTGTACATTTCCCCCTTCCAGATTGGAAATGGTTTTTTTTTTCCTAGTGCTTTGGCTAGCACTTTATTATGCCTATGTTATGCTTTTACAGTCATTCTATAGTGTATTTGTTGATCCTTCAATCTTGGAGAGAACCAGTGACATCACCAGGGTGATGTCTTGACTTGCTCTTGAATTGGATTTAAGTGAGGCAGAGTTGTGTGAAGTCATCGGCCTCACTCTTTCCTCCAGAATCATCAGTCTGGTGTCAAGACATAGGTCAAGATGATTGTCTGTGGCCCATGATGACTTTGACCTTTTTAAATTAAGGTCTTTCCCAGGTCTCAATTTGTCTGAGGCTATGGCCATTCAGTGACTAAGGGTTAGGGTAGATTTGAGACAGATGGTGGCTTAATTCACTATCACAAAAGTATCAGTCTGGCAGGGACCCTCTGAGTTTCTGACCATAACAGAAAACAATTGCTATTTGCACTCACTCTCACCCATCAAAACCCAAACAATAATCAACTGAGGCTTGAGCTAAGGCCTATTATTAGCCATTCGATGAAAGCCAGAGTGATTTGAATAGAACCTAGTAGGAAGAAATAAATAGAGAAATTCAACTGAAAATAATTCCAGACAGTGTAAAACATTTGAGAGTCTACACATCCATTCTGCATTATAGTTACTTGTTATGGTGCAGGGAGGAAGGAAAGCCACCAGACTGTAAGCCATCCAAGGGCAAGGGCTGTTTCTCTTTTTTAATTTTTGTATCTGCTCCAGGATTGAGCATTGATTTTTACACCATAATCCTTAATAAATGGTTGTTGTTGTTGAAATTTACTTGCATATATAAGAGCTCCATTTAGCTCCTCCAGTGTTCATAATAACTGTTTGAGGTTGATAACTATTTAAACCATGGCCCAAGCCCCCATCTGATTTGTCATTTTATTACCAGACTTGCCAGAAACATATAAATCCAGTTGTAAAAAACCCATTTTATTAAGTTAGACATGATGTGGAAAATAACAAAGAATAAATCAAGTAGTGAAATATTCTCTATACTCTTACACAGAGAGATATACATCACCTATACCTTTAGGAGAAGTATAATTGAATTCTCCCTTAATCCCCATAAAGCCCCAGAACAGCAGGAGGCAAATCACTTTGTGCACGGAGAGGGGAATGCACAGGGTGTAGTGAGGTCTTCTCCTTTGCCTCAGGCTGCCATGACCCTTGCCCCAAGTGTTGATCGTCTCTTGCTTTCCCCCAGATCCAGCTCCATGTTTTGCCTCTGTTACTCTCTCAGCCCTATTTTCTTGCTTTTTTAAAGCTGAGTTTGCCATGTTGTTGCCTCATTCCTGGCCCAAGTATTGTAAGAAATGAAGTCTGCTGGAGGTACCTCCTTTTAGTTATTTCTTTTCCACCATTAGACATGGGCAAAGGAAGTTTGTGCAGTAAAATTCTCTGAATAATTCTCCTCCTCTCTTCCTTACTTTCTTATCTATCAGTATTAGTAGTCATGTGCCAAAATTAAGTTTAATTGATTTTAGCTATTAGGTGTGTATATTAAAGGGAACGATGATGATTAAAGGTTCTCATAACAATTTCAAATTATGATCATAGTCATTTAAATGTAAAAGGATTGCATTTTTCTAATATAATTAAACTGTTGTGGAAAAATTTCTTCCCTCTAGTTCAGAATTCTATCATTCTATCATTTAGTAAAGATTTTATTTTCAATCTCAGAGGGAAAACAGCAGACCACCCCCCAGCTATGCTTTTATTGCAATGTGAACTTTTTTAAAAATCCAAAAACAAAACAAAAACAAAATCCAACCCAAACACAGAGAAACACGAAAAAAGTCCTTCAAAAATCCCTTTAGGTCAGGAGTTCTTAACCTCTTTTCTGTCATTGACCTCTCTGGAAATCTGGTGAAACCTGTGGAGCCTATCTTGGAATAATATTTTTAAATGAATAATAAAAATACATGATATAAAAATACTTGGGATTGATAATAATAATATTTATGTAACACTTTAAAGGCTTGAAAAGCACTTTCTAATTATTCTTATTTTATTCTCCAACAACCTTGGGATTTAAGTGCTATTTTTATTCCATTTTACTATACCTTAATACCTGCCCTGAGTCACATGGCTAGTAAACATCTAAAGGAAGATTTGAATTCAGGTCTTTCTGACTCCAGGTCCAACTCTTTCTATTCATTGCACCTCCTAGTTTCCTATGGATTAGAATAGAAAATAACTATATTGAAATACAATTATCAAAAATTTTTTAAAAAGTTCACAGATTTCAAGTTAAGAACCTTGCACTAAAGCCATGAGAGCCCACCCTGGGGTGGAAGAAAATAAAAGAAAGAAAAAAAAAGAAAATCTTGTACTATTATTTTAGAATTTTGGGGATTGGTGAAGAGGGAGATATAGGGTAGGTGTTGGGTGTGAAGACAACACGGAGTAAATGTGATCCTAGATGATATAGAGTAAACATGACTCTAGTAAATGAATTTTGGGGCAAGCATTACCTGCTTAGACTTTAGCCTGGTTTCCATCTTTCTGTGTCACATATGTAAAGTGTAACTAGAAGTATAATGAGGCTATTTCCACCAGCTGCACACAGAATCACTCTCATTACTTTATAGTCACACTTCATATACTTTTGAAAATGAACTGATGACTTGGAAAAAATTGTTTAAACCTTGTCTTCTACCAGCAGTACCGGGAGTGTACCTTGGACAGCTGCTTCTTCACTTGTGCTCATGTCTGGGGATTTTTTTTTTCACATCACCATTGAATCTTTTCCCTGCTTTGAAAATTTTGACACTTATTTAGCTCTGACTCTTTTCTTCTTGCATATCAGATTGTGAGTTCCCTAATCAGAGAGCATTCACAAAAATGTGAATATTGGTGTGTTTCAGGCTTGCCAGTTCATGGGAAAATGATATTGGAGTCCATTCCCTTGTCCTCCCTTCCCAAACCTGCTTGGAGCTACTGTTGATATTATCAAGGAGCAATGATTCTTTGCCACCTTCTCTTCAATATATGAACTCCTTTCAGGTGAGAAATTGCCTTACCAATAATATGTTTGTTTGGGTTTTGTTTTCGTGTATATATTGATAGGAGAGGGGAATGATTTGTGTGTGCGTGTGTAGGAGTGTGTGTATGAGAGTGTGTGTTTTCTGTGTCTCTTTCTGAACTTCCTTATACCCTCTTTTATTTTTAAATGATTCATTGATGCTCTTTTCTTTCTTTTCCTCCTTTTTTTAGTAGTTGTGTCCCTACCCTGAAAGGTATTGAAGCATTGTTGTTATTTAACAGATTGTTGTGAAAGAGTCATAGCTAGATTCCTAGCTAGGCTCATTCTTTAGCCTATACGTATATTCAAAAGCACCATAGTGTAGTGAACAAAATGTTGGACTTGAAGCCATTTAGACTTAGGTTCAAATCATGCCCCCAATGCTGAGAAGCTATGTTACCCTGGACAAGTCATTTCACCTGTCCAAGCTTCCATCCTTTCTGAGAAGTGGAAATAGTAAAAGCATTTGCTTTACAGAGTAGTTGTGAGGTTCAGTGAAGTTAATGTATATAAAATGTTTTTTAAAATTATATTATAAACAAGAAATATCAGTAAACATGGAACATTTTAATATACAGAGATTAACAAAAAGGGGGATTTATAATGAAATTGTAGGGTTTTTCCCCCATGTAGAGCTTTTTTTATTTCACATTTAACATGCTAGATCTAACATCTGCCCTATTTTTCTTTATCCCTTTCTCAATTTCCTTGTATTCTCCTTTTGTTTAAATGATTCATTGATGTTCTTTCCTTTCTTTTCCTACTTTTTTTTGGCATCCGTGTCACTATCCCCATGAAGTACTTTATGTTGTTAATATTACTACTACTGCTGTTATTACTATTTTTTGTTACTACTATTATTTTTATTATTACCACACCACCGCCACCACCACCACCTCCACCACCACCACCGCTGCCGCCGCCACCACCACCATCACCGCCGCCGCCGCCGCCACCGCCACCATCACCGCCACCGCCACCGCCACCACCACCACTACCACCACTACTACTAATACTCCTGCTACCCCTACTACTCCTACTACAGGGCCCTCTAACTGGGAGCCCTGCAATACTGGGCATTTCCTACCACTTTAGTTCCTTCTAAAATCTTCAAGAGGAAGGCCAAGAGCAGTTGTCTTGAGCAGCTGACTCTCATGTTGAGAGTCTTCAGGCTTTTTTCACCTTTGTCCTGAGCAGAATTCCTAGAACAGAAATGGGTGAATGGTTTTCATGCAAACTTAGGAGTGATTCTGGACAAAACTGTGATGTAATCAGACAGTCTTTTCCCCAGTACCTCTGTCTTCAGCCTCCTTGCCCTCCTCCGTGGGTACTCTCTTCCTCTAATTTTCTGTATTCCGACCTGTTCTTCGTTTTGTGTTCTTTTGCCATCTGGCTTAGTTAATTTTTGCTAATTTTCATGGTATTCTGCTTTGTTATCCTTGCTCTCTCCTGCCCCCAAAACTTACCATCTTCTTTCTCCCTTCCTGATTCCCCCCACTTGGGAGTAAATAACGAAAGCATGCTCACTGACTTCACTACAAATTCTCAATAATTCCACCGGGGTCTTTTTTGCTCCAGTTGGTCTTTTACTTAATTTCTTTTTTGAATCCCCTCACCCATTCCTGACAGCAACACTTCCAAAGCTTTCTTCCTCTCCTTCCTTCTCACCCTCAGTAGAAATTCAGCCTTTACTCTTTTAAAAAAATAACTATTCCTGATATTTTACTGAAGAAATTGAAGCTATATATCCTTAGGTCTCTCACCTTTCCCAGTCCTCCTTAATCTTAGTGTCTTCCCCCTGAGATTATCTTTAATATACCTGAATATATAATTTATATATTAGAGTCCCCTTTAGACTATGAGCACATAAAGAGAAGGGACTGGTTTTTGTCTTTCTTTGTATCCCCAGGACTTAGCACAGTGCATAGTATGTAGTAAGCACTTAATAAATTTAAATTGACCGGCGGGCACATAGGAAACAAATTCAAAACAAGTACAGAGCAAATGTATAATACATTTATTCTATATGTGCTCACATATGTTTCTGTCTTATGTATGTTGCAGTTGTCATAATACGAACTTCTTGACGATAGGTTTTGTTTTCATTCTTTTTATTTGCACTTATTGTTCAGTCTTGTCTGACTTGTCATGACCCCATTTTGGGTTTTTATTGGCAGAGATACTATTTGCCATTTCCTTCTCCAGCTAATTTTATAGATGGGGAAACTGTAAGTGACTTGCCCAGGGTTACACAGCTAGTAAATGTCTGAGGTCTGATTTGAACTCAGGTCCTTCAGACTCCAGGGCTGGCACTCTATCCACTGTGCCACCTGGATCCTCCTTTATTTGTATGCCCAGTAGCTGACGTGGTGCCTGACACAGAGTAGGTGCTTTATAAATGCTTTTTGATTGATGTTAATGAAGAGTTAAAAAGAGATGATTAACAAAGGAGGGCACTTCCATTTGTTTCCCATGAGCTGCAGAATGCTTGTCCTCTTTAAAATTATTTTCTTTTAAAAAATGGCTTTATTGTTGCCTTTCATCTTAATTTCATAGTTATTTCTCAAGGAAAAATAAAAATTCTTTCTTACCCCTCCGGATTGAATCCATCCTTGTGACCAAGAAGAACAATTGAGCAGAACACATCTCATATGGTGATCCTACTGGATAGCATCTCTCTGGTCTTAGCAGAGATTTGTTTTCTAGTATTTCTCTGGTTTTTCAAGTACTCACTTTAGGAAGTTTCACTTCCTTATATTAGGCTGCTTGGTGGCACAATGGTTAGAGTGCTTAGTCTGAATTCAGAAAGACCTGAGTTCAAATTCAGCCTCAGACCCTTACTAGGAATGTGACTCTGAGCAAGCCATTTAACTAACCCTGTTTGCCTTAGTTTCCACATCTATAAGATGAGAAGGAAATGGCAAAACACTTTAGTAAACTTTGCCAAGAAAACCCCAAATGAAATCATGAAGAGTCAGATGCTACTGAAAAACAGACAAGCTTCCTTTTATTGATCATTGTTGAAATGATTGTACATGTTGTTCTTTTGGATCAATTCAGATAAATCCCAAAGATTTTTGCCAAACATAGAATTTAATGCCTTATTGATATCAACCTGTTGTCATGTAAATATTTGTATATAAGAACTTTGCTCTTTAAGCATTGGTAATGGTGCTTCCACTTTTAATCAAATAAGAAATGGCTATTTCTGTCGGAAAGAGTTGCTTGGGACATCTAGAGGTTAAGTCATTTGCAGGAAGAGTTGTGGATGTACTCCCATTTCAGTCCATTTGCCACATCCTGTTATATGCATATTGTTGGTTTGTAAGGCGCTACTATTGATGTTGACGGAAGCACTCAGGTTGTTTCTGCTTAAGGCATTTTATCCTCTTTTCCTAGGAATGAGGGTGGGAAGCGTCCTTATTAGAGAAAGTACCAGATCACTTTTCATCCCAGATAAAGAATAAGGGAAAAGACAGAATGTCTCTTTGCACATATCAGATAGAGTTGTCTCTCTCATTCATTTTCTTTTTTTTTTTTTTATTTTTTTTTAATTTTTTTTTTGACATTTTTTTTTATTTAGCTTTTAACATTCATTTTCACAAAATTTTGGGTTACAAATTTTCTCCCCTTTTCTCCCCTCCCCCCCCAAACGCCAAGCATTCTAATTGCCCCTATGACCAATCTGCTCTCTCTTCTATCATCCCTCTCTGCCCTTGTCTCTGTCTTCTCTTTTGTCCTGTAGGGCCAGATAGCTTTCTATACCCCTTTACCTGTATTTCTTATTTCCTAGTGGTAAGAACATTACAGTTGATCCTAACACTTTGAGTTCCAACTTCTTTAGCTCCCTCCCTCTCCACCCCTTCCCTTTGGAAGGCCAGCAATTCAATATAGGCCAAATCTGTGTAGTTTTGCAAATGACTTCCATAATAGTTGTGTTGTATAGGACTAACTATATTTCCCTCCATCCTATCCTGTCCCCCATTACTTCTATTCTCTTTTGATCCTATCCCTCCCCATGAGTGTTGACCTCAAATTGCACTCTCCTCCCCATGCCCTCCCTTCTATCATCCCCCCCCACTCTGCTTATCCCCTTATCCTCCACTTTCCTGTATTGTAAGATAGGTTTTCATACCAAAATGAGTAGGCATTTTATTCTTTCCTTTAGTGGAATGTGATGAGAGTAGACTTCATGTTTTTCTCTCACCTCCCCTCTTTATCCCTCCACTAATGAGTCTTTTGCTTGCCTCTTTTATGGGAGATAATTTGCCCCATTCAATTCTCCCTTTCTCCTCCCAATATCTTTCTCTCTCACTGCTTGATTTCATTTTTTTTTAAGATATGATCCCATCCTCTTCAATTCACTCTGTGCACTCTGTCTCTATGTGTGTGTGCGTGTGTGCATGTGTGTGTGTGTAATCCCACCCAGTACCCAGATACTGAAATGTTTCAAGAGTTACAAATATTGTCTTTCCATGTAGGAATGTAAACAGTTCAACTTTATTAAGTCCCTTATGACTTCTCTTTGCTGTTCACCTTTTCATGGTTCTCTTCATTCTTGTGTTTGGAAGTCAAATTTTCTTTTCAGCTCTGGTCTTTTCATCAAGAATGCTTGAAAATCCTCTATTTCATTGAAAGACCAATTTTTCCCCTGAAGTATTATACTCAGTTTTGCTGGGTAGGTGATTCTTGGTTTTAGTCCTAGTTCCTTTGACTTCTGGAATATCCTATTCCATGCCCTTCGATCCCTTAATGTAGAAGCTGCTAGATCTTGTGTTATCCTGATTGTCTTTCCACAATACTTGAATTGTTTCTTTCTAGCTGCTTGCAATATTTTCTCTTTCACCTGGGAGTTCTGGAATTTGGCCACAATGTTCCTAGGAGTTTCTCTTTTTGGATCTCTTTCAGGTGGTGTTCTGTGGATTCCTTGAATATTTATTTTGCCCTCTGGTTCTAGAATCTCAGGGCAGTTTTCATTGATAATTTCATGAAAGATGATGTCTAGGCTCTTCTTTTGATCATGGCTTTCAGGTAGTCCCATAATTTTTAAATTGTCTCTCCTGGATCTATTTTCAAGGTCAGTTGTTTTTCCAATGAGATATTTCACATTATCTTCCATTTTTCCATTCCTCTGGCTTTGTTCTGTGATTTCTTGCTTTCTCATAAAGTCCTTAGCCTCCATCTGTGCCATTCTAATTTTGAAAGAACTATTTTCTTCAGTGAGCTTTTGAATCTCCTTTTCCATTTGGCTAATTCTGCTTTTGAAAGCATTCTTCTCCTCATTGGCTTTTTGAACCTCTTTTGCCAATTGAGTTAGGCTAGTTTTCAAGGTGTCATTTTCTTCAACATTTTTTTGGGTCTCCTTTAGCAGGGAGCTGATTTGCTGTTCATGCTTTGACTTCATGTCTCTCATTTCTCTTCCCAGCTTTTCCTCCACCTCTCTAACTTGATTTTCAAAATTCTTTTTGAGCTCTTCCATGGCCTGAGCCCATTGAGTGGGCTGGGACACAGAAGCCTTGATTTCTGTGTCTTTGCCTGATGGTAAGCATTGTTCTTCCTCATCAGAAAGGAAGGGAGGAAATGCCTGTTCACCAAGAAAGTAACCTTCTATAGTCTTATTTCTTTTCCCTTTTCTGGGCATTTTCCCAGCCAGTGACTTGACCTCTGAATATTTTCCTCACACCCACCTCACCTCCTGATCCTCCCAGCCAGTGTTTGGGGTCTGAGATTCAAATGCTGCTTCCAGCCTCAGGGCTTTGGGCGGGGGCAGGGCTGCTATTCAGTGTGAGATTAAATTCAGATGCTCAGGTGAGGGCAGGGCTGCCTCTCAGGCTCAGTTCCCTCAGGGAGTTTATGCACAGACCTTCAACAATGGATCCAGGCTCCTGCCTGCTTGGGGAGCCCTGGTCTGCCGCTGCCCCTCAGCTTCTGTCTCCCGAGGGGGCCCGAGCCATGGGGGCACCCCACTCCCCCCTCGACCCGCCAAAGGGACTCTCTCACCGATCCCCGTCACCTGTGGGTGGAGGTACTTGTGCGGCTGCTGGAGATCCCGTCCCTGAAGCCCGCTCGGATCTGTTCCTCTCGGTGCCGCGGCCACGGCAGGGCTGTACTCAGCTCCCAGTCCCGGCGCCCAGTCCGCAGCACGAAGGACCTTTTACGAGAGGTTTGCAGGTCTCTCCGGAACAGAAATCTCCCTCGCTCCAATGTTCTGTGGCCTCTGGGTGCAGAATTCGCCGTGAGTTACTTCTTTGTAGTTCTATGGGTTGTCTCTCATTCATTTTCTTAACAAGTGCTTAATTATCTGTAGCTAGAATGAGGAAAGTGCTATTAAATTTTGGAAATGCTTAGGGTTTCTCATAGGTCACATCATTTAATGCTAGGTGTTGTAGTGGATGGAGTGTTAGGCTTGGAGTAAGGAAGACCTGAATTCAAATGTGACTTCAGACACTTATTTAGTGTGTGACTCTGAGTGAGTCATTCAACTCCTGTTAGCCTCAGTTGCCTGATCTGTAAAATGTGGATAATGATTGTACCTATCTTCTAGGATTGTTGTGGGGATAATTGTAAAACACTTAGCACAATGGCTGGTACATAGTAAGCACTGTATAAATGTTAGTTATTTTTAATGGGCAGCATTTGTGAGGAATATTGGTAAATATTTCAGTAGGATCAGAAGATCCAGATACTGTCTCTACATTTCCAATTCTCTGACTGATGTCACACAGGGAAGAATGTTTCTTTTTCTGCAAGGCAGATTATTTTAGGTTTCTTCCAATTTTAATATTGCTTCTATTAGAACTAATAACATTGCTGATAAAGCCTGGAAGGAAGGGTGTTTTTCTTGAGTTAGAGCTGTACAAGTGTTCAATATTTAAATTCTTAACTTAAACTAAAGAGAGGCAGTATGGTGTAGTGGGTACAGAGCCAGCGCAGGAACCAGAAAGATCTAGGTCCAAATCCCACCTTCCTCATTGACCGGCTCTGTGACCCCGGACAAGTGAGTTAACTTTTTAGTGTCCCAGTTCACTCTTTTTTTTTTTTTTTTAAATTTTTATTTTTTTATTATTTTTTAATGTTTAACAATCACTGCCATACAATTGAGATTTTATCCCCCCCACACCTACCCCCCACTACCCCCCTCCCTCCCCACAACTGCATACAATTCTGTATAGATTCTACATATACTTTCCTATTGAGTATATTTTCACTATAGTCATGCTATGTAGTCAGACTAAAATAAATGAAAGAAATCGTATAACAAATCAGAACATGATACACAAACACATACACATACACAAACATGATCTGCTACATTTTGTGAGTGACTTCCATATTTCTTTCTCTGAGTGTGGAAGGCATTTTGCCTTGAGAACCACCTTTGGGATTTTTTTTTTTTATAAGAAGTTTTTGCATTATTACAAAATTCCAAGTCTACCAGAAAAAACTCTCGCACACTGTGGTCATTGCTGTGCACAAAGTTCTCCTGGTTCTGCTCCTTTCACTCAGCATCAGGTCATATAAGTCCTTCCAGGCCTCTCTGAAGTCTTCTTGTTCATCATTTCTTATGGCACAATAGTACTCCATTACATTCATATACCATAATTTATTCAGCCATTCCCCAATTGATGGACATCCCCTTGACTTCCAGTTTTTGGCAACTACATAGAGTGCTGCTATAAATATTTTTGTACATGTGGGACCCTTTCCCATTTTTATGATCTCTTGGGGATATAGTCCTAGTAGCGATATTGCTGGGTCAAAGGGTATGCACATTTTTGTAGCCCTTTGGGCATAGTTCCAAATTGCTCTCCAGAATGGTTGGATGTGCTCACAGCTCCACCAACAGTGAATTAGTGTTCCAACTCTCCCACATCCTCTCCAGCATTTATCATTTTCTTGTTCTGTCATGTTTGCCGATCTTATAGGTGTGATGTGGTACCTCAGAGTTGTTTTGATTTGCATCTCTCTAATCAATAGTGATTTAGAGCATTTTTTCATATGTTTATAGATATCTTTGATTTCTTCCTCTCAAAATTGCCTGTTCATATCCTTTGACCATTTATCAATTGGGGAATGACTTGTATGATTATATATTTGAGTCAGTTCTCTATATATTCTAGAAATGAGGCCTTTATCCCCAAGCTTAGCTGTAAAAATTCTTTCCCAATTTACTACATCCCTCTGGATTTTCGTTGCATTGGGTTTGGTTGTGCAAAAACTTCTCAGTTTAATGTAATCAAAGTTATCCATTTTGCATTTCATAATGCTTTCTATCTCTCCTTTAGTAAAGAATTCTTCCTTTCTCCATAGATCTGATAAATACACTATTCCTTGCTTCTCCAGTTTATTCATGGTATCAATCTTTATACCTAAATCATGTACCCATTTGGACTTTATTCTTGTGTACGGTGTCAGGTATGGGTCTATGCCTAATTTCCTCCACACTGTTATCCAGTTTTCCCAGCAATTTTTGTCAAACAATGAGTTCTTATCCCAGAAGCTGGGGTCCTTGGGTTTATCAAACAGAAGGTTGCTATATTGCTTGCCTACTGCATCTTGAGTGCCAAGTCTATTCCATTTGTCTACCTCTCTGTTTCTTAGCCAGTACCAAGTGGTTTTGATAATTGCTGCTTTATAGTACAGTTTGAGGTCTGGTAGTGCTAGGCCACCTTCCCAAGCATTTCTTTTCATTAGTCCCTTTGATATTCTGGACCTTTTGTTTTTCCAAATGAATTTTGATATTATTTTATCCAGCTCTAGAAAGTAATTGTCTGATAGTTTAATTGGTATGGCACTAAATAAGTATATTAATTTGGGTAGGATTGTCATTTTTATTATATTAGCACAGCCTATCCATGTGCAACTAATGTTTTTCCACTTACTTAAATCTGAGTTTATTTGTGCAAAAAGTGTCTTGTAATTGTGTTCATATAATCCCTGGGTTTGTTTTGGCAGGTAGACTCCTAAGTATTTTATACTGTCTACCCTAGCTTTAAATGGGATTTCTCTTTCTATCTCTTGCTGTTGGACTTTGTTGCTAATATATAGGAACGCAGAAGATTTGTGTGGGTTTATTTTGTAACCTGCAACTTTGCCAAAGTTGTTTATTAATTCAAGTAATTTTTTACTTGAATCTCTGGGATTCTCTAGGTAAATCATCATATCATCTGCAAAGAGTGATAACTTAGTTTCTTCTTTGGCTATTCTTATTCCTTGAATATCTTTATCTTGTCTAATTGCTACAGCTAACATTTCTAGTACCATATTGAATAATAGTGGTGATAATGGACAACCTTGTTTCACCCCTGATCTTATTGGGAATGCATCTAGCTTATCCCCATTGCATATAATGCTTGCTGAAGGTTTTAGATAGATACTGCTTATTATTTTATGGAAAGTTCCCTTTATTCCTACGTTCTCCAGTGTTTTTAGTAGGAATGGGTGTTGTATTTTGTCAAAAGCTTTTTCTGCATCTGTTGAGATAATCATGTGGTTTTTGTTAGCTTTGTTGTTGATGTGATCGATAATGCTAATAGTTTTCCTAATATTGAACCAGCCCTGTAGTCCTGGTATGAATCCTACCTGATCATAATGTATTAATCTCGTGATAAGATGCTGTATTCGTTTTGCTAAAATCTTATTTAAAATTTTTGCATCTATATTCATTAGGGAAATTGGTCTATAATTTTCTTTCTCTGTTTTGTCTCTTCCTGGTATGGGTATCAAAACCATATTTGTATCATAGAAAGAATTTGGGAGGACTCCTTCTTCCCCAATTTTCAAAAATAGTCTGTGTAGTATTGGAATTAACTGTTCTTTAAATGTTTGATAGAATTCACTTGTGCATCCATCTGGCCCTGGAGATTTTTTCCTAGGGAGTTCATTGATGGCTTGTTCAATTTCTTTTTCTGAGATGGGGTTGTTTAAGTATTCAACTTCCTCTTCTGTTAATCTGGGAAATTTGTATTTTTTAAAATATTCATCCATCTCATTTAGATTATCGAATTTGTGGGCATAAAGTTGGGCAAAGTAGTTTCTAATTATTGTTTTAATTTCCTCCTCATTGGAGGTGAGTTCACCCCTTTCATTTTTAATATTAGTAATTTGATTTTCTTCTTTCTTTTTTTTAATCAGATTGACCAAAGGTTTATCAATTTTATTAGTTTTTTCATAAAAGCAACTATTGGTTTTATTTATTAATTCAATAGTTTTCTTAATTTCAATTTTATTAATCTCTCCTTTGGTTTTCAGTATTTCTAATTTGGTATTTACTTGGGGATTTTCAGTTTGTTCTTTTTCTAGCTTTTTCAACTGCAAGCCTAAGTCATTGATCTCCTCTTTCTCTATTTTATTTATGTAAGCATTCAAAGATATAAAACTTCCCCTAATAACTGCTTTTGCAGTATCCCATAAGTTTTGGTATGTTGTCTCACTATTGTCATTCTCTCGAATGAAATTGTTGATTGTTTCTATGATTTCTTCTTTAACCCAACCCTTCTTTAGAATTAGATTATTTAGTTTCCAATTGATTTTTGGTTTCTCTTTCCATGTCCTTTTATTACATGTAATTTTTAATGCATTATGATCTGAAAAGGATGCATTGATTATCTCTACCTTTCTGCACTGGATTGTGAGATTTTTATGTCCTAGTACATGGTCAATTTTTGTAAATGTTCCATGTACCGCTGAGAAAAAAGTATATTCCTTTCTATTCCCATTTAATTTTCTCCAAAGTTCTATCATATCTACCTTATCCAGAGTTTTATTTACCTCCTTAACCTCCTTGTTTATTTTGAGGTTGGATTTATCGAGTTCAGAGAGGGGGAGTTTGAGGTCCCCCACGAGTATAGTTTTGCTATCAATTTCTTCCTTCAACTCCCCCAACCTCTCCTCTAAGAATCTGGATGCTATACCACTTGGAGCATACATGTTTAGTAATGATATTGCTTCATTGTCTATGGTGCCTTTTAGTAGGATATAGTTTCCATCCTTATCCCTTTTGATTAGATCTATTTCTGCTTTTGCTTTGTCTGAGATTAGGATTGCTACTCCTGCCTTTCTTACATGAGCTGAAGCACAATATATTCTGCTCCATCCTTTGACCTTTATCCTATGTGTATCCCCCCGTTTCAAATGTGTTTCTTGTAAGCAGCATATTGTTGGATTATGGCTTTTAATCCATTCTGCTATCCGTCTCCGTTTTATGGGAGAGTTCATTCCATTCACATTCACAGTTATGATTACAATCTGTGTATTTCCCTCCAACCTCTTTCCCACCATTTGTGCTTTTAGCTCTCCCGTCTCCCTTCCCCTCCTCAATACTATTCACTTTTCTCCCCCTCCTCCTGCAGCCTTCCCTTCCTTCTTTTAGCCCCCCTCCCTCTTACTCCCCTTTACTCTTATTGCTTCTTCCCTCCCTTTTAGCCACCCTCCCCTTTCTTCCCCCTTCCCCTCCTACTACCTATCAGCTAGTTAGGCTTATCTACTTAAGATTATTGTTCCCTCCTTTGAACAAATCAGATGAGAGTACCTCTCAAACAATGCTCATCTCCCTCCCCTCCTTCCCTCTACTATAGTTTTGTACTTCTTCCTGTGATATAATTTGCCATTTTCTGCTTCCCCCTTTCCACACCTCCTATTACATTCCCTTCTCATACTTAAATCATATTTTTGACATGACATCATTTACTTTATGCCCGTTCCCTCTACATATATCCCTTTTATCATAATAGCTGCACAGTTCTCAAGATTAACAGGTATCATCTTCCCTTATAGGGAGGTAAACAGTTTGCCCTAATTGAGTAGCAAGTTTTTGTTTTTGTTTTTTCCCCTCTGTTTACCTTTTTATGATTCTCTGGAGACCTGCATTTGAAGATCAAATTGTCTATTGAGTTCTGGTGTTTTGGTCAGGAAGCTCTGGAAATCCCTTATTTCGTTGAATGACTTTCTCCTTGCCTGAAATGTTATGCTGAACTTTGCTGGGTAGTTGATCCTTGGTTGAAGTCCCAACTCCTTTGCCTTATGGAATATTGGGTTCCAGTTCTTTCGATCTTTTAATGTAGAAGCTGCAAGGTCCTGTGTGATCCTGACTGTGTGTCCTTGATATTTGAATTGTTTCTTTCTGGCTGCTTGTAGTATTTTCTCCTTCACTTGATAGCTCTGGAATTTGGCAACGATATTTCTTGGGGTTTTGAGTTTGGGATCCCTTTCGGGAGGGGAACGGTGGATTCTTTCGATCACTGTTTTGCCCTCTGAGTCTAGTACTTCAGGGCAGTTTTCCTTGATGATTTCCTGGAAGATATTGTCCAGACTCTTTTCTTCATCATGGGTTTCTGGCAGGCCAATAATTCTTAAATTTTCTCTCCTGGATCTATTTTCCAGGTCAGTTGTTTTTCCAATTAAATATTTTACATTTTCTTCTATCTTTTCATTCTTTAGATTTTGTTTGACTGATTCTTGTTGCCTCATTGAGTCATTAGTTTCTACTTGCCCAATTCTAATCTTCATCGTATTGTTTTCTTCAGTTAGCTTTTGCATCTCCTTTTCCATCTGACCAATTTTTCCCTTTAAGGAGCTATTTTCTCCATTTAATTTTTGTACTTCTTTTTCCATTCGACCAATTTTCCCAGTTAGGTTTTGTGTTTCCTTTTCCATCTGATCAATTTTCCCAATTAGGTTTTGGGTTTCCTTTTCCGTTTGATTAACTCTTCCTTTTAGGGAATTATTGTCTCCAGTTAATTTTTGAACTTCCTTTTCCATTTGTTCAATTTTCCTTTTCAGATTGATGTTCTCATCAGTGAATTCTTTTTTTATAATTTTAAAATCATTGGCCAGTTTTTCTTTTATTTCCTTCTTCAGATGTTCCAGGTAATCTAGTTGTACTTGAGAGAAATTCATAGTCCCTTCTGAGGTTTCAGATGGAAGTACAGTCTCAGCTCTGACCTCTTTGGTGTTTGTGTTTTGGTCCTTATCCCCATAGAAAGATTCTATGGTTTTTTCACTTTTTGTCTCCTTTTTCCGATTCATGATGTTGGCTGAGTGTTGTAGCTTCTGGTTCTTTCAGTCAGAAGGTACAGATCTTTAAGTTGAGCTGATGTGTGTCTAGGCTAAAAGCAGGCTTTTGTTTTTTGTTTCCCAGATCAACCCTGGGGTTAGCTTGTTAGGTGTGTGGGAGGGGTGGTCTGGTCTCAGGAGATCTCCTCAGCTGACCTGAGGCAAAGGCAAGGTCAGGGGATGGTGATCTCAGCTTCCCTATTGTCTTCCCTTTTCCCCTGGAGGGCTGGCACACGCCTAGAAGCTAATGCGTGTTCCCGCCCCTCCTGGGGCTTGTCTCCCTGCGCTGAGGCTTGCCTGGGTCTCAGTGCGAATTTTCTCTGCCCTGGGTCGTCTGTCCTTCCAGATCGCCTCCGCCGCAGTAGGAAGAATCCTCCTTTGCTAATTTTGTAGCCTCTGGTGTTATGAGACTATTTGCCCCCTTCTGCTGTTCCTGCTGATCCAGGATTTATCTGGGGAAGTATTTTATGGTTCTTTCATGGTCATCAGGGGGGAGGAGAGAGCATTTACTGATCACTCCACCATCCTGGCTCCCGGAAGTTCAAGTAGGTGACTTACCGAAGTTTAGTCTTCAGGCTGAAGGTATCAAGGGTTGCTGCGCTGATATCTGGCGCTCAGCGGCTCTCACCGGCTCGGTTTAGCTTGTCTCCTGCTCCGCTGGTTTTGCCCGCCACTCTTGGGCTTCTCAGGTCCCTTCCGCCCTGCTGCGCTGACCGCGCTGCACTGCGCGCTGGGGGCTTACCCCCGCGGAACAGATCCTTCCCGTGGACCTTCCAGTCCAGCCTGGGCTCCGAATCTGTCAAAGTCTGTCACCCACTGGATTCTACACCTCCAAAGTCTGGTCAGTTTCTCCTTTCAGAGATACCCAGAGGAGTTTGTCCAGGAGCTTAGGTGAGTCGTTGCTTTCACTCCACCATCTTGACTCCACCCCCCCTAAAATCCCCAGTTCACTCTTTAAGACTGAAATTGGATGAGGAGGTGCTGACCTGCATTGGTAGAGGGATTTTCCTCTTTCTAGAGGACATTACATGAATGAAATCACAGGATGTCCTCCAGTTTTGGCCTTCTTGAGAATGTACAGAACTGGGTGAAGAACTTGGAGGGATCCCAGGCACAGATTCTTGTTTTGTTTTCTCTTCAGGGGCATCTGTTTCCGTTGCTCTCTAAATTGAAACTCTAAATTGTGCATTTTGTAATTTGGTATTAGCATGGCAAAGAGGTCGATTAGTAGGTTGCTCCATCTGTGTAATATCCCTTCTCCTAACTCGTGGCTTAACTCCCGCTGATAGCGCCCAACGGGAACCTTCCTTGGAAAGTTCTTTGTAGCTGCAGTATAGAAAGAGAGTATTCCTTGATCTGGGCCACTCTGCTGAAGAAACCTTTTGAGTTCCTTCTATTTCTGATTACATTTAGATCTCTGGTACCACCCAGAGTGTATGGAGTTCTCCAAAGGAGAATAAAGTACTGTAGTGGAAAGAATGCTCGATTTGTAGTCAGAGGACGTAGATTCAAATCCTACCTCTTCTATTAACTACCTGTGTGACCCTGGGCAAGTCATTGCCTCTTGGACTAAAGTTGTCTCATCTTTAAAATGAGGAGATTGGATCTGATGACTTTTGAGGTCCCTTTCAATTCTATACTTATCCTATGTTCACAGACAGCTTCCTGTCACAATTATATATGGGCTTCTCCAAAGGAACACAGTATACTGCAATTGAGAGAGTGCTAGATTTGGTTTTTGAGGACCTGGATTCAAATTCTGACTTCACAACTTCCTGTGTAACCTTGAACAAAGTCATTGTATCACCTCTAGTATGGATTTCCTTTATATTTGGTAGAATCTGGAAAGTCATTTTCCATTGGTGTATCAGATATTGCTGATTCTGAGCTAGTTTTATTTTTTGTGATGTTGACAGGGCCAATATCTTCTTACTCTTTTAATGAAAGAAGTATTTCTGATATAGAGCCTTCTAACTCACCAACAAGAGTTTAGATTTTTCATTTCCTAATGCAAAACCATGTTTTCCACCATATTTTCACCAGCTGCTTCTATGTCCACCTTCTCAATGAAGCTACCATATAGTCATCTGTAGGTTGATTTGTTTTGGAAGGTCTTGTCAAGTTCTTTTTTGCAGTTTCTCTACTTAAACATCTAGATATTTTCATCTAGGCTGCTAAATTTGCTATCGTGGACCTTGTCTAAAGCTCATCATGAAGACTGGAAGGTAAGGTGACCAACTATCCTATGAAATCAGTTTCCTTATTGACCTCTGGCACAAAAATGAAATTAATTTGCTACTGAGTGTTGCTCACCTCTTTTTTTCAACTGAATCAATAATGTCATTGAAAAGGGAAAGAGGGGAATAAGCATTTACATAGCACTTACTATGTGCCAGGCACTGTGCTAAACCCTATATAAATATTACCTCCTTTGATCCTCATAGGAACCTTGGGAGGTACTATTATTATCCCCATTTTACAGCTGAGGAAACCCAGGCAAACAGGTTAAGTGACTTGCCAGGGTCACACAGATAGTGAGTGTCTGAGGTCGTGTTTGAATTCAGGTCTTCCTGACTCTAGACTCAGCGTTTTATCCACTGTACCATCTGGTCCTGCTCATTGATTTTACAGATGGGGCAATCGAGGGTCACACAGGTAGTAAGCATCAAAGGCAGGACTGTCCTCTGCCTCCAAAAGCCATTGCTCTTTCAACTGTACTGTTTCTCCAAAGAGCATTCCTCCAGCCGTTGTGCATGTGTATCTTTTTTCATACCTTTGAGGGGTTTTTTGGGATTTTTTTGGTCATATAGTGACGTCAATATCATTGTGGTCTGTTTCCTCCAACAGCCTGTCAACTTTTTAGTCATGTTCTAAAGGTCTCACATTGAGTTCCTATGGGTAAATTAACATGTGTTGACCACATAAAAATTGTATGATTCTTGGAATTGTCAGTGTGCATCAATGAAAAGGATTTTCAGCCTTGTTCCCAAAGCTGGGAACATCCTCTGTTGGTTCTCTGTGGGAGCTATTTAAACTCATCAGAAGAGTCCGGGGGTTTACCTCTTAACATCAGATGTTGTAAAGCTGTGACAAATGCAATATAAGAGAAGACTATCAGACTTCTGCTGGGAACAAAGTTACCTAGGTGATTGACAGTTATGGCAGCTGCTCCCAAGGAAGAGCATTCTCTATGACATTCTAATACAACCATCTCTACATCCTTGCATATATCTCTCTGCAGCAAGGATGAAGGGAGCTATGTTGATGCGTATGGATCTAGAGAGATATTGCTACTTCTTACTCTGCTTCCAGTATCCCTTTCCTCTATTAAGGCAGAGAATCACAAATAGAATGCTGGTTAGCATATTGGGGAATAAATTCTCAAGAGGAATTGATTGCTGCTTTTAATTTAATTTTAATTTAAAAAATTTAAAAAAATTTAAATTAGTAAGCATTCAATTTTCTTACCTTCCTAGCTTTTACTCCCTTTACCCATCAAGAAAAGAAAACAAAATCCTCTTACCCAATAAGTCAAGAAAAAGATATTTCCATATTGACCATGTTCAAAAATATATATCTCATTCTGTATCATGAGTCTGCCACCTCAGTGGGTAGCATGCTTATCATCTATCCACTGGAATTGTGGTTTACTAGTACCTTAATCTTGTCTTTTAAAATTATTTTTCTTTAGAATATTGATGTTATTGTATAAGTTCTTCTCTTGGTTCTGCTTATTTCATTCTGCATCATTTCATACAAGTCTTCTCAGCTTTCTCTGAAACCCTTCTCTCATCATTTCTCATAACACAGTGGTTTTCCATTGATTTCATAGACTGTCATTTGTTTAGCCATTCCTTGGTTCATGGGTACTTAATTAGTTTCCATTTCTTTACCACTATAAAAAGAGCTGTTATAAATATTTTATACATGTAGGTCCTTTTCCTCTTTCTTTAGATTGGTAGATCAAATGACTTTTGGGACATAGTTGCAAAATGCTTTCCATTAAGACTAGATCTAGTAATTTTAAATGCCTTTTCTCAAAAAGGATTTCTAGGGCTTATTTCAGTCTTGGACAATTTGGATGTGAAAAGGATAACATCTAGTTCTAGAGTCCAGATGTTCATATTTTTTGCCACAGAAGTAGTTTTCCTTGGAGTCTTATATGGTTCTCTTTCTTTCTGTCTCTATCAGACATAGTCATTGTGGCTAGAAGCCCTGCCAAATGTGCCGGTATAATTCTGCATCTCTAATTGCTTCTTCTTCTCTATTTTCTGAAGAGGACATAGAACAGGAACAGGAAACCTGTAGCCTCAAAGCCACATGTGACCTTCTGGGTCCTAAAATGCAGCCCTTTTTAATGAATCCAAACTCCACAGAACAAATCCCCTTAATAAAAGGATTTGTTCTGTAAAACTTGGACTCAGTCAAAAGGCTGCACCCAAGGACTTAGAAGACCACATGTGGCCTAGAGTTCTCAGGTTCCCCACCCCTGACATAGAAAATTATGCAGAATCAGAGAGCCTAGTACAGATCACAAATACAGCAGTTTGTTTTGTATTAGCTATATTGGAGAAAAGAGGAGAGAATAAAAGAAGGGATAAGGCTGGTGGTCACAGTGTGGGAGGTGTGGGAGGTCAGACTTGACCCAAGCTGGTCTGGTATCACATGGTTTGAGATTAGGATGAAATGAGACATTTGTAGACTTTTTGTCAGTTAAGTTTTATGTATTACCAGCAAACAAATATTTGTCAATATTTGTCTTGGAAGGAAGTTTGCTTAGCTGTAGCAAGGGAAAAAATATTCAGAGCAGGGAAAAAATACTCAATGAGGATGCAGCCTCGATTTAGTTGAGCACAGCTTTCCTCCCTTTGTGTTGCCTATATTGGTCAGACTGAGGGAACAGCTGGAGCTCTTTGTATCCAGACTTGTTTGTGCTCCAGTCGCTGGGTGTCATTGACCTGGCACTTAGTCCCCTGAGAAAATTAGTTTTAATTACTTTTATGGAAAAAAAAATGGCTTAGCCGAATGGTGGGTCACCCTGGTAGCCTTTCCTTCTACTGCAGGTGGAATATAGAAAGAAGGCAGAACTACTTGACTCTATTTTTTTTAAAATTTATATTCCTTTGACTTCTTTAAGGCATTATATTTTCATATAATTAAAAGCTCTTTTTTCTCCAGTAGAATTCTATACATTTTAAGTAACAGTACCCTGCATATCTTGCCTTTTCCTTCTGTTATCAATTCATGGTGATGTCCAAGAATACAGATGGTCAGGTCAGGCATAGAAGGAAATAGATGGGCTTATGTTAGCTGCTCAGATCTGAAAGTTGGAATGTGGGAAGTCTTGAGTCTCTGTATGTATTCATTACCTTGAAGGTCATAGTGAAAAGATTAGCAGGTCATTCTGAAGAAGGGAGTTAGCTAAACATAGAAAATTTAAAATTTTAAAGGCTCAGAGTTTGGAAATTGAGTCGATTCTAATGGAGAAATGTGAGAAAATGGCTACAAGATGGCTTCTCATCCACACTCCTCAGTTGAGTCTTCAAAGTCCCTCCTTCAAATATATCTATTGTCCCTGGTTAAATTGAGACTTTGCCCAAGGCTAAGGGCCACCCTTTTTAAAAACTTCATGTGCTGGCTCATGGGCACCATGGTGCCAACTACAGATGGTCTGTAACTGGGTCTGGGTGACTCTTCCCATTTGGCTCTGGTACTGTGAAAAAAAAATACCTAAGTCCAAATGGTCTAATTAACTGACCCTGCTTTCAGTAGTCAATGAGAAAGTGTCAGAACCAGGATATAAAGAGAGGGTAGGGCATCTTCCAGTGATCTTTCATGAACTTAAAGAGTGATTAGTATTAAAGCAGTGGGTCAGATTTGGACTTTTCCAGGCAAAATGAGTTGGAAACTTTTCGTGAACACCAAGTCTGATCCAACTCCTCAATGGTGGAGCTAGACTCAGAGTGAGCTTTCAGTTCTGCAAGGTAATAAAGAAAGTTGAATTGGGAAATGACCTTTAATGCTTGTACAACTCTTTCTGGGCTCCAGATTCCTCATCTGTAAAATGAGGAGGTTAGACAAAAGCTACAATCCCATGAAGTCTGAGAATTTCTGGGGATCCTTCAATCCACCGAAGTCCTTAGAAGCCCATATGAGGTTTTTTTTTGAGGGGTTGTGAGCCTGCAAAGGAAGGAGTGTGACAGGAGGGCAGGCTCTAGATGCTAGAATTCTGAGAGCAGAGGGGCAGAGGAGCTCCCTGAGTAAGGACAAAGAAGGGTCTGGGTTCTTGGATCCTGGGAATGTGGTACTGAGTGACTCCCTGGCTCTGAGGTAGGCAGGGTCTGGCTGCTTGGATTCTGGGATTGGGGGGTAGAGCAGCTTCCTAATTCTGGAGAAGGAAGGACTGCAAGGTAGTTTCCAAGTGTTTGCCACTGCTCATGGGGTATACTTCGAGCCCACGGTTCTTGAGACAGTTCCAGAGAGTGAGAAGCTTCAGACATCCTGTGGAGAGGGCTAGGAGTCCCATGGTGACTGTCAGTGTCAGAGAAGTCAGAGGTGCTTCTGACAGAGGAGAAAGAGCTGGAAAGTTGGGTCTGCCTCTTCTCCCATGATGGCTGCTTTCTTGGCACCTGAGTACTGCCTTGTTGGCTGTCTCACCAAATGGTTCCCTTCCCCTCCCAGGATGCTTCCAAACATTCAGTCAATTTGTCCTCAGGAACAAAGGGCTTATGTGCAGGGGGAGGATCTGAGGGAGGGAGGGGGCCCAGGTCCCGTTGTTGCAGCAGCTGGCCTTAATTCATGGTGGCCTGTAGGCCCTCTTGGACCTTCTCTTTGACTTCTCCCTTCAACCATTGGAGAGGGTGTTGGGAGAAGGTAGGAGGTATCCAAGGAGGGAGGGCTGGGAGAACCTGTAGTAGGGTCTTCAACCAACGATGGCAGCAAGCAACAGCCTGAGGATTCCAGGAAATAGCACTGGGGTCAGGATCTGTGTCCAAGGATGAGGTAGCAGAGGACTGATCATGAGAATGGAGGCCTGGATCATCTGTATGGTCAGTGCAAGAGTTACTATTTTGGAGAGAGTCAGCACTTTTGGAACTGGTATCTGATTGGAACCAGAGGCACTGATAAAAAACATCTCCAGCAGCTGAGAGCTGGAACAGCAGCATGATGGGGCTGGGACAACTAGGTGGTACAACAGCAGCCAAGCCTGTCAGAAGGGCCTTAAGACAATCCTGCAGCAGCTGCTGACCATGTGCCTTGAGGACTGGAAAGACAGGGAGTGAGTTGCTAAGTGAAGGGAGTGACTGTGGTGGTGCCGCTAGCTGAGGGGTGTGCCTGGAACCTCCCAAGAGATGCAACATCCAAAGATGGTCCCCAAGTCCTCGGAGCAGCAAGGGAAAATGTACCCCAGGACAGGGTGGGGGCAGGAGCTGAGCTAGCAACGAAGGTGACATGAGTGCATGGTTTCACTTCAGCATTGGCACAAGAGGTAAACGCTCATCCAGTAGGTAGAGAGAAAGCTGTGTATAGATGAGATGAAAGGTGGGACTCAGGGATATCAGACTGGATGTCCCCAAATACTGAGCCAGTAAGACATGCTTCCCTTGCTGACATGTGGCTTCAGCCCCTACGTGAAAAAGGAGCTCACCACAACCTGAGGGACCCTGAATATCTGTGATTCTGATTCTAGTGTGGTCAGCAGCAGTCAGCGTATGGGGGTGAGCAGTAAAGTCTGGCCAGTGCCACGAAGAAGGGTCTTTGAACACAAGGGTCTTAGGGTCTTTGTGTATTTGCTTCAGCCCATCCTGGGGGCTCCACAGACACACAGCTCCTGAACAAATACAGATTGCCAGCTCTCCAGGAAGATGAGGGCTGAGGCTAATTCCTGTGGCTCCCTTCTCTGTACCCAGCACCTGCAGGGACTCAGGATGCTCTTGATGACTGACCTGCCAAACAGTACAGTGATAATCAGAGTGGACAGCCAGCAGAACTTCCCCCTGGATTGTGCAGGTCACCACCTGCTGGACTGGTCCCTGGAGCAAGATTTGGGTTGGGACCCCAAGGGCTTGGAGTTCGTTGGTGGTGGGCAGTTTTACCTTCTGGAAGTTCACCTGGTTGTAGGCTTGCCCAGTAGGATACACCAGCTGCCCAACGTTGGGTTTAGCCCCTGAGACCCAAGTGAGAGCCCCACATGCCTTGCGGGATTTCTTTGGTTTTCCCAGGTTAAAATTCTCCTGTAGCAGCTTTCCTAGGTGCCTGAAGACAACGTCCCCATGATCCCACAAGAACTGGTTGAGCTGCTCTATAACATCTATTGTGGCTTTGGCCCCAAATAGACACCTCAGTCTCCCCTGGGAGAGCAGATCTTGAGGGTCAGCTCAGGGTCCCAGAACTCAGCACCAGGGTGCAGGAAGGGCGGGTGTCTGGGAGTATCAGACTTCTATCTTTCCCACTTTGTCACATATGATGTCTCATGCTGGGGCTTAACCCATGGATCCCGGTTCTGTGGGAGGCTTCAGCATATGCATATAGTCACTCCAAGCAGGGGCCAAATAGGAGCCGGGGGAATCACTCAGGCCAGGAGGGCTAGGCAAAAAGAACATGGGAAAGAGATTGTCAGGAAAATCCATCTGTGTTTAAGGCTCGTGCTCAATTCTTAGGTCTTGGTTTCCACTATCCTGCCGCTCATCAGTTCTTGACTCTATTTTTAAAAGCATATATATTTTTATTTATTTCATTAAGTATTTCCTAATTACTTTTTTTTTGGAGAGGGGAAGGCAAGAAAATTGGGGTTAAGTGACTTGCCTAGGGTCACATAGCTAGTAAATGTCAAGTGTCTGAGGACAGATTTGAACTCAGGTTCTCCTGACTCCAGGGCCAGTACCCTACTCACTGTGCCACCTAGCTGCCTCTCTTAATTACTTTTAAAAACATTTTTAACACTCATTTAAAAAAATTCTTTGAATTCCAAATTTTCTCCTTCCCTCCTGCCCCTTCTCCACTTCTTAAGGAGGCAAGCAATATGATATTGATTATTCATGTGAAGTCTTGCAAAACATATTTCCATATTAGCCATATTGCAAAAGAAAACACACACACCCCTAAGAAAAATGAAGTGAAAAAAGTGTTCTTCAGTCTGTACTCAGTTTATCAGTTCTCACTCCAGGGGTAGATAGCATTTTTCATCATGGGTCTTTGGAATTGTCTTGGATCAGTGCCATGATCAGAAGAGCTAAGTCTTTCACAGCTGATCATCAATACAATATTGCTGTTACTGTGTAAGGTTCTGCTCACTTCACTTTGTATCAGTCCATCTAAGTCTTCAGAGGGTTTTTCTGAAAGCATCATGCTTGTCATTTCTTATAGCATGATAGTATTCCATCACAATCTTGTACCATAACTTGTACAGTCATTCCCCAGTTGATGGACATGCCCTCAGTTTCCAATTCTTTTCCACCATAGAAACAAATGCTATAAATATTTTTGTGCATATGGATCCTTTTCCTTTTTCTTTGATCTCTGGGATACAGATAGTGAGCATTTAATAAATCTTTTCTTCCTGTCACCCTTTCCCACTCCCTTTAAATCTGTCATCCAAAACCATGAAGTGCGTTGTTCAGCTCTTTCCCAATTGATAGGCATTCCTTCAATTTTCAATTCTTTGCCACCACAAAAATTGCTGCTATAAATATTTTTGTACATATATGTAGATCCTTTTCCCTTTTCTTTGATCCTTGGGATACAGACCTAGTAATGGTGTTACTGAGTTAAAGGGTATACATAGTTTTATAGCCTTTTGGGCATAATTTCAAATGATTCTCTGGAATGGTAATACCAGTTCACAAATCTCCCAACAGTGTATTAGGGTCCCGGTTTTTCCATATCCCCTCCAGTATTTGTCATTTTTCTTTTCATGTTAGCCAATCTGATAGGTGGTAGCTCGGAGTTAGAACTACTCTATTCTTAATTTGCTTTTGTTTTGTCTATCAAAAATAACATTTGGACCAGAAAAGAGAAAACAAAAATGACTAATAGGAAGTTGATTCCCAAGGCATCGAAAGACCATTTTAGGATTGTAGATATAGACCTGAGACCTCAGAGGTCACCACCCGCCTCATTTAACAGGTAAGGAAACTTTAGACCCAGGAAAGTTAAGAGATTTGCCCAAAGCCAAACAGATAATAACCACATAGACACAGGATTTCAATCCAGGTCCCCTGGTTCTGTGGACAGGGTACCGTGCCTGGAGGCAGGCTCTTCTTCCCAAGTTCAAATCCACCCTCCCGTATCTTTGCCAAGAAAACCCCGAATGGGATGACAAAGAAACAGACAAGACTCAATACCAAAATCTTTGGTTCCAAAGGCATTGTTCTTTCTACTGTAACATGCTGCCTACTCACTGCCCTTGCTTATTTCTAGTTACTAGGTCTAGAATTCCAGTATGAAGATCCTAGAAGAATCGATGGATGTTAATATTTCTCCAAAAAAGTTTTGAAGAATGGGAGAGGAGCTATAGGGCTATTTGGAACTTCAGATCCTCCTATTACTTTGGGCTATGGAGTGTGGGCTAATGCCAGAAGAGAAAGAAGCAGTAAATAAACCCAGGGCTTGGGCTAGGGATTATGGGAGAGGAGGAAAAAGAAAATGCTTTGTTTTTCCTGTAATCCCTCCTGCTTGATGCCTCATTCTCTGTGCCCTCAATCTTCTGCGTCCTTTTGGGTTTACTTTTAGCTTCTGATTTTTTTTTTTAATATTTCAGGATGGCCACACAAACCTATAGGTTGTAAGATTTCAGGTAGTCAAATGTTGATACTTGTTTCCAAACATGGATACTTCTGCAAAAAGTCAATTTAAAAAAAAAGAAATTGAGCATCTTTCATTGCCTAAGGCTATGAAGTAAGAGCATAATCTTATGCAAATTGAATGCAAATTTGAATGTGTTTAGTCAAAGTCTAGGTTCCAACTCTAGCTCTTTTATTTGTAAAGGAGAACTTTCTGTTGTTACTTTTAGGGAGAAAAGAAAGATTTGTCATGATTGAGATAACCAAGAGAGTTTTTCTAGGTCCAGTGTAGAAAGCAAGTTTAGGAGAAAGTATCAACCTTCAAGTAAGAGATTAGGTAGGAAGTAATAATGGTCCTAGATCTCCTCCCCAGGATGACTTGTAGCTTCAAAAGAGTAATTAGATAGACAATGGAAAGGGCTTTTGAAGATGTAGGAATTTGAACTTTGAGGGACAATTGTGAAATCATTTTATTTTATCAGCTAAGTTCTAAATCTTGATAATATAGACATGAAGTATCTATCAGATATCAACAGCTAGTAGTTCGGTAAATATTAAAAATGCCAAAAGTATTTGTGTAATGTATTACAACTTTGTTTTCATTCATTGTTTATAGATTTAGAACTAGAAGGAATATTTGTTGTTCATCATTTTTCAGCCATGCCCGACGCTTCGTGCCCTTATTTGAAGTTTTCTTGATAAAGATGCTGGAGTGGTTTGCCATTTCCTTCTCCAGCTCATTGTACAGATGAGGAACTGAGGTAAACAGGGCCAGATGACTTGCCCAGGGTCATACAGCTAGTAAATGTCTGAGGCATGATTTGAACTCAGGTTTTCCTATCTCTAGGCCCGGTTCTCTATCCATTGCACCACCTAGCTGTCCAGGGGCCATGTCATCCAAACTCCTCATTTTGCAGATGAGGAAGCTGAGGCCAAGTAAGTTTAAGGGACTTATCCAAGGTTATTAGATAGTGAGTGGTAGAGTTGAGGCTTGAACCCAGACCTTCTGTCTCTAAATCTAGCTATTTTTCATTGAACTCTGCTTATCTCCATGACTGTGATTTCATCCAAGTCTCACAATAGCCCTGTCAAGTAGTACTGTGGTGTTATTAGGCCATTTTGCAGATGAAGGAACTGAGAGTCAGAGCTTCCCCAGCACACCCATTAAATGAACCCAGACAGGGTGTCATCTAAGTTTTTGTCATTTCCTCATCCTTGGGTGTGGAACTCTCTCCAGTGTGGAGTTCAGAGTCTTGGTACCAGACTGCACCGGTGGTGCAGTGGATAGAGTGCAGTCTGGAGTCAGTAACGCCCAAGTTCTACTATGGTTTCAAATTCTACCTGTGTGACCTCTGGTTTTAAATCCTTTACACGCTGGCTGCCTCAGTTTCCTCAACTGTAAAATAAGGATGACAATAATGCCTCCTAAGGTTATTGTGAGGATCAAATGACATAATATACATAAGGTACTTAGCATATATCTGCCATAGTAGGTGCTTAATAAGTGCACATTCCCTTCCTTCCTTTCCTTGCCCCTGGATTTTGCTATAGCTTTACTAGAGAACTTGAAGAGTTGGTGAGGGAGGGACAGGTGGTGCAGTAGATAAAGCACTGGCCTTGGAGTCAGGAGAACCTGAGTTTAAATCCAGCCTCAGACACTTAACCCTTACTAACTGTGTGACCCTGGGCAAGTCATTTAACCCCCATTGCCCCCCCCCCCCAAAAAAAAAGTTGTTGAGGGAAACTGAGTGGTTCTGTGGGCCACATGCTAGTGGACTCTTCTCCTGAATCTCAGCATACCCTTTGGCCCAGAGAGGTTTCTTAGGCAGTCTCTTCTGATGAGTATAAGGCTGTCTCATTGTTGTTTTCAAAGTTAATTATGACTAAAACAGCAGAGGCAAGAAATCAGGATGCTAAAAGAGGATTACAGTCAAAAGCTCCAGTGATAGCTGATCAGAGTGCATGTCTAACGCCTAATGGTGACAACAGTAGCTAATATTTATATAGGCTTTAAGGGTTGTGAAGTGCTTTACATATATTACATCATCTGATCTTCACAACAACCTTGTGAACGGAAAATGAATTGAGACCTAGGAGGAAAACTAAGAGTGACAAAAAGAGTTTTTTACATTTTTGTACTTTAGTGATTTTATTCTCATTTAACAGATGAGGAAACTAAGGCTGGGAAAGGTCATGTGAATGACCAAGGGTCATAGCTATGGATCTGAACCCAGCTCTTCTCACTTCTTTGTGTGCTATTCCTGTCATCATGATGCATTGGTTTATGGATCTTCATGAGAAAATCCCACTTCCTCTGGTTAAGGTTGGCATTTGTCCTGATTAGTTTTTAGGAACTTCAGATTGATTGATGTAGGGTATTTGTGGCACCCAAAAGGATGTAGATGATGACCCATCAGAAGAGGTGGAAACCAAATTCAGACCTAGTTATAATAATTAGTTATTCTTTGGGTCTTGGTACTTTTGGGTCTATATAGAGCTACTCTGTTCTCTTAATCCTCCCCTCTCTCTCTTCTCCTTTTATTTACTACTCTCAGACAGAATCTCCCTCTGTTTATCATTTATAAAAGTGGTAGGAATTCATGGCAGATATACATTCAAGACAGCTCGTACAGTGTGACTGCCCCATTCATCTGCTGCTTTTTAACTGAAGGCACAAAACATGCTAGCATTCTCAGCACAAGGGAGCTAATGCAAGGAAATGTTTTTAGGCATCATGTCATCTCTGCCATGTTTTGCCATCCATGTCTGTTTTAGAGTCCAAACATGTGGTAGACATGATGTTTTCGGTGGTCTTAAAAATTCACTATCCATGGGCCATTTAACACATTCCCCCATCTTGTTCCCCTCATGAAAACACCCAAGTTTTTTTTTTACTTTACTGTCAATGTGTTAGCTGTTTAGGTCACAAACTGCACAGTGGTTTCTAGAAGTAAATGGATTGTGGTGTTGTTTTGACTTTTTAGAGCTGCATGAAATGGAAAGGAAATTGGGTTCAATGAAGGCATAGCTCCCTCAGTGTTTTACTGGAAATATTCAGAATTTTATTGCCCTTTAATTTCTGTGAAGCACAGCTATGTTTGTTCTTCGTAGGTTCAGAGATCTAGAGCTAAAAGGGACCTTAGAAACCATCAGATTAACCCTCTCTTTTCACAAATGAGGAAACTGAGGCACAGTGATCAGTCCAGGATTCTGCAGTTAATAAATATCTGAAGCTCATTTGAAACCAGGACCTCCAGACTCCCAGTCAGATGCCCTGCCTATTGTAGCATGCAAACTCTCTTCTACACCAGAACCATGGATTTGATTGGTGTATGAAGAATTGGCTTTCTTTAGCTTTCTCTTATTGATCTCTTTAGTTTCATGAAGATGAAGGATAACATCATTACCAGTTTGCAGAGGCTCTACTTCAGTGGCCCTGCAAAGCCAATGAATAGTGTTTCAGGCCATTATGTTTGGATTTTTTTGTTGTTGTTATCCTTAGAGCTGTAGTAAATAAAAATGCAGCCAATTCTCCACTTAAGGTGATTTGCATCTACTGGGCTCAGCCACTTACTGCAGGCTTGGCCAGCAGGTAAATAAACTCACATCCGTCTTGCTCCTCCTTCTGCTCCTAGACTCAGTCAGACCTCTTCCCTAGCCCTTCTTGATCTCAGCATTTAGGCCTGTTCCGGGTCCAGCCCCAGCCTCAGCCCCATTCCCAGGAGCCCCTTTCTGGAGCTCTTTGAGTCTCAAAGGCAGACTCTCAAAGGGAGAGCAAAACAGAGCAAGGGAGCTGGAGGAAATGGTAGTAGATTAAGAGAGGGTATCCTGTGATTTTTATGTGTGCGTGAGTTTCTATCCCCAGTGCCAAATAGAGTTCCTGGCATATAATAGGGGCTTAATAAATACTAACTGCTTCATTTAAAATAATGAGACTGCTCTTATAGCTAGTAAATTGACTCAAACAACGTGGTGCTACAAGTCTGCTGTAGACTCCTCTGAGTCATGGGGATAGAGTGGAAGGAGGGTGACAAAGGAGAAGGAGTCTTTGGCTAGCTCTAAGACTGGTGGCTCCAAAAAGTGATTTACTCAGCCAGTGATTGAGGGAAAGCCAACTCCCCTTGGTGAGTGAACTCAGTAGACATGGCCTTTGTGGCTGTTTTGCTGACCTCCACGTTATTGACTTGCCGCTTTGCAGCATGGCTCTGCTTTAGCGCTTTTTGATTGACCATGTTACTTCCATACTCAATAAACTTTAGTGGCTGTTGTCCTCTGTAGAGTCAGATATGAACACTTCCACTTGGCATCGAAAACATTCACAATCTGGCCCCATCCTACCTTTCTAGTCTTATACATTGCCTCTCTTCATGTGCTTTATGGTCCAGCTTTCCCTCTGTTCTTCACACATATAACATTCCATCTCCAGTGTCTATGCCTTTGTACTGACCGTCCTGGAATGCCCTCCCTCCTCCCTCTGCCTTAAAATCTCTGGTTTCTTTTAAAGGTCTACTCAAGTGCCACCTTCTAATGAGGCTTTTTCTGATCCCCTGTTTGTCACCACATTCCCCTCAATCTCCCAACTGCTAGTGCCTTCTCCCTCTAATATCCCTATATTTATTTGGTATGTATTTTGAATATACATATATTATACTGCATAGGTTTATTTATACATATCTCCTCTGAAAGAACATAACCTCCTTGAGGGTAGGAACAATACCCAGCACATAGTAGGTGTTTAACACCTTTGGTGATTGACTGAATCTATACTCTCAATCCCACAGAATCAGAAAATTGTGTTGTATGACAACCCATGCTTACAGTTAGCAAGGAAGTCCTTAAACAGAGGGTATACCTTAATGAAGTATCCCTCTCCCTCAAAAAATGTTAATAAGATCTGGCCTCAGCCAATTTGTGTAATATCAGGGTGCAAGATGAAACTACTTGTTGAGTTGTTTTTCAGTAGTATCTGACTCCTCCTGATCCCATTTAGGGTTTCCTTGGCAAAGATATTGCTGTTTCCTTCTCTAGCTCATTTCAGATAAAGAAACAGAGGCAAACAAGATTAAGAGACTTGCCCAAGATTAAGACACTTAAGTGTCTAACAGGAAGATGAATCTTTTAGACTTCAGGCCCAGCACCCTGTCCACTGTGACACCTAGCTGCCAGAAGCAGCTTGTACCGTGAAGAATGTACCTTCTGCTTTGGTGTCACAGTGGATAGAATGCTGGATCTGTAGTCAGGAAGACCTAAATTCAAATACTATCAGACAGACTAGCTTAGGTGACTGCAGTGAACCACATAGCCTTCAATTTCTTGAACTGTAAAATGGGGATAATAATAAGTCCCTGCTTCCTAAGGTTGTTGTGGGAATCAAATGAGATAATATTTTTAAATTCCTTCCCCTTTTTCTTCTTCCTCTCCCACTTTTTCCCTTGGTCTTTTTCTTCTTCTTTCTCTCCCTCCCCCTCTCCCTGTCTCTTTTCCTTCCTTCCTTCCCTCCCTCCCTTTTCCTTCCTTCCTTCCTTCCTTCCTTCCTTCCTTCCTTCCTTCCTTCCTTCCTTCCTTCCTTCCTTCCTTCCTTCCTTCCTTCCTTCCTTCCTTCCATTGCCTATGCTCATACAGAGGAATTTACAGTAAGAAAAAGAAGGCAACAAAACAGGTGTCTTTGGAACAAATTATCAACATCATCCTCATTATATAAAAACTGACATTCATATAGCATTTGAAGATTTTTAAAGCATTTTACGCACATTATCTTATTTTATCTCCATAAAATCCTCACAAAGTAGTAATTTACCGGTATTATCCCCATTTTACAGAGCAGGAAATTGAGATGTGAATTGTGATATGTTTCAGAAGTGAGATGGAAACCTACCTCTCTTCTGACTTTAAATCCTGTGTTCTTACCATTATACCAGATTACCTTGTAGCCCAAAGGAGCTCAAAGTCTCTCCAAAGATACCCGTCCAAAATCATTCCAAAAAAACCCTTTGGAATCCTATGGCCTATAAGTATCAACTAACCACTCACTTCTGTGTGCAGTTCTGTGCTTTGTGCAGGGGATAATAAAGACAAAATTGAAACAATCCCTGCCCTCATTTTCTAATTCAGCATTCAGACAATAAAACCTTTTTAAATGCCTACTGTGTACCAGACACTATGGTAAGTGCTGGGGCTACGAAAAGAAGAAAAAAGACAATCCTTGTTCTAAAGGAGCTCACAAACTAATGGGGGAGATGATATGCATACAGATGTATATAAATAAGCTAGATACAAAATAAATAGGAAATAATTAACAGAGAAAAGGCAATCGAATTAAGAAGAGTTATAGTAAAAACTCAAGTGAACAGGCAGTATGATATAGTAGAGACAGACTATAAATTACACATGAGTTCCTAGGATTTAGAATTGGAGGAAACCTGAGGCCATCTAAGACCAGCCCCCCTCTTTTGACAGATGTGGACTGAGACTCAAGGAGGTTGTTGAGTTACTGATCTGTATTCGTGGAAGGAGTTTCCCAAACCAGAATTCCCTACACCAATGGAATCACAGGTCTTCCCCTTCTTTTCCCCCTAAAATTAAATCGGAATTATGAGACGCATGAGGCACTGTGGCATGGTTGAGAGAAAACTGATCTCAGAGTCAGGAAAACCAGGGCCCAAGTCTGATCTCTGAAACGTACTGACTCTGTGACCCAGAGCAAGTCATTTAGGCAGTTCTCCAAGACTATAAGGTGATGAAGAGGTGCCAGCTTTCATTGCTAGCAGCAGTTTCCTCACTTGGGAATTCCTTTTACCAATGAAATCATAGGTCCAGACTCTATTTCTACCCCTAACTATGAGAAATAAAATGAGAAATTGTGTGGTATATTTGTGCCGTTTACCATTGCATATAATTGTATGTGATTGGTTACTGTTTAGTATGGTGTGATCTCTGTTTGCTCCAAAAAGCATTCTGTCATATACTGCATAGCTATAGAAAGGTCAGAGAGACTATAGATTTTCAGAACTGATCAAAGACCTCAGTAATTATTTAAATTAGATTCAGTATAATCTGATTTTATATATGTAAATATATACGTGCATGTGTATATTTTTTTGTTGTCATTAGTCATTTTTCTAGTCACGTCTGACACTTTGTGATCCCATTTGGGGTTTTCTTGTCAAAGATGCTGGAGTGGTTTACCATTTCCTTCTCCAGTTCGTTGTACAGGCAGGGTTAAATGACTTGCTCAGGGTCATACAACTAGTGTCTGAGATCTGATTTGAGCTCAGGAAGATGAGACTTCTTGACTCCAGGCCACGCACTCTATTGACTGTGTGCTAGATTGATCTGTCTATATGCATATACATCTATATACGTAAACATATATTTATATACAAACGTGTATATAAACACATACACAACGTATGTATGTATTTTGAATAGGCATCATTCCCTCCATCAGGAGTATCAATCACCCTACCATTTTAATGATTGTTTATTCAGATTGAATGTACGTCATTCTCAATTTATAATTCCTTTTCCAGGAAAATTTCCTGTCAGAACATTGACTGTGTTCCATAGATTCTTTTATCTAGTATTCTCTTAGAGGAGGAAAAGGATGTTTTTATGTATAATTGGAAGATAATGATACCAGTAATGAGAGCTGCCATTTAAATAATGATTTGTGGCTTCTAAAATGCTTTCTCTACAGTCTTTCATTGGAGCCTTGTAACAGCCCTGTGAGGTAGGTAGGTTAAGTTACATTATTATCCCCACTGGAAGGAGGAGGATTGACCCATGGTCATGTGTACAGCTGTGGACCAAGGACTTTTGATTGCAAATCTAGTCCTTATTCCACTTGTACCCCAACTTTCTCCTAGATAATGAAAATAATTGGAAGCATAATGAGAACTTACATTTGGCAATTTCTGTGTACTTCTTTAAAATAAAGTTGTTGCTGAATCCATTTATATTTTTACATTTTCATATGTGGTAAATGATTCTGACTTTCCAAGGATGCTAAGGGGCTCATGTCAGGTGGCTGAATCTGCCTAAAAACAGGTGTTTAGTTAATAACCTTACCACTGGCATTTGGAAATTTCTCATGATGAAGTGACAATTTGGGTTATAGAATTGATCACAGAAATCAAGATATATTTGAACTGTGTTTTTAAAAGTTTCCATGTTCTAGACATTATCTTAAACCATCATGATCTTATTAGGCAACAGAGTAGAATAATAGATAGAGGCCTAGGGTTGGAGTCAGAAAGAAGTAATTTGAATCCTGCTTCAGACACTAGCTGTGTGACCTTTGGCAAGTCCCAAGTCTCTGCCTGTACTGGCATGCGGTAAGTGCTTAGTAAATGTGTGTTTCTTTTCCTTGTGTGACTTTGGGCAAGTCATTTGGCTGCCCTGTGCCTCAGTTTCCCCTTCTAAAAATGTGGATGATCACAGTAGCACCCATCTCACTTGGGTTATGATGACAATCAGATGACATAATATATATCCAGTGCATAAAAAGCTCTACAGGAATGTTAGTAGTTATGATGTCACATACACACATAAAAAGTTAGGGCCCTACAAGAAACAAATGTTTTTTGTGCAGTGCTAATTATTTTAAGTTTCTTTTCAGAAGAAGAATTTTACCAGTGATCCCTAAAGAACTTTCCACTGCCTCCCTCCCCTCCTTTATATGGGTTTTATTGTACATGCATGTTTCCTTTCGAGAAGGGAGATGGTGATTCTTTTTCTTCATTTTTCCTATTTTAAAATGCCAGGTATGCTGAGGCTGGCATATCTGTGTGAATTTGATTGTATCTTGTGGGGATATCATTGTCCAACAGAGAATGTTATAAAGCTTAAATTTAAATTTGTACATTTGGCCCCAGGCTTTCTGAGGACATAAATATTTAATAAGGATACTTTATCTATTCAAAGGATTTAGTTGATTCTGAGGTTTCTCTGCGATTTTACTGGGCTAATTTCTATGGTATAATTTTTCATTTAGCAGACTCTAGTTTTTAGTAATAATTATTTAAACTTACACAGACCCATGATAGTGTTTATCCAATCATTGCCCAAGTTCTTTCAATCTTTTTGCTGTATAACTCCCATTATTATCTCAAATGAGATATTTATAAAGCATTTAACATAGGGCACATAGTAGGTACTTAATAAATTAAATGCTTATTTCCTTCCCAATCCTACTATGTTTAAGAGCAGCAGCATCTCACTTCTTGACAATTAGAGCTCTCCTAGGATAGAATAAGGGCATTTGGGTGGCACAGTGGATAGAGTGCAGGGTCTGGAGTCAGGAAGATTCCTTTTTATGAGTTCAAATCTTGCCTCAGATACTTACTTAGTTGTGTGACTCTGGGCAAGTCACTTAACCCTGTCAGTTTCCTCATCTGTAAAATGAGCTGGAGAAAGAAATGGCAAACCACATCAGTATCTTTGCCAAGAAAACCCCAAATGGGATCATGAAGAGTCAGACACAACTGAAAAATGACTCCACAATAAAAAGGATAGAATGGGATACCTTGGAAGGATGTGACTTCTCGTCACTAAAAGTGTTCAAGTTAAGGATGATTGGCTACTTGTGGGAGATGGTATGTAACAGAGGGGTAAAACAGCCCAAAGTGGGGCCAGAACCAGATTAAAATATAATTAAAAAATATCTAACCATATAAATAAAATTACAGTAAAACATCAACAATCTTCATATGTGGTTTTCTAAGTCAATATACATCCCTCAGGGATTCTTGTATATAGTTTAGTGGCCCCATTTGTATTTGAGTTTGATACTCCTGGTGTAGAGGGACTCTTGTTCAGGTGTGGCTTGGATGAGGTGAGCTTTGAGGTCATTTTAAATTTTGAGTGTCAACATTTTGGTAATGAGGGCTTTTAACTATGCAAGAGGGAGTGCAATATTAATTATGTTAATGAGAGTTAAAGACCTTTTCCACCCATTAATGGGCCTGTCCATTAAGGGAGGTTTGATTAGGGGAGAATTGTTTTGTAGGAAGGCCCACACATTTGAAGTTTCGTTTTAGGGCTTATTTTTTGGAAGTGTTTGTTTAGCCAGATGAGACTCTGGGTAGCTACTGAGGAGCTCCCCCCCACACAAAAAAAACCCAGATACTTCTCTCTCTGGTAACTATGTACATATGTAATGATTAGATAGTTGGATCTGTCTGTTGATCTGTGATGTATGTATTGCTTATAGTCAGACATTTAGAAGCCCTGTCTGTTGGTCTTTATTTCTCCATTTGTATTTTCTCTGAAGTTCAGAGTGCTGACTTTTTCCCTTGAGCTAAGTGAATGGTATATGTGCTTGGTGAAAGTGATTGTTGACCACTCACAAGTTGCTTTCCTTTTAGAAAAGCAGACTAAGAACTTGTGTATACCGGGATCCCCTTGCTGTTACAGGAGGTTATCAGGAAATTTACTATTGTAGAACATCTAGTTCACTAGTAACAACAAATGACTAAGATATTACTATGTTCAGAAATAAACACAGCAAAGACATATATGAGGAGGCTACTTAGCCCCCCAACTCAGTTGTTAAATATTTTTCAGCATTCTCATCTTGCTCAGAAGTGCAACAGAAAGTTCAGGGAATGAACTCATAATTAGACTGGTGATCTGATGACTGTAGGCTAATAGCAATAATAAGACCGGCATTTATGTCATTCTTTAAGGTTTGCAAAGTCCCTTACATCCGTTATCTCATTTGAACCTCACAGCACCCCTGTCTCTAAAGTTTAGAGCTATAAGGTCTAAATCTTAACCTGATAGTTCAAATATGATACAATTGATCAGTCCTAAAGAAGTCTTTATTATATTCTTAAAAAATTGTTTAATGTAAAATTTTCACATCACATTTTTTCAATGCCCTAATCCTTCAAAGGACTCTCTTTTATAATAAATGCAATTAATAAAAAAAAATGGACCCATTGAACAATTCTTACAGCATGTGCCTTATTCTGCACTAATCTATCACTGTTCCACAGAGAACAGAGAAATATATTTTATCATCAGTCCTGTTGAGTAAAGATTATCCGAGTTCTTGTGCTTTTTAGTGTTTTCTCCCCCCTTACATTATTTCGGTCATTGGTCGTTATTTTTCCCTGCATCAGTTCATACAACTCTTCTCCTATTTCTCTGAATTATTCACATTCATCATTTCTTATAGCACTCAGATATAGTATGTCAGCTTCCCATTGTAGGAGTTACCTTTTCTGCTGCTACCTACATCCATAGGATCGCAGAATTGTAGATTTAGAGATGAAAGGAACCTTGGAGTCCACTGAGTGTAACTTCTTCATTTTACAGATGAAGAAAGTCACACAGCTTCTAAGTATAATAGGTGGGATTTGAACCCAGGTCTTCCTGACTCAAAGTTCAGTGCTCTCTTTACTATTACACTTCATTTTGGGATCATTTGGAAACTTTTTTTTTTTTTTTTGGAAATTTTGCCACTTTGGAATCAATTGCATGACATGGGAGACTGTCAAAAGACCTCCCAGCATGGTGTACCTGCATCAAAGAAGGCACTGTGTTCTAAGAGCAAAACAGAATTGCAGTAGCTGAAAGGAAATGTGAGATGTGCAAATTTAGAGACATCCCCACCCCAAATATTCATATGGACTCTTTGTGCCTGACCTTTGAGCCTGAGCTCATACTGGTTTGATCAGCCACAGTGGGACGTACTGTACTTTGACTCCAACATAGTGATGTCATTTTAGTCCTTTTAGAGAATGAAGGACAGCAGTCCTTTAATAATAATTAATCCATTCCTCAGCTGATGAGCATTCACCTTGCTTCTATTTTCTTGCTACCACAAAAAATTCTGCTATAAATATTGAGTTATGTATGGCTAACTTCCATCTGTCTGTGACCTCTTGGGTTATATATGTGCAGTAGTGATATCTCTTGGTCATTCTGTCAGTCAACAAATATTTATCGAGTGCCTACTACGTGCCAGAAAAAAATAGTCCCTACTCTCATCTGTTCTAAGCAGTTATCTGAAAATTCCCATCAGTCGCTTGAAGCACTATCTTTCTTGGACAGTTTCGAACTATCATTTTTAGTTTATTGATTCTCTGGACTATAAGTGTATTTCCTGACCTTTAGATTTCAGTGTGAGAGGCAACATGCCATAATAGGTTGAGTGCAGGCTCTGAAGCCAGTAAAGACATAGTTTAAGTCCTAATCATTTTCATATACTAATTGTGTGATCCTGGGTGAGTTACTTAATCTCTGAATGTTCTAAGTAGCAAAGAAAGTTGCCTACCTGCATTGATAGAGAGTTTCCTTGTTTGGAGATTAGACCAATGAAAGCAGTTTCAGTCCCTATCTGTGTCAGTTTCAGTACAGTAATTTATCTAGGCAAAACTCAGCAGATGATCTGGAATGTTCTTAAGTATTCTTCCACAGCTCTGCCATTTTGTCACCTTGGGTATATTTATTTCTTAGCATCCCCAGTGCCTTTGCTTTCCCATCTGTAAGCTGGGTATTTAAAAATGCATGCCATATGGCCAATTCACTGTGAAGATACAAGGCTTAGTTAGATAATGTCCATGATTCAGGAAGCTGAACAGGGTGTAATTTCTTCTTTCTTTTTCCGTTGAAAGTGTAAATGGGCATCCTTTGTTCAAAGATGAAAAGAGATAATGGAAAAGAAAATATAAATCTGTCCTTTCATGATAAGAAAAAATGGTCTGTTTCCTTCCTCTGTTCCTTTCATTACTATTTATACTAGTGGGAGTGTTTAAAAATAATTTGAGTGTTTGTTTGTTTTTTTCTTCTGGTACAACTTCTGTGATCTCTACAGATTAGCTCAGGAAAATAGAATGAAAAGATATTTCTTTAAAGGAATTTATATTTCCATATCATTTCAAACTCATGCGGTTTGATTTTGTATCCTGTGAAAACGATGAGGAATGTGTGAAGAACAGCCTAGAGTTTCTTACCTTATTCATGTGCTCCTTCTCTCACAAATCTTATATCTTTTAGAGTCACCTTGGCCTGCCTTTCTGACTCAGTAGGTTGAAGCTGCAATATTGGCAATGCCAGTTTGAGTCCCCATCCTAGAAGCCAAAAGAAAATGAGACTAACCAAGGAGGTTGAAGAAATGGTACCTTCTCAAATGTAGTAATCAGTATTACTTAAAACTAAATACCCAAGCAGGTAAATAAGTAGGTAAATAAACAAGGCTGGCTGGCATCAGGGAACTGCTGAGTATACTCAAATGTGATGTGCCAACTTCCCATTTAAGAGTTACCTTTTCCACTGCCATATTCCACAGTAAATGCATGCTTAGCTTCTTTTTATAGAGTGGTTACAAGCACTGAGCTAGATTAATCACAAGCGCACAATCCTTAGGAGTGTCCTGGGGATATTTTCCATTGGTAGCTATTTTTCCTCTTTAAAAGCAATGCTTGAAATGGACCTAGATATTATCTGCAAAGATTTTTGTGTTATAATATTGCCCAGACCTTGCTGGGTACTGATTAATCTAGCTTTCCCCCCTAAACTTGTGTGCTGATTTGCTTATCCCACTCCCATACAAATTTCTGTGTTAGATTTGGAACTCTTAAACCCAGTAAACCTGAGGAAATAAAGTAAAAAACCTTAACGTTCCACTTATTGCAGGATTTAGAGGTGGGCCAGCCCATGACATGTACATTCTGAAGCTAAATCTTAAAGATGGATAGGTGCATGGTGGGTATGAGCAGGCTATAACATATCCACAAGGGGAAGAGCAGTAAGTAATAAAGGACATCATTAAGGAACTGTTTGATAGGAGAAGAAGATAGATTAGTTACATATATGGTACAAAAGAGAGAGGACAGATTCGTCTCCAGAATGCTTCACTTGGTTACCCACTTGATGTCAGGAGAAAGCAAGGAAATCCTCAGCATGTTAGGTGGACCTTCTGTGGGGAAATTTAGAGAGCATATCAACAAAAATCACACAAGATGGCCACGGATGGTTGGGTTGTGATGTGCATTGTTGGAAGGAAATCCTGAATCAAGGGAATCATAGATTCATTTGAATAGTTTCATTCCCCTGCAGAAGTTCAGCTGGGTTCCTCTGAGGCTAAGCTTTCTCAGCCAGCAAAGGAGTTATAGTTAGTGATGAAGGGTGTTCGTCTCAGTCATCTGCTGATACCTCACCCTAGCATGGAGGTGAATCCAGATTCTCAAAGGTTTTTTTTTTTTATTCCAGCAGGAGCTCAAGCTCTGAAAGATTCTGCCAAGCTTTGGGTATGGCATGACTCAAGCAAGAGACTTCATGTCTCCCTGAAAACCAGTCTAGTGTGGAGATGGGCCATCAGGCGAGACATTTTTAAACCTTTGTAATTCATAAAAAAGTTTATTTAAGGGTGGAGCACTGAAATACCCATATCAGTGAAACCGGTGTTGGAGTATTTGCTTTATCCAGTGCTCCAGAGGATAGAATGTCTGTTTACTTGGCTATTTTGAAAAATTCATGATATCATCATTGTGAGAATTGTTAGGGTGAAATATGGTATGAAAAATGAAAGATTCTAAGAAGATCCTTGCAGGAAAGTCAATTCTGAATTTTATAGGCTTTCTGTGTTTCATAACCAAAATTGGTATTTTTCATAACTGAAATGCTATGTTTGTGTGTTTCTTTACTAAATATGTAGTTTTTCTTTCTTTCTTTTTAATACCTTCTGGCTTTTCTGGCTACCTTCAAGTCTCTGCTTGAGTCCTTTCTTCTTCAAGAGGTCTTTTTCAGTAGTCCTCAACTTTAGTTCCCTCCATCTGAGATTATCTCTAATTTATCCTCTATTTACATTGTTTATATATAGTTTGGTGTTGTTCAGTTGTTTTTCAGTTGGGTCCAACTCTTCATGACCCCATTTTGGGTTTTCTTGGCAAAGATACTGGGTGGTTTGCCATTTTCTTCTCAGCTCATTGTACAGAGGAGGAAACTGAGGCAAGCAGGGTTAAGGAATTTGCCCAGGGTCACACTACTAGTAAGTGTCTGAGGCCAGATTAGAAATCAGGAAGATAAGTCTTCCTCACTCCACCTCTGTCACTCTATCAAGTGTGTCACCTCGCTGTCCCTAGGCACTGTGATAAGTACTTTATAAACATCTAATTTGATCCTCACAACACCACTCGGTGATAGGTGCTATTATTATCCCCATTTTACAGTTGAAGAAACTGAGGCGGGCAAAAGTTAAATGATTTACCCAAGGTTATACAGTTAATATGTAGAAAAATGTCTTATGAGTTTATGTGGTCAAGAAAATCCATCTCATTGATTGCCAATACTTGGATAACAAGCCTTTTCAAGCTTCACAAACTGCTCTTCGGACTCTGGATATACAGTTTGTCACCAAGGTATTGTTAGGGTGACAAATCAGAATGGGACTTAGGTGAAAAGATCACATAGTGTTTATATGGTGTCTGAACTTGTTTTGTTGGGATTTGGTGGTTGTGAGAGAATGAAATACTTATAAAGTGCATGGTAATTTCATTGTATTATGTAAATACCAGTATGTCTCATTGAAAATAAAATCCACTAGATTTGGAAGTGGAGGACCTGAGTTTGAATCCTGGCTGTGCCATTTACTATTTCTATGACCTTAGACAAGTAAATTCATGCCTGAGTGCCTTAGTTTCCTTCTTTGTAAAGTTAAGCTTAAATTTAACTAAATAACCTGCTGCAAGATCCCTTTAGCTCTGAATCTCTGATCTTCTAATACTAAATCATATTTATAGTAACAAAGAGTTATTATTTATCTTTTCAAGTCGGACCTGGGTTTGAATTCTGACTGCCATTTGCCTTTTCTATGACCTCATTTCTCTCTGGCCTTCAGTTCTCTCATCTATGGAATGAGGAGATTGGATTTAAGTCCCTTAAGTCCCTCCCAGCTATAAAACTATGAGGCTTTTCTTTGTTACTTAGAGTCTTTGTAACCGTCTACAACTTGGCCTCTCTGGTACTCAGTTTTGTCATTTGTAAAATGAAGGGGTTGGAATAGATGCCCTCTCCGGTCTCTTTCAGTTATAAATTTGAGTATCTGAGCTTTGCTATTTACCACCTGCATGACCTCAGGTGGGCCTCAGTTTCCCTACTCGTAAAATAAAGGAGTTGGGCTTTATTACCCCTAGTAGTTTCTAGCTTTGATCCTATGATTCTAGAACTATAAGCAATGGTTTCAAGTTGCACATTTAGTCTTTAGATTTAAAAACAAAACAAAGCAAAAGAATCCCATCCTACTGGAGATCCTTCAAAGACTGGGAGACCACTTGTCAAATACATGGGGGAATTCATTTTCGGGTATAAATTGGACTAGGTGGCTACCGATGTCTCTACCAAATGAGATTCTACGTCTTTGTTGTGACTTCATAGTTTTTTGTTCCACAGTTGAAGGGATCCTTTGGACATGACCCCAGATTCATCATTTCCTGCTGGTACAGCATAAAGAGACTGTCAAAGAGGGTTGGATGGAATGCTTGAGTTCACACTCTGGAACCCCTAGATGCTTACTGGAGTTTACCTTTTCAAGTTCCTGCTATATCCTTCTCCGTTAATGTCTTTGCCCCAACTATTTGGATGCTATTGTGGCAACAAGGAAGGCCCCAGGTGCCTCACCACCATTTTGCATTTTCTGTGCAAATGCTTCATTTTTCCCTCCCACTCCCTTACTTAGCTCAGGCAGTTGAGAATTGATTGTATTTTTAGAAGCTAGAAATTTTAAGTTTTATGAAATGTTATATATAACTTGGGGTGGGGGAAAAATGAGAACTGGCAAAAAAAATAAACAAAGCAATAAAGCATAGAAAGCAATATATTTGGTCATTTTTACCCAGAAGTAGGACTTCATGCCTGGAAGACACAAGCCGAAATAATGTTGTTTTTGTTGCATTAACCTAGAGCAATAATATGGTAAAAGTGGATTATGAGAGATCACAAAGAGCAGTTATAACATTAGAAGCAGCCAGCAGGAATAGTTTGGTGAGTAATCACTCTTACAGATTTCTGTTAAGAAACTCTCGATAGATGTCCTCCATTGGAGTCCTGAAGGTTAAATGTATACATGTAGCAAATTTGTTAAAAAAAAAAAAAAAAAGAAAAGAAAAGAAAAAAAGGAAAGAGAGAATGAGAGAGAGAGAGAGAGAGATCTCAAAAATTACCAGACTATTCCAAATTTGTGTCTTTCTGGCTATGATCATGCAAAATAACATGTTGAAAGCACCTAAGACACTTACTAGCTGTGTAATCCTAGGCAAGTCACTTAAGCTGTCTGCCTCAATTTCTTAATCTGTGTAAAACAGATAGTGATAGAATCTACCTCATAAAATTCTTATGAAGATCAAAATTGAGATAATATTTGTAAAATGCTTAGTATAGTGCCTGATACATAGTAAGTGCTCAGTAACCTTTACTTCGCCTTCACAAACTTAAAGCACTGTAGAAATGTTATTATTATAGGTTTCCTCAGACTTTGTATATACACATGTACATATTTGTATGTATATATATTATATATGTATGTATATATGTATATATATTATATATGTGTACATATATTGTATATATGTATTATGTGCACCACCCTTTCACCTGTCTATCATAGACTTAGTGCCTTAGAATAATTGTGTAGTTTTATGTTTTTAATTCAATTAATATACAATCATATAAAAACTTTTAGCTCTGCACACACACACATACATACACGCGCACACACACACACACACACACACACACACACACACACACACTGACACACTCATCCATAGACCCAAGACAGTAGTAAGAGACGCTGTTGGGAGTACAAGTGTAGAATAAGGCTTGGCCCATATCATTAGGGAATTTACAATCTCATTGGGGAGACCAGATGTGAATCTCAGAAAGCAGCTTTGCAAGGCAACCTGGTGTTGGAGATAAGATTTGGGTTCAAATGCTGTCTCAGTTAATTGTTGCCCATGGTGCCAGACAAGTCACTTAAATTCCTTGAGCCTTATTTTCTTCATCTGTAAAACGTGAATAATTGTACCTGCTGTACCTACCTCACAGGGTCAGTTGCTATAAGGATCACATGAAATAATAATATTTAAAGTACTTTGTAAATGTCAAAACATTGTATCAGTATCAGTTATTATAATTATTACTACTAAATACCAAAATGAGTAATCCTATTTCACAGTTAGATTTCAACTTTCTCAAGACAGAGACCATATTCTCTATGTTTTTGGTTTCATAGTACCTAACACAGGGGCTAAGTAAATGCTTTAAAAATTTTAAATAGGGGCAGTGGATAGAATATCAGACCTGGAGTTAGGAAAACCCAAGTTCAAATCTGGCTTCGGATGCTTACTAGCTGCATGACTCTGGGCAAGTCACTTAATCCTGTTTGCCCTAGTTTACTCATCTGTAAAGTGTACTGGAGAAAGAAATAGCCAGCCACTCCAGTATCTTTGCTAAGAAAATCCCAAAAAGGGGACATGAAAAGTCAGACATGACTGAAAACGAGTAAACCACAAAAATAAATGCTTTACAAACTGAACTTAATTGCAGGAAACAAGTGAAATCGATATTATTTTCTACTTGACCAGCATACCATGTAACTTGTCCACCCATCCATTAATGTCACTCATGAATGAATATCTGTTTCCAAAGCTGCTGTATAGGTATTTTAGATTTGGTATGATGAGGGTCAAGTCATTGTGCTATGAATCTAGAGAAGGAGTTCAACTTGGTCAGTTTAGGTCAGTGATTGTCAGTTTTTCAAATTGAGGGAACATCTTTATTGTATCCCTTTATATTCCCCAGTATTCTTATTTACCCTCTAAAAATGACAGAATTTTCATTTCAAAAGTATCTGTAACACCTTTCTCTCCCCTCTCCACACCCCAGCATGTAGTAAAAATGATCCAGCTTCACCCCAAGACAATAATGGGTAGAAAAAGATAATGTGGTAAATGGAACAGACTCTTGGATTTTTAGTCAGAAGACCCAAGTTCAAATCCCAGTTCAGCCACTTACTACTGTGATGTATAAAAAGTTGAGGGACATAGTTTCTGGGTAATTAATCATTTTGTTAATCATGCTAGCAGATAATAAAAGGGGTCAGTGGCACTCTTGAATGCCAAAGATACCTCATATAACCCTCTCAACACTTATATGCCCTTAGAGTAGTCGGTGTTCCTGAGGATGGTAATCAACTCTGGTTAACAATGAGAAAAAATAATATAATGAGAGGTAGACCCATTCTAATGAAAGGCTGGTGGGGAGGGTCCTGGGGATGAGAGTCAGATTATTCTCCTTCCAGACTACCCCCAACCTCAGGTAATCTGTCTATACTCATCTGGGGTGAGTGGAACACAAAGGGGCAGAATTCACTTTAGATTAAATTCCTTCTAAAGTTCTCTAGTTGGGTAGAGTGACAATTCCAGCTCATCATTCCCTGCCCTTCAGAAAATTAAGCTTTGACCTTATCTCCAAATGAGGAAGGGAAAAAATGCTGAATCTCCCCAATATTTGGTTATTTAATAATCATTTCTCTCACTACCATTGTTACCTTGGGCAAATAACTTCACTCCTACCCCCACCTCAGTTTCCTCATCCGTAAACTAAGATCCTGGAGAAAAGGACATCTCTGTGCTCCTTTCTAGTTTCAAATCTAAGCTTCCACAATCTTATGATAAAGAAGGCTGTAAAGGATGAGGTTCTCATAGAAAGAGTGGGCATATGAGTTGACAGCATATTGAGATGGGGTACACCAGGGCACAACCAAAAGTCAACCAAGCATTTATTAAGCATCAAACTGTGTTCTAGGTGCTAAAGATTCAAAGGAAAAAAGGAAAAAAAAATCGCTGGCCTCAAGGAACTTAATTCTATCCAAGAATATAATATAAGTGCACATATGTAGGTATATAATAAATACAAGGCAATTTTAGGGAGAAAGAATTAGTAGGTGTGACAGTCAGGAAAGGCCTCATGTAGGGTTGCATTTGACTTGAGCCTTGAAGGAGTTTAGGAGATTCTAAGAGGTGATAGTCAGTGAGGAGGGAATTTGTGCCAGGTACTGGGGACAGGCTATACAAAGGAAATAGAATGTCATTTGTGAGGATCAGTTTAGGCCAGTTTGGTTGGATTATAGAGCACATGAAGGGAATGTGTGATTATGCTTTAAAGACAGCCTAGGCTAGAGCAAGTGGGTGAAATTTCAACGCCAAATACAATAGTTTATATTTGATCCTAAAGGCAGTGGGGAGATGTTGGTGATTGCTGAGGCAGGGAATGATGTGGTCAGACATTTATTTTGGAAAAGAAATATAGGAAAAGGACCTATATGTACAAAAATATTAATAGCAACTCTTTGTAGTGGCAAAGAATTAGAAATTGAAGGGATGCTTATCATTTTGGGAATGGCTGAATTAGTTGGGGAACAAGCTATAGTATATGATTATGATGGGATACTATTGTGATATAAAAAAATAGCCCTGAGGTTGGGGGGAGTAGTTTCAGAAAAACCTGGAAACACTTAAGTGAACTGATGCGAAGTGAAATGAGCAGAACCAGGAGAACATTGTATACAGTAACAATAATGTTACAGTGATGATCAACTGTGAATGACTTAGCTGTTCTTGGCAACTCCAAGATCCCAAACAGTTCTGAAGGACTTGTCATGAAAATTTGCCCACTTGCAGAGAAAGAACTGATGGCATCCGAATGCAGACTGGAGTATACTTTTTTTGCTTTTTTTGTTATTCGTGGTTTTTTGGTCTGAGTTTTCTTTTGCATCTTGGCTAATATAGAAATGTTTTGCATGACCATGTATGCATAATCTATAGCTTGCTTTCTCAAGGGGTGGGGAGAAGTAGGGAGGGAGAGAGTTTAGAACTCAAAATTTAAAAAACCAAAATGTTAAAATGTTTGTTTATGTGTAATTGAGAAAAAAATGGAAATAAAAATTAAAAGTTAAGAGAAAAGAAAGGCTAGGGATGGTAAGGGTTGACCAGGGAAGAGGTAATAATGAAAAAAACAAACTTTTCTTAATATTGAAGCTCAACACCTTCTTAGAACTTGCCTGTCACCATTAATTTGGGAAACAAGTGATCTAATACATTCACTTCTTTTAATTCGGTTTGATTGCTGGTTAGGAAAGTTCTAACCTAATGGTGTTAATAACGTAATAATGTTATATAACCCATGAGTATTCAGTGAATAAGATCTTGTAATGGGTTTCATTAGTAGTGTAGTGCCCTCTGCATTTTTGTTTTTCCACCGATCTTTGCTTCTAACAATATAACCAAATCCAATCAGCATTTGTTGATTTTTTTTTTTTTTTTGGGTGAGGCATTTGGGATTGGGTGACTTGCCCAGGGTCACACAGCTAGTGGGTGTCCGGTGTCTGAGGTGGGATTTGAACTCACGTCCTCCTGATTCCAGGGCTAGTGCTCTATCTGCTATGCTTCTGTGCTACATAGCTACTTGCCCCCCAGCATTTATTGAGCCCCTACTATGTGCAAAGAACTAGGAATACAAAGACATAAGTCCTTGTTCTCAAAGACCATACATTCACAGTTTGTACATAAAACAAGCTAACAAAAAACCCTAAGTTGTACTGGGAAGATTTTTATGGACTGATACCAAAAGAAGTGAGCAGATCCAGAAAATGATATGCACAGTGACTCCCACAGTGTAAACGGAAAGAACAAAAACAAAAACTAAATGCTGTGTAATTATAATGACCTCACGGCTCCAAATACAGCATGAGAAAATGCACCTCCTTCCCTTTTTTGCAGAGTTGGTACATGTCTTCTCCTTTAGAATATAAGCTCCTTGAATTATTTTGTTTTTTGGAACTTGTATACCCAGTGAATTCTACATCCGTTGATGTATTGATTGAACTGTATTTTGTTTACCTTTTTATATTCTTTACTCCAGTGGTTGGCCAGAGGAAAAGTGATGATTTAATTGGATGTGAAAAATTTAAAAAACAAAAATAGCAATGAAACTGTTTTTTAAAAGTAGCTTATGACTCGACCAAGGTTATAGGTATGATGACCATATTTTTCAAATTCAGAACACATGGTCTGATGAAGGACATTTCTTCTTTTGCAAAGCCTTAGTAAAAGAACACTTCATTTTCTTGAAATTGGTACTTACTTGGAAAAATCTAGGACATGAGTAGGTGTTAGGCTAGATGGGATTAAGAGTCAATTACTGAATGCTACTTCTACCCCTGAAATCCAAAAAGAGACAACATGCTCTATTACAAAACCACTGGACGCAGTATCTGACACTTAATAAGTGCTTAGTAAATGATTGATTGGCTGGACAGATAGTCAAGGTTTGGGTTCTAGTCCAGACCCTTTTATTAATTAGCAGCATAATCTCAGTCAAGTTACTCAAATACAATTTCTTTACCTGTAAAGTGAGGGATAGGGTAGGGGATTTGGGCTAAATGATTTTTAAGCTTTCCTGTAGCTCCGAAAGTCTGTGATTCTAAGTTTAATTTGGTGCAGGGGTTATTATTTGTACATACAGTTTAGTTTTTCAAAAGTTTCTCCTTCAGCATTTCAGTGAACTGCTAGAGCAAATGGAATAGGAAAACCAAGCATTTCAGAACAGCGTGGCTTCGATGTCTCAACACTCTAGAGACACAATATTCCTTCCCCTTTGCCTCTAACTCCAGTTTTGACATCCCTAATTGGATTCTTTGTGTCCCAGTGGCTGAATCCTTTTGTGTGGTTATAGGTAAAACGTTATGCTTCTTTCGTAGGAAAAAGGCTAATTTTATATCATTATCATTGTACCTACTCTGTGACAAAGCCTTAGTGTGTGTGTGTGTGTGTGTGTGTGTGTGTGTGTGTGTGTGTGTGTGTATGTGTGCTATTTTCCAGTTTAGTATCTCAAGGAAGAAGGCTGTCTCAGGAGAACCAGGGCCATGGTGTAACAATTTACTCATTGAACAATTATCCTGCAGTGCTTGAGTGGAAAAGGAAAAATAGAAAATAAGAATGAATGTGGAAGGGAAAAACTTAGCAGGGCTGACTGAGCCTGAAGGTCATTAATGACACTAAAAGGAATAAAGATAATAAAATAGACACAGAAAATCCTTTTAACAAAAATACTGCATTTTTGTGGTACCTAACTAGGTATTGCGGTACAGGGTAAAAAATGGTTGCAGAACGATGAGACATAAACTTTGAATGTGAAAGCTTGATAGAATAAAAGGGGTAGTTAAAGGGAAAAAAATGGTAGAAGGGTAGAAATCTTCTGTATGCAGTTGAGGAGGTGGAGGGTGAATAACTTGGATTTGGAAACTGAAGAATGGATTCTAGCCCTTATCAGAATGTCAGAGCAAAGAAGAAAAAATGTAGGGCAATGAGAGCAGGTAGTTAGACTAGAAACATCATTTCTCGGAGACATTTTGCCTGTCTTGAGGAAAGGAGAGTGTTGCTCTAATGAATCCAAGCATCTGGGTTTGCAGAGTTAGAACATTAATTGGAGAAATGGATTGGGAAAAGAATAGTTTTGTGAAGAAGAAGGAGGGGGAGCAGAGGGGGACAAAGGGAAGAAAAAGAAAGAAGAGGAAGAAAAATGTTTCAGATATCACCTTTATGGACTTTTTTTTTATTATGTAGGTTGTTTCAAAGTTAGACGATCACTAATATGAATTCAGCTCTGTAAACATATACTTAACAGATTGTTCATCGCAAAGACTTGTGCTGTATACAGTTGGTACTGCAGGGAGTACAAGACATGTTCTCTGCCCTCAGGGTGCTAATGTTTTATGAACAAACATTTATTACATACCTACTATGTGCCAGGCACTAGGCATAACAAAGGCAAAAATGCAACAGCTTATTATAATAGCACTAAGATAAACATAGTCATCCATTCAGCAAATATCTATTAAATGCCTACTATGCTCTTGGTGTTATACTAAGGACTGGGCATGGAAATACACAAAATGAAACTATCCTTGCTTTCAGGGAGCTTATGTTCTAATGGGGAAACATATATATATAGACAAAGAAATATAAACATGAATAAATATACATCTGCAAAATATTTTGGGAGGTGTGTATGGGAGGGGTGAACTAGCAGTTGGGGGCCCAGGAAAAGTTGCATGCAGAAGATAGTACTTGAACTTAAAGGAAAAGAGGAGGGAATGCATTTCAAATGTATGGTTAAAACGAAAAGCAAAACCACAAAACTAAAGGAGGGTTACAGCAGAGAATTTAGGAATAGAAAGTAAGGAGAAAACTTCATTAAGAGTCTGGTCCTTTTGCTGGGCCAGGATTTTGGTTGGTGGGAAACTGGGTGGAGGAAAAAAGGATTCCAGGCAGCAGAAAGAAATTGTATGAGCGGAGGCTGGGAAGCTGTGTGTGTCTTCAGAGGATGGTTGCCAATCCAGTGTACTGTGGACGGAAGGCACACCAAGAGGAATTTAGGGGAGATCAGGATGAAGGGGAAGGAATAGCAGATTTGAATTGGATTGTGGAGAATCACGGATACCATGCTAAAGAGTTAAACTTTCAGCTTACAAAGGTGTTGAAGAATTTTTCAAGGCTGTTTAGTAGAGGGAATGACATTGGATTTGTGTGTTTCCCACCATAGCACAAAATATGTTTCCACACTTATCTTTTAGCATATGATCAGGGATGATAGTGACAAGGGACAGTGATGTTGAAAAATGCTTAACTCCAAATGTCTTCCTTTAGTCTCCTTTCATGAATGGTTATTAGGAGTCTGGCTATATTAACGTACACATTTTGTTAACTAAATAAAATATACCTTCACATGTCTGACTTAAGATTGTTTTGTTGAGAGGGATAATAATGTAGGCTTTATACTCATACCTTTAGTTTGCGCTTTTAACAGGGTTGCTATTTCTGGCTCTACATGTCACCCAAGAGAATGGTGTTACAGAAAGAATAAAGACAGTCACTTGGTTGTTGTTGAGTCATGTCCAATTCTTTGGGACCTCATGGACATAGCTGTCCACAGAGTTTTCTTGGCAAGGATACTGGATAGTTTGCCATTTCCTTCTCCAGTGGACCCTTTTGTCAAACAATCAGAGGTTAGTTAAGTGACTTACCCAGGGTCACACAGCCAGGAAATATCTGAGGCTGGATTTGAACTTAGGTCTTCCTGACTTCAGACCCAGTACTCTATCTACCAAGCCACCTGCTGCCTACCAACCAACTGGTACCCTTTGAGAATGTTGACTTGGAGGCAAGAAGACCTGACTTTGAATCCTACTTCACACATTTAATGAATTAAATGACCTTGAACAAGTCAGCCTTTTCAGCCCTGGTTTTCCCCATCTGTAAAATGGGAATGATAACATCTGTAGCATTTAGCTTCATTGGGTTGTTATGAAGGGAAAATGAGCTAAGGTATGTAATTTACTTTGCAAACCTGAGGAGGGGAGGGAAAGAACTTGAATCTATGATTTCATTCATATAGGGAATTCCTAGAAGGGAAAACTCCCTCTGTCAATGCAGATCAGGAATGTTTTCTGCAACTTATAGAACAGAGTTGTCTGGGGCACTGAGAGACTAAGTGCCTGGAGTGCGTACCAATGTGTCAGAGGTAGAAATAGAACTCAGGTCTTCCTGCCTCAGAGACCGCTCTCTGCTACTACACTATGCTGACTCATGAAGAATTTAATGTGTTCTATAAAAGTCAGTTGTTCTTGACTATCGTTGTCTCAAAGCCTTGGACTGTTGGGATTTGGAAATGAAGTATTTTTCTCTTCTATTTTGTATTCTTTCACTAAGTGGTTTTCAGATGGACTGTGTTTTATAAGCCACGAGATAATTTACTTTTTGGCCATCTCCTACATTCAGACCATGGGTGTCATCATGCAGAAAGAGGAATGACTAGGGAACACCAAATGAGTCAATGATCAAGTCTTACACCACAGTGATAAATGAATAGATAGTGTCACAAAATCCATTTGTGTTCCTTCTGATTTTTTTTTTTTTTTGCCAAATGTTCTTGCTGTGACCTACTTCTATGGATGTGAAAAATGATTTTGCCATCCTTCTGTGACATTATGGCTGTAGTAAACTGTTCCCAAGTCTCTTGGTGTAGGTGGCATTACTGGGATAAGCATTAATTATTTTCAGACTGCTGATGCATCACCTCTGCGGGGTCTATATTTGTCTTCCAAGTGTGCATCGTTGCTCTCTAATTATAGGTGATCTTGTGGGATTAGATTTTTCTGCATTAAACAAACCAGGGTGACATGTGATATACATTGAAGAGTACAGTTGAAGAATGTAAGTGAGCCATGGCCCTCATCAGACATGAACTGTGCCTCAGTGGTGTTTCTCATATTGGATTGCCCTTGCTGCCACCCTCTTTGGCTCTTGTATATTAATGTTTCATCTATAGAAGTCTCTTTATCAACTATTATTTGAGCTTGAAAATTGTTGCTGGCACCTATCTGTGTACTTTTGTGATTCTGTCAACATTATTTCACTTATGTCTTTTTCCAAAGAAATAAGAGTCACAAATAAAACATGCATTGTTGGAGGTGGTGCAGGAAGTCAAGCACACATTTTGTTGGTGGAATTGGAAATGGGTCCAGTCTTTCTGGAAAACAGTTTGAAGTTGTATGGAAAAAGTTACTAAATTGTTTGTAACCATTGATGCAGTGGTTAGCACAATACCTGGCATATGGTAGTATTTAATAAATGGTTGTTGATGGACTGTCATTGGATAGATAGATAACAGGCAAATTGGAGAAGTCTCACATACCAAAATATTTATAGCAGCCCTTTGTGCAGTAACAAAAATCAGGAAATAAATTGAGTGTCCATGACTGGGGAATGACTGAACAAGTTGTGGTATATGACTGTAGGGGGAATATTATTGAGCCTTAAGAAATGACCAGTATTAGGAATTCAGAGAAAAAAATATGGAAGATTTGTACAAATTGGTAACAGAGCATAGAAACAGAATCTAAATAACAATAGACATGACTCCAATAGTATAAATGAAAACAGCGCCAAAAGCATATGAATTCAGTTAAATGCAGCAACCAGTCTTGGTTCCAGTGGACAGATCTCTACCAGGGTGGGAGCCTAGAGGCATGGAATGTGGTGGATGCTGTTAGATGTGTGGTTGCTATGTCATTCGGTCCTCTTTAAAACTAATTTTATTTGTTATGAGGGAAAGTTCTGATGGGGAGAGACGATTTGGCAGAAAGTGAACAGGGTGATTTAAAAAAAAAGATACCTTTAAAAAAAGAGAAATTACTAGGTCTGTAGATTGCGCTTTGTCACTTAAACACACTCTGTACTGAAGAAAAGTAGGTTAGAAAAAGATGTTTTGGATCTGAAGGGCCTTGAGATGTCTGTGGTTCTGGAGATCAACCCTCTTGACTCCTGTCTTCTTGTGATAAGAGCTTTTTGCCATAACAGAGTGAAACAATTCCATGTGTGAGAAAGACTCTATGGTCCAGACTTTGCACACCGCAAGGTAATGGGAGGTTAACGCAGAACTTTCCTCATGTGCTATGGGAATAAAAGTATTAGAGATCAGACCATCTTCTAGCCTTATGTTTGGTTACTTAATAGTAAAGAAAAATAGCATACTGTACTATGGTGCTGAAGTTGGAGTCTGAAGAAAGTGGTTTCTGAGCAGGACTGTGGTAACTTGGGCCAGTCCATCATTTAATCTCTCTGGAGTCTCAGTTTCTTCATCTGTAAAATGGGGACAATAATAATACATTGCTTGCCTCAGAGGCTTGTAGTGAATATAGATCAGTCAGTCAATCAGTCTCCAAAATATTCTGTTTGGGATCAGAGCCGTTCATTACCTGTCCCCCTCTCTACCTTTCCCATCTCATACCTTACTCCCTAACATGTATGTACTTTTTGATTCAGTGACACTGGCCTCCTGGCTGTTCCACAAACAAGACCCTAGAGACTTCATCTCTGGACTCTGAACATTTTCTTTGACTGTCCCCTGCCTGGAATGCTCTCCCTCCACTTGTCAGTCTGCTGGCTTCCTTTTAGCCCTAATCAAAATCCTAGTTTCTACAAGAATCCTTTTCTAACTTCTTTTAATTCCAGTGTCTTCTCTCTGCTAATTATTTCCTATTTATGCTATATGTATCTTTTTTTGTACATATTTGACTGCTTGTTGTCTCTCCCCCATCATATTGTGAGCTCCTTGAGGGTAGGGACTATACTTTGCATCTTTTTGTACTCAGCGCTTAGCACAGTATCCAGCATATAATACATACTTAATAAATGCTTATTGATTGACTGGGGATATGAAGATAAAAAAGAAACAGTACTTGCTTTCAAGTAGTTTACATTCTGTTGTGAGTAATGTGTGTGTTGTGTGTATACATTTTTACACACATATATACATACACATTCACATATATGCATGCACACATACACATACATACACACATTCATGTATACATAGACATGTTCATATACACACACACATATATACAGAGAGAGAGAAAGAATGTTATTTTGAGGGGGAAGGCGCTAAGAGAAGGCTTCATGTATAAGGTCATACTTGACCTTAGCTTTGAAGAAACTAGGGATTATAGGGAGTGGAGGTGAGGACAGATTTTGGGGACAGCCAGTCTAAAGGCAAGGAGATGGGAATATGGAGGAAAAGCAAGGCCATTTTGGCTGGAGCAAGAAGTATATTGAATGCTGAAAAAGTGGGTTAGAACCATGTTTCAAACGACTTTAAATGACAGAGGGGGAACATATGGAATGTTATATTCATACATACATACACACGTATACTTACATAGGGTGACCTCATGAAAGACATATATAAGGATTCTACTTCTCATTTCACATATGAGGAGACTGAGACTCCTCATTTCACATATGAGGAGACTAAATGCTTTGCTTAGGGTCATATAGAAGTAGGTGTTGAAGTAAGGACTCAAAGTCTGACTTTCTGGCTCCATTGCCAGGATTCTGTTCTCTATACCACCCTGATAAAATGTTGAGTTACTCCTCCTCCCTAGGTAATAGATTGTTTTTAATTAATTTTTTTCAATGATCAAGAATAGATTGTTTTTAGTTAATTTTTTTCAATGATCAAGAATTAATATTTTTTCCATTTCCCCTCCCCTTATACACACACACTCACACACACACACACACACACACGCACACACAATTAAAAAAAAAGAAAAGCAAACCACTTGTAACAAATGAACATAGTCAAGCAAAACAAATTCCCATATTGGCCGTGTCTTAAAATGTATCTCATTCTGCATATTAATCCATAACTAGATAGCCTATTTTAATGGGTACTATACACCATTGCTAAACCTCAAGACCATTTTAATACCATTTAAAAATACCATTCAAAATTTAAAATGACCATTTTAAAGAAGTCTTTAAAAAAATTGGTAGAATGCATCAAATCTCCACCACCCCCTACCCCCCAAACACATACCCTACTGTGTCAGATGTTTTCCTAAAGATACAACTGCATAGCCTGGTGTTGCTGAGTTTTCAAATAGAGTTTCACTAATGGGCTTCATTGCTCTTAGTTCTGACATCCTGGAAAAGCTACTCAGAGGGGAGGAGGCAGGAATAAAATTTTGGAGTTAAGAGAGAGAAGTAGATATTCATCTGTTGCTTGATGTGAGAATAATAATATTTTGGGGGAGCTGAGGTTTCAAGTTTGTCCCATCATAAGTTAAAAATGAGTGGTAGTGAACAGAACACGAAAAAATGAGCTTAACAACATATCTGTGATTGAGATGTGGAAGAATTTCACAGGCAGCTAGGTGGTAGAGCACTGGGCTTGCAGTTAGGAAGACTCATCTTCCTGAGTTCAAATCTGGCCTCAGATACTTAGTAGCTGTGTGACCTTGGGCAAGTCACTTAACCCTGTTTACCTCAGTTTCCTCATCTGCCAAATGAGTTGGAGAAGGAAATGGCAAACCATTGCAGTATTTTGTCAAGAAAATTCTGAATGGGTTCACAAAGAGTGGGAAATGACTAAAAGCAGCAACAAAGAATTTCATGGCTGGCTTGGAGAGTGGTGAGGCATATGGGAAGAGGAAATAGTTTCTCATTGTCTGGCCATCTCTATTAGGTGATAGCAGATATCAGTGCAGTGCCTCTTTAAAAGGGCAACTCAAGATTCAGGTGAGACATTTCTCTTCTGGACATACTAGTAAATGTTAAGAATGGGCTACAAGTCATTTGTAGAAGGGCTCTGTTTGTGTAAAGGACTCTGTCTTGGGGACCTTGGGGAAGTCACCTCTGTAGGTCACAAATTCCCCATTGGGAAAGTGAGCTCTGATGTCCCTTCCAACTCTAGATTTATGATCTTTACCCACAGAGGTATGATGGGATGATGTTGTATAGCTTAAAATTCTCAAAAGGAGAAATATTGAATTAATTAAATTTAATGTGTTTCCAGTTGGGGCAGCATATTTATGAAGCCTCTATGATGAGTCAGACTCTGTGCTAAGTCCTGGGAAACAAAGAAAGCTAAAAAGACAGTCTCCACTTTCAGGAATCTCACAGTCTGTTGAGGAAGGCAAACTACAAATAACTATGCACAAATAAGGGAGATGCAGGGTAAATGGGAGATAAACGCAGAAGGAAATTACTTATTTTTGATCAAGGTTTATAAAGTTAGAATGGGTGACCATTGATTGGGAAGTGCCTAAATAGTGTGCACGAATGAAATGGAATCTTGCTATTCTGTAAACAAGGACAAAAATGATGAATGTTGAACAGCATGGGAAGACTTCAATGAACTGATGCAGAGTAAAGCAAGCAAAGCCAAGAAATAACATTTATAGGGCATAGTGACTACAGTCATGCCATTGGAAAGAACTACCACAAAACAACTGGAGAAGGGAACATCATCAAATTACAAAGAATAAACACTGCCCTAAAGAAGGGGAAACTTCCCTTCCCTCTTCCCCACACTGACTCCTTGCAGAGGTAGGAGGTCACAGCTGTGGAACATTGCATATTTTTTCAATGTTTTCATTGATTTTGCTAGTTTTTTCTTTTTAAAAAACATTATTTGTGTTATCAGATGGTTTCTGGTAGGAGACAGGGAGAAGGAAACAAGAATTTAGGTGAGGTAAAAACAAAAGTTATTAATAAATACCTATTTTTTATAAAAACTAACGTTGTTAACAGGCTTCTGCTCTCCATGGAGTTGGCCCAGTGGCTAGAGTAATGAACTTGGGGTTAGAAAGTTCTGAGTTTGAATTTTGCCTAAGTTAGTTACTGGCTCTGCTACCCTAGACAAGTCTTTTAAGCTCTCTCAGCCTCAGTTTCTCTTTCTATAAAATGGGAATAATAATAGGACCAGACTTACAGAGTTGTTTTGAGGATCAAATAATGTATGTAAAGCACTTTGCAAACTTACAGTGATATATAAATACTAGCTACTACTGTTACTACTACTACCACCACCGCCGCTGCTGCTGCTACTACTACTACTACTACTACTACTACTACTACTACTACTACTACTATTACTACCACCACCATACCTTGGTAAAAAAATTTTTTTTTCTATATTAGGAACATAATTGCTGGTTTCCTACTGTGCGCTAGATTAACTTAGAGGAAAGGGCTTAGAGTATATGCCTGGTTCCATACTAGCTAAACCTGTGGCTATGTCTTTCCCCTTCCTCTATGAAGCAGAAGAGCCAGGGTAGAGATATTCCCCAACTAGTTCTCAGTGACTGTTGTTGTGTGTTGGAAGACAAGAGTGAACTTTCATGTTTTCTTTTCCCTTTTCTCTATTCCATATGTACTTCATCAGACTTATCTCTGATTTTTCCAGTGGCTGTTTGAACACTACCCTCAGACCAAGGTTAAATAGGGTAAATTAAAAACATACTAAAAAACTAAAGTTGGGTTCTAAAAGAAGAGGAAAAGGAAATATAGACAGAATGTTTCTTAGAAAGAAGAGCAAAATGTTGTTAAAAATTTTATTTCAAATAGCTTTTTATTCTTCCCTTGATTTACTATATTTCTCCGAGACAAATGTCTTTTACTTAGAAGAAATTTGGTTCTAAATGATAAAAGAGTTAGGCAAATATGTTCTTTTGTTTTCCTCTCCTTTCCAAACACACTCTGAAGCCTATAGAGTTTTCCCCCAGAGAGTCCAGAAATAACTCTACCTAATTAACTCAACAAGGGTATAAAACCACTTCGATTCTTTTTGAGGTGACTTGGAACCCCCACAGTCTCCTAACAACATGTAGCCCAGCATCCTCCTCCTGCCATTGTGAGGTGAGCATATTAGCAGCAAGAACTGGTTGTCACAACACAAGGCAGTGAGTCACCTGTATCATTCCATGCCCAAGGGAGTTTCTTGGACCTTTATTCTGAAGGAGGTGCTTCTCTCTTCCCCTTTTCATTTTCCCTTTACTTACAGAGGACTGTTCTTGCCTGATTTAAAAAGTTTGCTAGCTGAAAAGATCACTTTTCCCATCCTTAGTTGCTGATAGCAGAATTTAGCTTTTTTTTCTCTTTAAACTCCAGTAGAAAAGAAAAGACATACTGAGCTTCTTTGGGACTTATCTCTTAGCTTTATATTTTCCTGTCTCTAGAAGACAGAAAGGTTCATCTGCGAAAAGTTTGGGGTACCATTTTTTTAAGCTAATAGTTAAGAAAGCTCTTTGACTTACATATATATACGTATATATATATATATATATATATATATATACATATGTACATATATGTATATACACTCATATATACACATACATATGCTAGGACAACTTAATTACGTCAGTTCTGTTGACCAGTTTTTGACATGGAAGGAAAGCAGAATCCTAACATTATAGAAGTCAGAACAGAAAGGACCTTTCAAGATCATCTAGCCCAGGGATTCTTAACCTTTTTTTTAGTGTCACAGACCAGACCCTTTGGCAATCTGGAGAAGTCTCCAGACTCCTTAGAAGAATGTTTTTAAATGCATAAAATAGAATACATAGAATTACAAAGAAAACTAGTTATTGTGAAATACAGTTATCAAAATATTAAAGAAAAAGAGTTGATGAAACTTTTTTTCTCAGCTTGAGAACCCCTGATCTAATCCAACTGCCCTGATTTTACAGTGGAATTTCTTGCCTGAGATTGTACTGCTGCTAGTTAGTGATAGAATTCAGTCATTTTCAGCCATATCTGGCTCTTTGTGAGCCCATTTGGGGTTTTCTTGGCAAAGATGCTGGAATGGTTTCCCATTTTTTTCCCTGGCTCCTTTTACAGATGAGTAAACTGAGGCAAACAACATTAAATGACTTCCTGAAGGTTACATAGTAAGTGTCTGAGGCCAGATTTGCAACTCAGGAAGATGAATCTTCCTGACTCATGTACACTATGGTGTCCCCTCACTGCCCCCAAACTCTTTATATATGACCCCCGAGTACAGCTTTCTTTCTGCTGTGCCAGGCTAGTGGCAGTGATCATGCTGGAGATAATGGGAAGGTGATGTTTGGGGTATGTGTGTGTGCCTGCATGAGAGCAACTGGATGGCATGGGGGCAAAGTACTGGACCTAGAGTCAGGTAGACCTGAGTTTAAACTAGGCCTTCTTAGCAGAAGGTAATGTTTTAAGTTGAATCTTTGAAGAAAGCCCAGAATTTGAAGAGTCTGAGCAATTTTCAGTACTGACTGAAATAATTTTCTTTTTCTTGATTCCATCCAAGGGGGTTGAAACCTCCCTGCCTGAAAACTCTAATTTTGCATCAGATCGGCTTTAGACCCTTAAAGCATATGGTATGGAGCCTTCTCCAGGTGCCAAATGGTTCCTTGAAGAAGAATATGATTACAGAGCAGGTCGGAGCAGAATTCATTTCTCTGGGTCTTAGCGAAAAGAAAGCCACTTATTTTTCCGAGAATTGGGAGCAGAAATCTCCTGCATAATGGTCAGTATTGATAATTACAGACATTGATAATTAATCAGCTTATTGATATGGAATGGAGATTTGGAGTGACATCAGGAGGCAGTGAACTGTAGAAATTGGAAAGTTGTTTTGTTTTGTTTTTATGATTGAGATTCTGGGTTAAAAAAAGAAACCAGAACTAAAGTATGTATATAGAGTTAACCCTGCCTCGGTTCTGTAACTTCCTGAAGGAGGTGGAGCATGTGGAAGCTGCTCCAGGAGAAATAAGAAGGCGTGGAGGAATAACTTGTTTATTTTTGCGGACAGCTTTGCGTAGCTCAAGGGCGAGAGTGTTTCCAGTAAGTGCTGCAGTTCAGTCCTAGAGAGTCCAATACAGTCACTACATGAACTCAAGATTCATGAAAAAGTGATACATCACACATATTTGCATCATAGCAGTCCTACTGTTGAGAGAGGAGAAAAAAATGGAGCCAATTTGTGACATTCTGCCTTTCCCACCTCCCAGAACCCCCATTTCTCAAATTCTAAGGGCAACCCTCAGATTGCAGAACAGAGTTAATCCGAAATTAGGAAGAGGGCCCTACTATCAGCATCTTGAGAACAAAAAACAGACAAAACCCAAAACAGACAACCAGACAAAAATTTGGAAAGTACTGGGGTGTTCTATTTAATTTTTTTTCTCTATATTTTTCTCTATATTCTATATACGGTGGCAGTATTATACTGACTGTTGATGTAGGCTTCAGGGCAAAAGGGACAAGCCTAGCCCACAGCCCAAGCAAGACCCCTTGACTTTGTAGGGGGTCTTACTGCAAGGCTACCATAGCACCTCCAACGTGGCTCAGTAGATTGGCTCCAGGTCATTTTTTCCATTGTCCATTTCTCTCTTTGTAAAGCTACGATAGATTTCACCTTCCCCTTCTCCCCTCAATAAACTGGAAATACTTAAATTAAGAATCTTTATTTTTTTCCCTAAGACTTTTTGTTATCCTCCCCAAATTGGTGAAATTGTGTATATACATTTAAAATATACTGTGTATATTTCAAACCCCTCCCAATTCTTCTCCACTCCCAACAGAAACACTAATTAATTCAGGTTTTGTGCTTTGGCTTTAATTTACTGGAATGATATCTCTTACCCTGTCTCATTAAAACTTTGTAATTTCTCTATCCTCTTCCTGAGCATTACTAGATGACTGAATTGCTAATCCGTGATAAACTTATATTTGACAGTATGCAATGTTCTATACCCTTAGGAGGCTGTTAGATGGTGCAGTGGATAAGAGTACTGGGCTTAGAGAGGAAGATCTGAGTTCAAAACTGGCCTCAGATACTTACTAACTTTATTACCCTGGGTAAGTCACTTAACTTCTGTATACTTCAGTTTCCTGGCTGTATACTGGGGATAATAATAGCACCTACCTCCCAGGGCTATTGTGAGGATCAAATGGGGCAAAATGCTTATTAGCACAGCGTCTGGCACATGATAGGCAATTAATAAATGCTTGTTTGTTCCTTCCCTTCAGTGAACAAGAGAGGGAGGTGCATATTTTTAAATCTCTGGGACCAAGGTTGCTCATTATAATTACACAGTGCTCAGTTTTAATTTTTGCTATTGATGTACTTTCCATGCATTACTATATTAACAATTGTGCTAGGAGTCCAGACATTCAGCTAGCTCTGAGTCCATCCAACTGTACAATTGTCTTACTCTCTCCATCTTCTCCATAAGAACAGTTAAGATCGTTCATCAAGTGCTTTGCTAAAATATAGGTGACCAAAATTTATGGCATTTCCCTGATTTACTAGTTTATTAGCCCTGTAAAATTAAAAAAAAAAGGAAATAAGGTTAGTCTGGCATATGATGTTTTTTAAAATTGACTTTTCCCCATTTTTATAACACTTTCATTTCCAAATGTCTCTCTCCTATTTCTCTTTGTCCGGTGAGTGCTCCCTTTTGACAAAGTTTTTTTGAATCAATAAAAAAAGCACTTTAACAAAGCTAACCAATATATTAAATCATACCATATATTTAGTGTTTCATGCCCATAGTTCCTCACTTTTGCAAAGATTGAAGGGGAGAGAGTTTTTCCAACTCTTCTCCAGGGCCTAATTTGGTCATATTTATGTAGCACTTTTGTTTCATTTTTTGGGTATTTCTAGTTACTTTGAGTCATTGTACTTATTGTTGTCCTGGTTCTGTTTACTTCACTTTGCATAAGTTCATTTATGTCTTCCCCTATTTTTCTGAATTCTTAATATCCATCATTTTTTAGGGACAAGTAATTTTCCATGTTAATTATGTGCCATGTGAATTTGTTTTGACATTCCCCATTATACTTTGCACCTACTTCTGAAGGAACAACATCTCAAGAGAAAGAATTTAAAAAAAAAAACAAAACTAGAAATGAAAGGGGGAATGGCACTTCCCAACCTCAAATTATATTACAAAGTAATAACCATCAAAATATTTGTTACTGTTTAGAAACAGAAAAGATCAGTGGAACAGGCTAAATAAGGAAAAATTGGAAACAGTCAAACAATAACTCAGTGTTCAATAAACCGGAGAACATAAATTATTTGGGGAAGAATTCTTTTTATAAGAACTTCTGAGAGAACTAAAATTTGGCAGAAATTAACTTCAGAACAACATCTTACTCCATATATCGCAGTAAGTTCAAAAATGGATATGCAAACCAAATATTAAAGATTGTGTCATAAAAAGTAGAGAACTTGATAAGGTGATAGTGTGATGTTCCAGGAACAGCAAGACCACGAGTGTTGCTGGAATATAGCGTATGTGGAGACAAGTAAAGTATAAGAAGACTGTAAATGCAGGAAGAAACTGTGTTGTAATGGGTTTTCAAGACCAAAGAGAGGCTGTTATGCTTGTTCTTGGAGGCAGTAGGGGGTCCCTGGGGTATTTGAGTCGAGGAGTGACATAGTCAGACCTATGCTTTGGGAAGACCACTTTAGCAGATGAGTTCAGGATAGACTGGAACAGAGAGAGAAACAGGGAGACCAATCAACGGACTATTGAAATAGTCCAGGTGTGAAGTGATGAAGGTCTGTATCAATGTGATGACCATGTCAAGAGGAGAGAAGAGGACGTACAGAAATTGTTGCAAAGGTAAAAGCAAGTGAACTTGCATATGTGGGATCAATGCGAGTGAAGAGTTGAGGATGACATTGCAGTTGTGAACCTGATGATGCCTTCAGTAGTAGTGGGGAAGTTCAAAAGAGGAGAAGGGTTTTTTATTTTTTTATTTTTTTTAGAGAGGCAATCGGGTTGAAGTGATTTTCCCAGGGTCACACAGCTGGTAAGTGTCTGAGGCCATATTTGAACTCAGGTCCTCCTGACTCCTAGGTTGGTGCTCTATCCACTGTGCCACTGAGCTGCCCCAAGGGGAGTGTCTTGAGGGGAAAGATAATGAGTTCTGTTTTGGACATGTCGAGTTTATGGACCAACCAGTTCAAGATGTACAATAGACAGTTAATGAGGAGAGACTGGAAGTGCTTGATAATTATGTCTCAGTATCCCATGCAGAGAGATGATCATTTAATCCGTGAAAGCTGATGACACTACCAAGTGAGATAGTATAGAGGAAGAAGAGAAAGTAGCCAAAGATAGATGCTTGGGAGGCACCCATGGTTAGTGAGTTAAAATAGAAGGAGAATTACCATATTCCCTAAAATATTCCTAATAACACTTTCTTTTGATAGCAAAGAACTGGAAACAAAATAGGTACCCATCTATTGGAGGATAGCTAAACAAAGTGTGGTACAGGGTGGAAAATTACTGCTTCTTAAGAAATGATGAACATGAAGAATTCAGACTAGCTTGAGAAGACATAAATGAACTCAAGCAAAATGAAGTAAACAGAATTAAGGAAACAAATTACACAGTAACTATAACCACAGAAATGGAAAGACCAAAAAAAAAAGAAAAAGGAGAAACTAGCTCTTTGTAATTATAATGGCCCTGGAGAAGAGATGGAAAAATGCATCTCCCTCACTTCTTTGTAAAAACTGGGACCATATACCATATGACTAGGTTGATGCTTTGATTGGTTTAGTTGTCCTGTTTTGTTTTGTTTTTTCCTTCTCTTTTAAAAAAACAACCAACCTTTTATAAGGGATGGCTCCTTGGGAGGAGAGGAAGGGAGAGATATATTTAGAAGTGAAGGTGACTCTTCTAAGCACTGGAGACACACGCAAAAAAAGAGATGGACCTTGGACTCAAGGAGCTTTCAGTGTCCTGGGTGTACACAATGCATATTGGGGAAGGAAAGGGAACAAGGATTTATTAAATACTTGCTATGTGCTAGGCTCTGTGTTAGCACTTTACAAATATTTCATTGGATTCTCACAACAATCCTGTGAGGGTAAGTGCTATTATTATTGAGGAAACTGAAACAGAGGTTAAGTGACTTGTCTAGGGTCACATAGCCAGTAAGTGGCTTAGACAGAATTTGAATTCAGGTCTTTTTGACTCAAGGCCTAGCCTCCATCCATATCACCTCCTAGCTGCCTAATAGAGGGGAAAGGTGGTCAGGAAATGTCATTTTGGCTTAACAAGTATAACAGCAAGCAAAGTGGGATTTTTTGTTGTTTTTCTTTTTGGAGTTCAGTTTCCCAGGCTCAGGCAGAATTGTGAGCATCTCAAGGCTCAATCTTCTTCGAACCCTGATAGCTCACAGCTGTGCTGAGTCTCTGAGCCAATCAGGAGCTGAGTCTTTGTTTTATATATATATATATATATATATATATTTTATAGGGCTCACTCTTTGGAAGAAGGCTCATGTGCCAGATGAGACTCTGGGTAGCCTTTAAGGAGACACCCCCACCCCCACCCCCACCTCACCCCCCAGAAACCCAGATGTTGGTGCTTCTCTCTTTGGTAACTATGTGTGTATGTAATGGCCAAACAGTTGGATCTGTCTGTTGATCTATGATGTATGTATTGTTTATGGTCAGACAAAATCCTGTCTTGGTCTTTATTTCTCTGCTTATATTTTTTCTGTATATTCTGGATGTAATTAAAAAGGATTGTTGACCCCTTAAAAAGCTATCTTTCCTAGTAAAACAGATCTAAGAACCTATGCTAGCAGCCGTCCTGGGTATGCCAGTGTGGTTGCTTTTACAGCAAATCACAAGACAAGAAGTCACTTGACACTTGCTTTTTTCAGAATTAGTTGTAGTATTGGCTTGAATACAGTTTCCAGAGCAAGGATCGAGAGTGGGTTGTTGTTGTTCAGTTGTTTCAGTGGTATCCAGCTCTACATGACCCAATTTGGGGTTTTCTTGGCAAAGATACTGGAGTGGTTTGCTTTTTCTGTCTCCATTTCCTTTTGCAGATGAGGAAACTGCAACAAACAAGGCTAAGTGACTTGTCACACAGATAGTAAGTATCTGAGGACAGATTTGAATTTAGGTCTTCTGACTCCAGGTTTGATGCTCTATCCACTGTGCCACCTAGAGGCCTTGAGTAGTGGATAATGGGTTATGAAAATGATTGCCAATGAGCAGAAGAGCATGCTCAGATCTGGGACTGGCTAAATAGAGTGATGCCTCATGTTCCAGGAAAGCCAGGAAGAAGGTGATGGGCTCTTTGTGCTCTCATCTGGTCACACCACAACTGGAGGACTGTGTTCCGTTCTGATTGCTACAGTTTAGGAAAGACATTGATTGATAAGCTATCCAGAGGAGGGCCACATGAATTGTGCCACATGAATATTGATTGAAGAAACCCATGTTTGGTATATAAAAGAGAAGACTTGGAGGGTGCATAATAACTTCTGTTGAGTGTTTCAAAGGTTGTCTTTTGGAAGAGGGATTAGACTTGACCTCAGAAGGAAGAAAAATTTAAGGTTAGTATTAAGGGAAACATCACCAACTTCCTAACAGAGCTGTCCAAAGGTGGAATGGGCATCTTCAAGAGTTGGTGGGTTCCCCCTTCTACTGGGCCTTCTAACAGAGCGACTCTATGTTGGATGTGTTGGTGAGAATTTTCACTGGGTATGGTTTAGACTAGATGACCATGGAGTTCTCTCCCACCTCTCTGATTGTGTGATTATATGATTGAATTGCCAATCCCTGATAAACTAATTCATGCTAATATGTTAATAACTGGGTAGAACAAAACAGAAAAAGGCCCAGACCTGGGATTTCATTATGGGGAACTCCCAGGTGAGGAAACTCCCTCTCCCGAAGCATGTTAGCACTTTTGTGAAGCAGTCTTAAAGAGTTTCTTTGGGCATTGAGAATGATTTGGCCAGGGTTATAAAGCTAGTGTGTGCCACAGGAGGACCCTGAACCTTGAGCTTTCTGGTTCTTGGGCCAGCTCTCTATTTACCACATTATTCTGTCTCTTGTTAATGGAGTCCCAGGTAAAATCTCATCTTGTACAAGAAACTTTCCAGACCTACTTTAAGGTTAGTACTTTCCCTCCTGATTATCCTGTATTTACATCATTCTTTGAATGTTGTCTCCTCGATTAGAATGTGGGTTCTTTAAGAACTTGAACTATCTTTTGGATTGTCTTCCTCGCACTAGCACTTAGTACACTGTCTAGCACATTGTGTTGCTGTTGCTTAGTAGTTTTCAGTCCTGTCCAACTCTTTGGTGAGCCCATTTGGGGTTTTCTAAGCAGGAATACTGGAGTGTTTGCCATTTCCTTCTCCAGCTCATTTTACAGATGAGAAAACTGAGGCAAGTAGGGTTAAGTGGCCTGCCCAGGGTGTCACAACTGTGACAGTGTCTGAGACCAGATTTGACCTCAGAAAGATGAATTTTCCTGACTTTAGACCTAGCACTCTATCTGTTGCATCACCTAGCCACTTGATAAATGATTAACTTATCTTGGATAGAGCTTAAGTATGCTAGCTTATTCTTACTTTTTTTTCTTAAAAGGATACTTCTAGAGAACTACTGTAACCCAAGAGAATGAATTTCATATACACTGATAATCATGTGGGAGAAAGATTGGTGGTGGGGAGGGATAGGGAGGGATGCAGATCAGGCTTAGTGGTATCCTTTGAAATGGTACCATAGAAGCAGCTACCCGCCTTCCCAATGTAAAAAGACTATCTCTGCCTATTAATGTGTGGTGCCAGGGAGCTTAATAGCAGAGTATGAATGATGTTCTGTGTAGCTTCAATTCCTTTTGGGGAAGAGCCAGGTCTAACCAGGGGCTTCCCTTGAGAGTCAGAGGCCAGTAGTTTGTAGCACAGATTGCTGGCCTTGATCAGCTCTGTCATTTCCCAGGAAAATTTAATTGGACACAGGTCATCCGCAACTACTTCATGCCCCAGTCACTGGAAGAATTCACAGTACAATAGTCTAATGACTATGAATTTATAATTATAAACCTTGTTTATGTCCAATTCCACTCTTTTCCAGTGTTCTGGATACTTAATTCACAAGACTGTTATCTAGTTGGTGTTTTGATGTGTGTTTGGTTTAGTTGGGGAGGGGATAATTTTTGCATGAAATTTACAAAAAGGATTTATAGTAAAGGCAAAAAAGCTGACAATTCTTACTGTCATGAAGCTTATATACTGTTGGGTTAAACAGCAAGTTACATATATAAGCATGTGGAGAATAAACATTTACTCATAAATATTTATTACAAATAAATACAGACTAGTTAAATATAGGACAGAAAATGAAGGCACTAGCAGTTGGGGGAAATCAACAAGCATATATTAAATGCCTGCTATGTGCCTGACAAGGGTAAAGTGGATAGAGTGCTGGACCTGGAGTCTAGAAGACCTGAGTTCAAATCTGGCCTCAGACATTTACTAGCTGTTTCAGTTTCCTCATCTATAAAGTGAGCTAGAGAAAGAAATGACAAACCACTCCAGTTGCCAAGAAAACCCCAAAGGGGTCACTAAGAATTGGAAACAACTGAATGACAAATTGTGCCTAACATTGTGCTAGGTGCAAAGAACAAGAAGACGACAAAGTTCCTGCTCCCAAGGGTTTACTTTCTGATTTAATGTTTTGCATAATCCCCCAGTTTCCAATCTCACAGTACTGTGTGTACCCTAATTTTAAACCTTAGTCTATATTTATAGCATAGAACATGATTTTTCTTGTGTGGAGCAACTGAAACTTCATATATGCTGAATTGTTATTGGCCCTAGACAAGATACTTAATCACTCTGTGCCTCAGTTTTCTCATCTTTAAAATGGAGTTGGACTTGATCACTTCCGAGGTCTCTTTCAGCTCTAAATTTGTGATCCTTAGACCTTGTTAGAATCACACTTACAGACTGTCAGAGCTGGATGGGACCTGAGATGGCATCTAGGAATTCCTACAGCCTATCCAGTGAGTGGTCATCCAGCCTTTCTTAGAAGACCTCTCCCTAGTAAGGAGGAACCACTAGGAAGCCCTTTCTCCTTGGGCCAGCTCAGATTGTTAGGAAACTATCCTACAGTCGAGTAGGATGCTTCAGGAGGGTAGGGAGTCCCCCCTTGGAAGGAAAGCTGACTGATCTCTTGATGAATTGATTGGTTGGTTGTTTGCCCTTCATTTTCGAAGAGGACCAATGACATCATGATGTTGGGGTAAATTAGTGGGTGATGGATGATGTCTTGACTTGTGAAATGGATTGCACAAAGTTATTAGCCTCACTCTACTTCTTCCTGAGTCATTTTAGTCCAGTGGGAGGACAAAAGTTAAGATGACTGGTGATGGCTGTAGATGCAGTCTCTGATGTCTGACCAAACTCTAGCATTCCTTTTAGAACCCATTGGAATGTCCTATTGTGACCTTGCCCAAGGCCTCCCAGGATCTCAGAATTCACTGGAGCAGGCTTCCTTTGTCTTTGCACTCCCCCAATATTCTGGGCCTGAGGCCAGGTCCTGCCCTTGCTCCATAGTGTCCCAGAATGAATGTGGGTTCCTCCCCTCCTTCCCTGATGAGTAGGTTGTAGAAGGAATACTTTTTCAGATTGGACTGAATGTCCCTTCCAACTCTGATCTCCTGTTGTCAAGTTTCAGGGGTGCTGGGGACCCCAAAATACTGACCCGCCGGGTTCTGCTCAAATGAATTCGACTCAAGCTTTCTTAAAGGCAAAGAAAACATTTTATTAAATATTCACCACCTTGGGTTGACTCTTAAGGAGCCTAAGCATTTGTAATGCTTGTATTCACAAGTGGGCCAGATAGAATCTCAGCTAGACAGAGTCTGAGCTGGATTGAATCTGAGCGCCTTTATGGAGGCTAGATGGAATTTATATACAGAAAGGCAGTGGGAAAGATCTAGAGGTGGTCTAGTGGTCTGGGAGGAGGGTCTGAGGAGGATCTTGATGGGATTGGGGTAACTAGTGATGTAATTCAGGGTGGGAAACAGCTGGAGGGATCAGGCGATATCAGATAATGGAGGGTTTGGGTGGAAAGCAGGTGGGGCAATCCCGAGGTTACAGACTACGGAAGGCCAGGCTAGGCCAGGCTAGGCCAAGGGGAACAGATTTGAATATGAAAGGCCAGATTAAGTGGGAAGATTCAGGGGGAGTTCAGGGAGGTTCTCCGAGTCTGAACCCCATCACTGTGATGCTGCGATTTTTAAAATAAGGAATTTTTTTCATTATATCAATGCAAAATATACCTCTCTTCATCTTCTACCTATCTTCTACTTAGTCTCTTGCCTGACCATGCATACAGAGTGAATCTAGAGCAGCTAGGTTGTTCAGTAGATTGAGCCTGGTGGAGTCAGAAAGACAGGAATTGAAATTTTGCTTCAGATACTTGTTAGCTGTGTGATCCTGTGCAAGTCAGCTTAACCTCTCTGTGCCTGTTTCCTTATCTGTAAAATGAGGATAATTATAGCACTTGAGTCACTGAGTTGTTGGGATCCACAGAATTAACATATGTAAAGCCCTTTTGCAAACCTTAAAGCTTTGTAGATGCTTGCTACTGGTATTATTTCTTTTTTTTACCCCATTCTTTAGATATTTGGAGAATGATGTTTTGTCTTTCCCCTCCCTCCAGTCTCCCACCCCTTTTCTCTACTCTCCTCTTTTCCAGATTAAAAAAATCCCCAGTTACTTCAACTGTGCTTGTAGTGGTATGATAACAAGACCCTTAAACAGCTGCTTGTCCACCTGTGGACACTATAAAGTGCTTCGATGTCCTTGACATACGATAGCCAAACCTATTGTGGTCAGACCCAGAATAAAGTACATCAGCACTGTCATGTCAGCTCCCTAATTCTGGGCACCTTTCTTCCGGGTGCCTCTCAGCAACCTGTGTATCAGAACTGGATGGATGACGAGGCAGAGGACACATTTACTGCATCTTGAAATCTCATGCAGTCAGCTTTGTAAGTTAGCCACTCTTGCAATCAAGGCTATTGAATTCCCCCCAAGTGTTTTGCTTGCGATTAGGGTAAACTGCCATTAGCTGGGAATGGTGCCTTGGTCATATCGCATGGCCAGTGAACTATTATTTCACTGAAATAGGTTGAATGTGTAAGACACAGGGTAGTTATTTCCTCCTGAGGTCCTATAACTGTTACCTGGAAGCTGCTTCCAGACAATAATTATATCTAGCATTTTATCTAGCACTTCAAAGGTTACCAAGTGTTTTGCATATATTTGATTCCTGCAATAGCCCCTGTGGTTTGTGGGTGTTATTATTATCCCCATTTTATGGATAGCAAAGACCATATGACTTGCCTTGAGTCACAAAGCAAGTGTCTGAAGCAGGATTCAAATTCAGATCTTTCTGTCTTCCTGACTCCAAGTATAGCTTCCTATCCACCATACCAAGTAGCTGACAGGTGATACCATGGTATGGAGGAGAAGAGGAGCCCTAAATTTTAGTTCTTGCTTTATCATGATCGATCGTGGAGATAATCACTTAAATTCTCAGTTTCCTCATCTATAAAATAAATGACTTGGACGAAAAACCTTATTTTCCCTTAGGAAGAAAAATATAATGAAAGGAGAAGCCTTTTTCCTGAGTTTAATATTAAGATGACAGAGAGGACACAGAACTACTCAGATGTTACTTTATTAGTTTGAACATAGCCTCAGTGCTTCGCCTTCCCCACTCCACCACTATTTGACTCATATTAAACATGAGGATGGGCTGTTGTCATTCCCTTAGGGTCTTTCACTATGCTTTACCCTTTGTCTCCACTTCTGACATATAGATAGGTAAACCCCCAAGCTGCTTCTGTAGGCCACAGGCACAGTTTTCATCACTATGCACAAAAGTGACTTCCTTGGAGTCAGGGAATGGTTTTATTTTCTTCTGCTTTTTTCTTTTTCCCATTCCCCCTTTTTTCCTTTTCCCTTTCCCCCTCTCCTCTTTCCTCCTCCTTTTTTCACTCTCCCCTCCTTCCCTTCCCTTTCCTTCCTTCTCTCTCCTCCTCTCCTTTCCTCTCCTCCTTCCCTTCTCCTTTCTTCCTTCTGCTTTCCCCTCCTTTCCTTTTTCCTCCCTTCCCCTTTCTTCTCCTTTCTTCTCTTGGTATATCCCCAGTGCTTAGGACAGTTCCTGGCGCACAGTAAGTGCCTAAGTGATACTTGTTGATTAACTGAACCTGTGAATCCTTCAGGGTTGTGGAAATTTCTAGGCTTTGCAACTGAGGGGAATGGTTGCCCTAGAAAGTTAGGCAGAGAGTGGGAGAAAACAAGTGAGAATGACTCACATCCATTGAACAGCCTGGAGTCTAACTACTTTCTGTGTTCAAAATTGTGTGAGGGGGAAGGTAGAGATCTTTAATCAGCCTGAGGCCAGAAGTAAGCTGGAACCCATAGCCTGGATCCTTAGAATCTGAATTGCAGCCCAAGCTGAAGGTGGAGGATTATTGAAGAAGACAGCAAGAAAGAAAGCCTAGGAAGGAAACATTTCACCTCCCTCTGATGATACCCTTAGCACAGGAAACAAGTTCCTACTTTCCCATTGCCACTTGCCTCTGTGTTCATCTCACGATTATAGATCTAGAAGTCAATATCTGGTTTTTCACAAGACATGTCATGACATTGGATCCTAAATTTAGAGACAGAAGGGTCCTTGTTGCTCATTTGTGTCTGACTCTTCATGACTTCATGGACCATACTGTCCATGGAGTTTTCTTGGCAAAGATACTGGAGTGGTCTGCTATTTCTTTCTTTAGATAAGGCACACAGAGGTTAAATGACTTGCCCAGGGTCACACAGCTAATACGTATTTGAGGCTGGATTTGAACTCGTGTCTTCCTGACTCCAGATCTAGCATTCTCTCCACCAAGTAACCTAATTAACCCTAAAAGAGACCTTAGAGATCATCTAAGTTGGCCCCCATTTTTTTCAGATTAGGAAACAGAGACTCAAACAATCACAGAATTCGATAATTGGAATGGAGCATGGCAGCTATCTTGTCCAACCCATACCCAGTGAGGATCACCACTTAACAAGCCGTCATCTCGTCTCTGCTTAAAGACTTCTAAGGAGGTTACTGTTCCTCCTTTGGACAGCATTAATTGTTAAGAGCTTTTCTTCTTGCTCCCCCTCCTCCCCCCTGACATTAGGAGTCTAAATTTCCCTCTTTCCCTCTTTTACCCATTACTCTTGGTTCTATGGCTATACAGAACCTCTCCCACATGATAGTGCTTTAAATATTTGAATGTAGTTGCACATTCTCTTTGAGTCTTTTCTTCTGGGTAAAACATCCCTAGTTTGCTCAACTGGTCATCATGTGGCATAACTCAGTCAAGGCCCTTCCCTGGTTGTTCCACTCTTGGACATTCTAAATGCCAGATTCTCGATGTCCTTCTTAAACTGTGATACTTAGAGAAATGGATGCAGTACTCCAGAGGAGGTCTGATCAAAGCAGAGTGTAATTTACTGTCACTTCCTTATTTTGGAAGGGATACCTCTTAATGCCTCTCAAGATCTCAGGTTTTTGTTTTGTGTTTTGGCTGCCATATCACATTGCTGACCACTCTTTAAACTTTCAGTCCACAAAGACTTCCCTCCCCCATCTTTTTCAGTTTAGCCATGCCTCCTCTATTTTGTACTTGTTAAGTTGAGTTTTTGGTTTCCAAGTATAAAATTTCACATCTATCCAGTCTTCTTTAGGATCCTAACTCTATCATTTAGTCCAGGTTTCTTGTCACCTGAAATTTTGAGGTATATGATATCTCTGCCTTTATTGAAGTTATTGATTAAAAAATGATAAAAATGTTAAGTGGCTTGTTCAGGCTCATGCAGGTAATACGTGACAGGGCCATAGTTAGAACCCAGATTGCCTCTGACTGCAAACCTGGCACGCTTTCCATGCACCATGCTGCTCCCTTGATTTTTTACAGTATCTTTATGATAAGATGGAGGATTATGACCAAAATGATGGCATAGTTGGGTGACTTCAACACGGACTGAATAGCTGTTCAGAGTTGGTTAATGGATTTTGATCAGCCTCAATAGAGCTCCCCAATTCTCACAGGTTTCTGTACTTATCCTTTGCCTCATCAGTTTTTTTTTTCACTAATGTTTATGTTTCTGATCTCCCCCCTTTTTAGAAGAGTGTAAATTAGCTGTAGAAAACCATTAGCTTTGCAGTTAAGTGACTTGCCCAGGGTCACACAGCTAGTAAATGTCAAGTGTTTGAGGCTGAATTTGAACTCAGGTCTTCCTGACTTCAGGGTTGTTGCTCTATTCATTATGCCATCCAGCTACCTCTATTTGGGCTTTTCTTGGCAAAGATACTGGAGTGGTTTGCCATTTTATTTTCCAGCTCATTTTACAGGAAACTGAGGCAAAAAGGGTCAAGTGACTTGCTCAAGGTCACACAGATAGTAAATTGCTGAGACTGGGTTTGAACCCAGGAAGATGAGTCTTCCAAACTCCAGGCTTTTCATCCATCTGCTGTGCTACCTAGCAGTTATTTACTAAGTATTTAATCTGTGCTGGCTAGGTATACAAAGGAAGGCAAAAATAGTCCCTTATCTGAAGGAACATTAATGGGGGCATTAATACCAGTTAAAGTTTTGCTAAAAATTCACACTTCTTATCTAATTTGATCTTCAGAACCCTGTGAGTTGGGTGCTCTTATTATCCTCTTTTTGCAGAGTGAGGAAACTGAGGTTGAGATGTTAAATGACTTGTGCTGGGTCACAAAACTAGTAAGCATCTAAGAAAGGATCCCTATTAGGTCTTCCTGGTTCCAAAACCAACACTTGATGCTACCTCCCTGCTGCACTCTTCTGTAAATAGAAAGGAGACTATGGTCTTGAATACTTAAAATAGATATTGGAAGCATCAATGGAAAAACCCTTTATGCAATTACAGGATTATACTGTAAATTAGGATAGAGAATGTGTAGTCACTGCTCCTAGCCTTTGTGTAGCTCGTATAAAGAGTATAATTTCAGTTGCAGGGAGAGATATTTGGCATTGTAAGTGTTCTTCCACCCTGAGCTCAAGATCAGTCTTGGGAAAGAAAGGCAGACACCTGCCCTTCATACTCCCAACACTTGAAAAATGCGTTGTCCTCTGGGAGTACAATATTTTAAAAGCCCCCTGACACATATTAGAATTAGAAGATTCAGTTTCATTGTCCATTTACCTTCGCAATGTCTGACTTCTTTTTGGGGCATATCTACTCCTATAACTGGGGCTTAGTTTTCCCTGAGTCAGATTTTATATTGAAAGTGAGAGTTTTACTTGGCTAAGATTCCAACTAGAATGTATTGAGGTTAGTCAGCCTGTGTTTTAGGTACCACTAGATCTCCTCCCTTGACCTAACTACCCTGCTTTCCTTAGGATGGGAGTGAGGGATACTTGAAAAGTTAGTCTGATACTTTTCAGTAGGCAATAAAATTCATTATTTCTGTAGTTTCAAGGATTATGTTAAAAAAAAAGTACAAAACTTTTAGCTGGCTGGACATTTACCAGCAAAAGTGAGGCAACTAACATCTGAGATAAATTTATCCAGTTTAGATTTTTGAAGACAGCTGTGACCTTCCCTGGATTTCTTCCTGAAAGAGGGTGGTGAGTCACCTTGGCTGTATGCCCTGTGTCATTCTTCCTACTTCAAAGAGTTCTGTTCTTACTTGGCTAAATGCAGTGGCCTCTGAATCACTAGAGTTAGCATGCTATTATGTACTTAACATTTTTGGAGAGCCTTGCCAGCCTTTACAGAAGCTGAGTTGGCAAGACCTTTGTGCCCATCTTGTCTAATTTCTGCCTGGATAGGATCTTCTCTACTTTATTCCTGGAAATTGTTTATATGGTCTCTTCTTGGATGATCTCTTGTGTCTGACCACTCACTAATTCCAGAAGAAGCACATTTCACATTTGGACACTTCAGGGTATGACCAGATTTTTTCTTTATTATGTTGTGCTGAAATGTACCTCCCTGTAATCTACCCTCTCCTACTCCAGCCATCATTTGAACTAGATCACACTGACTTTCACAGAATAGATACTGGAGAAATGTCAGTACATTGAATTAAAATTCTGGGTCCTAGAAAAACACATGCCATCTTTCTTTAATATAATAACTTTCAGATAATAACGTCATAGATTTAGTGCTGGAAGGGACGTTAGAGGTCATTAAGTCTAACCCTATTATTTTACAGATGAGGAACCTGAGGTGTAGAGAGTTTAAGGGAGTTACTCCCAGGGTCACATAGTCACCATCTGAGGTAAGATTTGAGCCCAGATCTTCCTGAGGTCAACCTGGGGCATTATCTGCTCGTTCTCTGAGTTCTTTAAAAAGTTATAGTCTGAAGCTTTTCAACTATATGTTCTCTTTTCTCCAGACTAACCTCCCACACCTTTCAGCTGCTCTAAAATTTAACGTTGTGGTCGCCAAGCCTGACATCATTTAATCAATCAATCAGTGATCAATAAACATTTATTAAGTGCTTCCCTGTGTGACCCAGTTCTATGCTAAGTACTCAGTTCAAAGAAAAACACTCTTTTCTGTTTTCAACAGAGAAAATACCAGCAGCCATACAAATAGATGAAGTACCCTATCCATACCATATCTTGCCATGGTGCCAGATTTGTGATGTGTTTCTTTAGTTTATCATCCATTTCTTTCTTTTGGCCTATAGTATACTTCACTTACAGTGTCACTTCTTTCTCCATTTATTCTCATCCAAATACCGTTCACTGTGTATCTTTCTTCAAGTGCGGGGCAGCTAGGTGGTGCAGTGGATAGAGCACCAGTGCAGGAGTCAGGAGGACCTGAGTTCAAATCTCACCTCAGACACTTGACACTCACTTATTGTGTTTCCTTGGGCAAATCACTTAACCCCAATTGCCTCATCCTGGGTCATCTCCAGTCATCCTGATGAATATCTAGTCACTGGATTCAGATGGCTCTGGAGGAGAAGTGAGGCTGGTGACCTGTACAGCCCTCCCTCACTCAAAACAAAGTCAAGTGCAAGTCATGGCATCATTTCTCTGATGGCATGGTCTTCTTCGGCAACAAAGGATGAACACATACTTCTTCAAGTGCAAGGATTTTTTCTCTGCTTTTTATATATGATTGTAATCTGCCACCCCTCACTTTTTTTTGTTTTTTTTTTTTGTTAGTGAATTTATTCCTTTTGAATAAGATATGCCCTTTCCTAGTCTTGTTTCTGTTATGAATTACATTAATTTACTTCCTTGTATAAGATTTCTAGTTTACCCTCTCTGTTTGCATATAAACATAGGAGATCACAAGTTATATCACTGCCCTCTTCTCAGATGCTGTCTCACATGAACTGCCAGCCCTTTTCATGGATGTTCTTCTTCCTATGTTTTATGTGCTACTGTCCTGATATTCTGGCATCAGACTTGGTAAATATGTATGGGAAGTTTTCTCCTTTTTTCTCCATTTTTATTTTAAAACTCCCATAACTAGATCTTTAAAATTTCAGGCAAATGTATATTTCACTAGTCCTCATTAGGTCTGCTCTCTTAAGGATTGATCTAGAAATACAAGCACTATCTTAACCAGCATTATACTTCCAAAACCAGCTGTTCTCTTTCCTTTTGAGTACAGATCCTCAGCTTCTCCTCTGAAAACTACCATTCTATTTTATAACACATTTTTCAGAAACTATTTTACCTAATTGAAGCAGATTTTGCTTTTGGTTGCTTTTCTGATGAGCAAACAAAATTAGAAGGAGCTTGAGAATGGGGCTATCAGTAAGAAAAATCAACGGAAATATCAGAATTTCGTTATATCTATTGCAGAAAGCTGCCTTATGCCCTAGTGGGGCTCATACCACTTGCAATATTCCATTGACCCCGGAATTTGTAATTCTGCTCAAGTCTTTAAAAAGTAACATCTGAATTTTGATTTTTTTTCTGTATGTGTGCTCCTCAGTTAAAGACTTGAGTAAAAACAGAGCTATATAAAACTGCGTCAGGTGCTAAATGCTTTCCCCAAACCATTTATTATTTATTAAAACTTTTTCTATGCTAAATGCATATCTTTCCAAAGAGACAGAAAGATTTCATTTATATGATGATACAGCTAACTTGTCAGTACATTTCTCTCATCATCTGTTATTGGCTGTCTTAATGATTTCCTTTTAAACTTTGCTTAGGCTGAAGCATACTACTAGTATAGAAGCAAAGTAGCCACTTTAAAATAATATCCAAGATAATCCAAGAGGGGAGAGAGATCTCTTTTGTATGTTTACTTCTGTTCTATCTTAAGCAAAAGCTCCACGTATTCCTTGAAAATACTAAATTAAAAGAATCTGTTGAGCCACAAGTGATAACATAGTCTTTGTTCCTGGAATATATTAAATCTTACACTGTTACTCTTGCCGTCCATGCTAGGTTTACAAGAATATTCCCATACAAGCAGGTTTTATCAAAAGGCAATATGTTTTGAGTAATACCCCCCTCACCCCCCAAACTTACCTCTATATAAATCTTTGATCTTAGGAGTTTGAAAGTTTGGAAGATTTAATTTAAAAACTTGTTTGCTTTGCATTATAATAACACCATCTATGCTTTTACACAGTCCACTTAGCTGGGAAAAGATGGATGGTGAGAATATGTTCAAGACTTCCTTCTATTCATGTCTATGAACCTACTTTATGTATATGATCTCTTCCTAAGCAGGCGGTCAGAAGATACTTAGTTTCATTGTATTTTTCCCATCTCCCTAAGCATCATATGTGTCTCAACACACAGTGAGTGACATACCTAGCTTGTCCATCACAGCTTCATTTACCTGGACTATTTTCCAGGGAGAAGACAAAAAAGTTTTTTAAAAAGTATGGTTTTGTGTGAATTAGCATGCATATTAGGGCAACTAGGTATGCGGTAGATAGAGTGCTGGGCTCAGGAAGACTCATCTTCTTGAGTTCAAATCTGACCTCAGACATTTACTAACTGTGTGGCCATCCCTAACAAAGTCAACTTAGCCCTGTTTCCCTCAATTTCCTTATCTGTAAAAGAAGTGGGAGAAGGAAGTAGCAAACTAGTCCAGTATCTTTGCCAAGAAAACCCCAAAACTTGGACACGATTGAAAACACCTGAAACAACAGTAACAAAAAGAATCCATTACTGCTTATAGGAAATCAGGAGGACAGATTAAAATGAAATTATAATAATAACTAATTTTCATTTACATAAATGAACTAATTTGAGCTTCACAATAACCTCATGAAGTAGGAGGAACTATAGGTGTTATCATAACAGAATCACAAAATTTCCATGTTGGAAGGGACCTTACTAGTATCATACAGTGTAAAGAGAGGGGGGGGTCTGTGTTTTCACCTTTCTTTGTCTCCCTAGTGGTTAGCACAGTGCCTTGGTACATAATAAGTATTTAATAAATGCTTGTTGGACCTGAGTTCAAATATTAGTTTTTTTACTTCTGACCTTGTGATTGTGGGTTAGTCATTCCTTATCTCTAGGTCTCAGTTTACTCATTTGTAAAATGATAGAGGTTGCATTAGATGGTCTCTAAATTCCCTTCTCTTTCTGAATCTGTAATCTTTTGATTAAGGCCTCCCCTTCTTGAAAAAGAACGGAGACTGGGACATACCCAACAAGTGGTCATCTAGCCTTTGCTTAAAGGCTTCCAGATGAGGAGCCAGAATTGGAGAGAAGTTAGATGACTTGCCTGTATTCACTTACACAGGGTCACACAGCTAATCCATGTCAGAAATGGGATTTGAACCAAGGTCTTCTTCATTCAGCGTCCAGCAACATTCCATTCATAGATAGGATTGAGTAGATCCCATTCCATCCATAAATAGGATAGCCATGGCCTTCTGTCAGTAATATCTGACCTTCCTTTTCTTCCCTTCCCTTCCTTTCTCTTCCCTTTCCCCTTTCTTCTTCTTTCTCTTTCTTTCTTTTCCTTCCTTTCCTTCCTTCCTCTCTCTTTTTCTCTCCTTCTCAGTTTCTTCTTTTCTTTCTTTTCCTTTCTCTCTTTCTCCTTCTTTCTTCTTCTCTTTTTTATCTTTCTCCTTCTCTCCCTTTCTTTTTCTCCCTCTTTTCCTTCCTTCCTTCCTTCCTTCCTTCCTTCCTTCCTTCCTTCCTTCCTTCCTTCCTTCCTTCCTTCCTTCCTTCCTTCCTTCCTTTTCTGGAATTCATGGTGAAAACATATATTCAATTAGGGGCAAATACTTGATGTTCCTTTAAGCCAGTTTTTTTCTCAGAATTGGTGGGAGAGGGAGGGCTGTCAACACTCCAGAGAACTGCGACTCATTGTTATTGTGGTATTCATATGTTTTCCTACTTTTTGTGGCAAAAATCTCCTACCTCAATTGTCTCCTTTGCTCCCTTTCTTCATGTTTCCCTTTTGTGGGTAGGAAATTTTCCATATACTAGCCATCTTTATTGGGTACAAACTGCATCCAGAAGGCTATAAATATATTAGAGTCCATTGCCTTCCCCCATAAATGTTATAATAAAAATATCAGAAATTACTCCTTAGCCAGTCAGCAGGCAGTTATTAAGTGCCCACTATGTGCCAGTCACTCTGCTAGTCACTGGGGATATGCATAAAGGCAAGGAGCTTGTCCTCAAGAAGCTCACATTCTAACCGGAGAGACAACAAGTGTACAGCTAAGTACAGACAGGATATATACAGGAAAAGTTAGAGATAATCAGCAGAGGAAAGACATTAGCATTAAGGAGGATGAGAAAGGTCTTCTTGCAGAAGGTGGGATTTTGGCTAGGACTTGAAGGAAGCCACCAATGCTGAGCACGTGGTCATGGCCTGGTAACCTATTTTTCCCATCCCTAACAAAAGAAATATTTGATCTCTTCATAACAGAATTAGAAGCCTATGTTTTAATCATAATTCCAGTTTCTATAATGTCTTGAGTTTTGCAAAGTGGTTTACTTACAACAGCCCTATGATTAAGATGAGAAACTCTGGCTTAGAGATGAGAAGTGATTGACCCAGGGCCATACAACTTGTAGGTGTCAGATGTGGAATTAGAAGTCAAATCTGGCAGTCCTAGTATGTCCTAGCTCCGAAGTCCAATGTATCTTCCAGTAATGAAGATGGCGGAATGCATAAAGTGGAGGAATATGCTTTGTGACATAAGAGGAGAGAGTGTCAAGAAAAAAGAAAAAAGAGGTCCCTTATTGACTTCAGCGTAAAATACAAACTCCTTAGTTTATGCATTCTTGATCTCATATAGATTTGAAGACTTCTTTCATTTTTATTTATGACTTTTAATTCTTTTTCACATCGTCATTTCCTTATCTAAACCACCACAGACTCACAACACCATGACCGCGTACATGATTAAACCCTCTTTTGTAGCAAAGAAACAACAAATACAGGTATTGCAGCTGATAGTGTATGTGACATTATAACTTTCCTTCCCTTCCCTCCATCCACGAAAAGGAGGGAGCTGTGTTCTATCACTTATATTCTAAACCAAAATTGGATATTGCACTGAATCTGGCTACCTTTTTGTGATGTTTCATGTACATCGTGGCCATTGTGTGAGCATACTGTTCTTTAATTTTGCTTATTTGATTCTGCATTAGGCCTTTTTTACTTTGGAAAATTTCTTTTTATGAACTTAAACACCAAAAAAGAGTATTTTCATATGTATAGCAAAAGGAAAAAAAGAGGACTCTATGAAATAAGGAGTTTCTATTTCGTACAGTTTGACTTTTTTGAAGCATAATGAATGCTACATGACACTTAAAATTCTATTCTAAGATTAAACATCAATCCCCCCCCCCAAACATTTCCATATACAGAGCAGAAAACAAAAAAGAGCATTCATTCTATGTGAAACCATGAATTTTCATTTCATGCTTTTTGGTGGGTTTTTTTTTGAGTTACGTATTTAATTCTATATGTTACTTTCAAAACTGTCCTGTTTGTACTTTCTTCTGAATGTCCTTCTGTCCTCTTGTTCATTTTGAAAAATATTACAGTGACTTTTTTTTTTTACATAGCATTATTTCTTATGTAGTCCTTATGAAAATGCATTTTTTTTTTCCTGAGTATCTGCTTTCAGTTGTTATAGTTACTCATTCTTATCTTTAGGAGTTAATAACGTAGCACCCCCGGTCCTGGAGTGTCCTGGTCTGAGCCAGCTGGTCAACACAAATGTCTTGCTCCCTAGGGCTTCTAAGAGTCCTCACCTTTTTGTTCTCTGACCACCCTGAGGAATTTTTGATCACCCTGTAGCTTTACTGGGTAATGCCTCTAGACACAGAGCCTTGCAGGCTAAACATTTTGTTGGCCCTCTCTGTTCACTGTGGGAAGCCCTAGCATCAGTGCTAATTTTATTGGCAAGTAAAACCCCCATTCCTATTGATTGTAGACTTCTGGCTGACTTTTTCTGTAGTTCTGGGATGGAAGAAATAATATACTGTGGTTCTTCAGTGGATTTCTTGATCATTAATGGGTTTGGTCTGAACTTCAAGGTTTTACTGGAATAGGTTTATGGGAGCTTGATGGTTTTTGCCTTCCGTTCAGGCAGTCTTTTTAGCCAGAAGTTTACTTCTTACATTTTAGTCTAGTTTGCACATTCTTGTTTCAGCCAGACTGTCTTACCTGCTTACCATCCCATCTTGCGTCTCTATGCCTTTGCATTCCTTGTAATTTTTAAAGTTTTAGAGGTTATTTTGGTCACTATAATTTTCTGATATTCTTCCTCTTGGACCCTTCCAGAACCAAAACCAAATTATAATTAATCAGAATCAACACAATAATTATGTTGTAAAAACTCTGCTTTGTTCCATGGTTAGGCCCTGACATTTCTACCAAGAATAAGGAGATAGTCAATGCAAAAACCTGTTTGATTTTGTCTTCAAATACCACTGCCTAGTACAGTGCCAGGCACATAGCAGTCATGTAAAAAAAAAGATGCTTGTTGAATTAAATTGACAAGTTTTTGATAATAATAAAACAGTTATATTTTTATGGTGCCAAAGTACCTTACGTAGATTATCTCCCTTAGTCCTCACTACTGTTCTTTAAAGTATATAGTTCTTGGGACTGGACCAAGCATGTGATTTCACTGGCAAAAAAAAAAAAGAACTCTGAATGAGGAAACTCCAATGTAGATTAGTGCCTGTTTTCCTCAGGGCAGTGAGAGTGAAGTGACTTACCCAGGTTCACAATCGGTCCCCATCAAAGACAGGATTACTCTGAAGATGGCCCTCTGTCAACTATGTCTTGCTTTCCTTTTCTGGAACTGGGGGAATAGAAGTTGCTAGGACAGGTATTATTATCCCTGTTTTACAGATGTGGAAACTGAGGTGCCAAAAGATTAAGCCATTTCCCTTGTGTCCCTGACAAAGTTAAGTGTCAGTGCTGGGACTTGAACCTATTTCCCCTGTCTCCAAGCCTAACATTCTTTCTACTATGCTATAGCATCTCTCAGTTTTATTTTTTACTCCATTTCCAGTACTTTTTTATACCAGTATTGTCATAGCAGCCATTCCATAGCATATACCTACAAAGTTACTTTTAAAAAAAAGACAAAACAAGAGTGCACTGTTTTGGATATGAAATCTTGGCACCCCAACTAGATTTTCAGGCAGGTGCACTGTAGTTTTTTCTTAGAAAAAGGCCATCTGATTCCAAGTTAGATCAATCTTCATATGTAATTTGAAATTGCCTTCAGTGGAAGAATATGAATATCACAATGTTTCTTTTTTGTTTTTTTTAAGATTTTAAGTACACGATGCCATTATAAAGAAACCTTGCTGTCTATCTCTAAAACGCCTTTTCCACCCACCTCTGATACTTATGAAACTCATATTTTTCAATGCATTATAATTTTATCTGGTTTGTATAGCACATACTGAGTTTCTGTGCCTTTGCAGAAGATGCTAATGTTATCTGGTGCAGTCGACTTTGGCAGCAAAGGAGTTCTTTCCATTGAAATTTCAAAAGATTATTAAGTAGAAGTTAATCATACAAGTTTGTGACTATTGTTATTAAAAGATTTTCAGGATGTTTCAAATGCTGAATGTATATACTGCAATTTTCTAAGCATAGCTTTTAGTTTGACCATATATCAGCCTATTATTATTTGCCAAATGAAAGTTAAAAAAGAAAACATTTTGCAGAATTTTAGGCACGAATATCTCAACTTCATCATCGCCATTATTGTGATTCTCATTTTTATATGCTGTGATGGAAGAGGGTTGCTTTTAATGATGACTTAAACTGGAGACTTTATTTTTAGTCAACTTTGGGACAGTGTGAAAAGCACTGGACTTAGAGTCAGTTAAGATTTGACTGCCTTCGAGACTTACTAAAGTCATTTAACTTCTCTCATTCTCAGTCTCCTCATGTATAAAATGGGGATACGAAATAGCACCTCACTCACAAAGTTGTGAAGATCAAATGAAACACAGCACTTTGCAGAACTTTAAAACATCATGTAAGCACTATTATATTATCATTAGTATTATTAATATTATTAGTAACTCTTTTATTGGACCACAAAAAGGAGTTATTTTCTTCATCCATGCAAATAGTCTATTGTTGTTTTTCAGTCATGTCCAACTCTATGTGATCCCATTTGGGGTTTTCTTGGCAGAGGTACTGGAATGGTTTGTTTACCATTTCCTTCTTCAGCTGATTTTACAGAAGAGGAAACTGAGACAAACAGGGTCAAGTGACTTGGCCAGGGTCACATAGCTACTAAGTGTCTGAGGCCAAATTTGATGACTCTTCCTAACTTAGGTCCAGCACTCCATATACTGCATGCCCTAGCTGCCCCCAAATAGTCCATAGAACATTAAAAATGTTGGACAGATACTAACCAGTCCCAGGTCTGTTCCTATCTCAATCCCATTAAAGTGATAAGGATGATATGATGCCAATGCTAATAGTTATAATAAATGTTTAATAAAAACCTCTGGGTTATGCAGAAATGAAAAGCTCTCAACATGTAGACACCTGGCTTAAGGAATCAAGACGATGTGGGAACAGGATGGTACTCATTCTGTACGTAGCCTTTCTGTCTTCTTGTCTGCTTCTGCGTTTATCCTGAAGATGCTTTCAACATTTCCATGAAGTTATAAAACGCAGTCACGTTATCTACCTGCACCTGAATCCAGACGGTTTCTATCTGAACTAATCTGATTATTAGATTGGAAAAAACAAAAATAATTCTAAGAACAGCAGCTCATGTTTACGTAATGCTTTAAGGTTTGCCAAGCATGTGATATCTACTTTGTCTCATCTGAGCCTCACGAACAACGATGCTATCAGGTAGATGGTGCTGTTATTTCTGTTTGACAGATGAAGAAACTGAGGCACAGAGAGTCTGAATGAATGACTTACCCAAGGTCAGTTGGTGTCTGAGGTGGAATTAGAATCCGAACATTTCTGACTTTTCACTTTGTCACTCCAGTTGCCGTGCCAGGTTGCTTCATGTGGCATCTCTGCAAATCTTGGTGATAATATATTTCAGCAGCAACAAAGCCTGAAAATCTACAGTCATATTCTTACATTTTCAAGTGCCTTGAAACATTTACTTTTGAGGGTAAAACTGGAAAGATGAAATGCAGAGATTTTTCTCAGTGCAGTGGAACAAAATCAAATTATCCTCTCTTAAAATAAATGGCAGTCAGGGCAGGCAATTTTTCCTGTCATGGATAAGAGCTAGGGAATACAAAATCAGCATTTAAAATGTTAACTCACAGTATTTTAAATAAAAGAAGCCCAAATGCAATGGATGGTTACCTGTTCTCAGGGATGATTACAGTTTCTTGTTATAACTTCCTAAAAAAACATACACATATACACAATGTACTGGGATTGCTGAATCGTAGAAATCAGAAGTGAGAAAAGACTTGTTGGACCAACTTTTCCAAGAGTTCTTTCTGGAGCCTGCATTTTATTCTTATTCATAGTTATGTAATTAAATCATGGCCAGCCTCTGCAGCTTTGGAATGGAGACTGTTGGGCTGTTTTTACCTCTGGGGTCGAGCTCACAGCAAGGTTTGTTCAAAAGAATCAAAAATTTCTCATGGTAGGTCATAAGCCAAGACCAAAGATTCCTCAGTTTCTAGAATATTATGGTTTTTTTCCTAACTTTTCTCTTAGAAATAGAAATTCTATAATATCCCTCTTAGCACCTTTCCCTTTTCAGCTTCCCTTTGAGGATTGCCTTCCCCTAAAAGGGGAACTTGAGTGCAGAAATTGTCTTTCTGATTGTCTTGTATTCCCACAGTGTTTGGCACTTAGTAAGTGCTTAATAATCCCCCCTCTCCTTTTCTCTCTTCCTCCATCCTTTCTTCCCTTCCTCCCTCTCTCCCTCATTTCTTTCCTTCCTTCCTTCCTTCCTTCCTTCCTTCCTTCCTTCCTTCCTTCCTTCCTTCCTTCCTTCCTTCCTTCCTTCTTTCCTCCCTTCCTCCCTCCCTTCCTCCCTCCCTCCCTCATTTTCTTCCTTCCTTCCTTCCTTCCTTCCTTCCTTCCTTCCTTCCTTCCTTCCTTCCTTCCTTCCTTCCTCCTTCCCTTCCTCCCTTCCTTCCTTCCTCCTTCCCTCCCTCCCTCCCTCCCTCCCTGTAGGTGTGAGACTCAAATTAAACAGGTAAGAAATACTCTGGAAGTTGCAAAGCATGATATCATTGTAAGGTGGTGTTTTTCTTCTGTAATGTAATGATTTTCAGCATGCCTTGGGAGCAGTGAACCCCATGCTTGAAATGCTCTCCTTCCTGCCTCACCTCCCCGTCTCCTGAATCTCTGGCTTCTCTTGAGGCTCAGTTCTAGTGCTGCCTGCTACAAAAAGCTTGTTTTGAGCCTTTTCCTTCTCCCCACTTGTGCGTATATCCTTCCACCTTCTCCAGAATTCCATCCCAGAATTATAGACCTTCCCAAATGGAGAATGACTTGTAGTAGTGCTATAACAATACTAAAATCTTGATAATGACAGCAATACTAAGAGCTCACATTTATATAGCATTTTACAGTTTACAAGAGATGTCTTTCACAAAAATCTCATGAAGTGGGTATCATAGGTGTTCTTGTTCCCCTGTTGAAGCTGAAGTATCCCAGGTATTTTATACATTCTGCAGTCATTTTCAATGGAATTTTTCTCTCTCTTCCTGCAGAGTTTTATTGGTATTATTTGGAAATTCTGATCATTTATTTTATATCCTGAAGTTTTGCTAAAGTTATTGTTTCAATTAAATTGTTAGTTGACTCTTTACTCATGGTTATTCCTTCGATTTCTTTTTCTTGTTTTATTGCTAGATAGTCTTCATTTCTAGTACTATGGTAAATAGAATTGGTGACAATGCATATCTTGGTTCACCTTTCAATTTGTTAGAAACATTTGTAGTTTATTTCCCTTACAAGTAATAATAGCTCATGGTTTTATATCTATGTATATGTGTGTGTGTGTGTGTATACATACACTATTTATCATTTTAAGGAAATGCCTATTTATTCCTATGTTTTCTAGGGTTTTTAACTTCATAACCATCACAGTGGAAAAATTACAGAAAAGAAAAGTAATCAGTGACAAGGGAGACTGTAAGGATACAGGCTCATCGATGGCATTTTGGGTCAGCCTGTCAACGGCTCACCAACTATTCTAGAAAACAATTTGAAATTATGCATAAAAAGTTATTAACAGTGTGTGTGTGCCTTTTGACCCAGCTACGTCCCTGGTAGGCCTCTATCCAAAAGAGTGTAAAGAAAGAGGAAAAGGTCCTTTATATGTATAGATATTTATAGCAGCTCTTTTCATGGTAGCAGAAAAGCTGGAAACTAACAGGGAGTCCATAAATTGAGGAGTAGATAAACAAATTATCATATATAATTATATAGTATATACTATAGGTGATAAATTACTATTATATAGAAAAACGTGAGGAAATAGATGGTTTTGAAAAGGCACTGAAAGACTTATGTGAACTGATGGAGCATGGAATAGACAGAACCAAAAGAACAATTTATAACATCAATTATAAAAATGAACAATTTTGAGGACTTTTATAAATGGATAAATTAAATGAATGGACAGAACCAGGAGAACAATTTATCTAATAACAACACTGAAAAACAACTTTTAAAAGTGTAAGATCAGTACGATGCCCATTCATGATTCTAGGCGACCAATGATAAAACATGCTATTCATGTCAGTGGTAGATTTAGGGTGCAGATTGAGGGATACATCATTTTTTATACAGCCATTGAGGATTTGTTTTTACTCAGTTATACATATTCATTACAAGAAATTTTGTTTTTTCTTTTCCATTTTTTTATGAGGTTGGAGATATAGAAAGTTGATTTCTGTTCATTTAAATTCTAGTAAAGTGCAGCTCCAATGGGCTGGCCACGTTGTTTGAATTCAAAATGTACACTTGCCAAAAAGACTATTTTATGGAGAACTCACATGGGGCTGGTGGTCACATGGTGGTCAGAAAACTACAAGGATGCTCTCAAGATCTCTTTCAAGAACTTTGGATTTGATTGTGCAACATAGGAGACACTGGCACAGGACTGCTCAGCATGGTGTGCCCACATCAGAAAGGGTGCTGTGCTCTATGAACAAAGCAGAATTGAAATGGCACAAAGGAAATGTAGAATGTGCAAATTTGGAGTATCCACCCCAAATATTCACTCGTACTATCTGTGCCCAATTTGTGGTAGAGCATTCTAGGTTCATATTGGTCTGATCAGCCATAGTCGTACGCATTGAAACTTGACATCATCATAGTGATGTCATTTTTGGTCCTCTTCAGGAACGAAGGACAACAACCAACCATTTGTGTGTGTGTGTGTGTGTGTGTGTGTGTGTGAGTGTATGTGTGTGTGTGTGTGTGTGTGTGAGAGAGAGAGAGAGAGAGAGAGAGAGAGAGAGAGAGAGAGAAATGGGAATATTTAAAAGTTGTATGCCCTTTCAGAAGAAGTTGCTAAGTATTAGTTTTACTTAACTATTTTACTTTGTTAAAAAAATACCTCTCATGAAGTAGTAGTGGTCTATAAATACTTGTAATGCGAATAGAAAACAGCAATAAAACTTTTAAAAAAAATTTAAAAAAAGGATCTTCATCCAGGTCATCCCACTCACCATGGATATCTCTTCTATCCTGCTTGGTGATGTCACCTACTTCTGTGAATTTAATTTTCTCTATGGGGATGCTATGTCTTGTTCATCAACTATCTCGTAGTTGTCTCATCTTCTACATGTCCAAAAGAGAACTTAGTATCTCCCCTCTCCCAACCTCACCCTCAGTGTCTGGACAGCTAGGCAGTATAGTGGATAGAGTGCTGGTTCTGGAGTCAGGAAGACCTGAGTTTCAAATCTGATCTCAGACACTTACTAGCTATGTGACCTTGGGTAAGTCACTCAACTGCCTAAGTTTCCTCATTTGTAAAATAAGCTTGAGGAGGAAATGGCAAGCCATTCCAGTATCTTTGCTAAGAAAACCTTAAATGAGGTCATGAAAAGTTGGATGCAACTGAAACGACTGAACAACAAATAACCAAAGCATCCCTTCTTTTGAACTTCCTGTCATTTTCTGGGGCACCACCATCCTCCCAGTCACCCAGACTCCCTCCCTGATGTCATCCTAGACCCTTTACTCTCTCTCACTCCTCCATATCCAATCTGTTGATAAGTCCGATTGACTTTTTATCTTGGTGTAACATCTTTTGTCTTGTGCTCTCTTCTTTTCTTTGATCCTGCCAGCACTCTGGTATAGTTCCTCATCATCTCTGGACTATGACAACAGCCTGCTGGTTGGTCTCCCTGCCTTGAAGTCTCTCCCTACCCTAGTCTATCCTCCTCTTAGTTGCCACAGGTTTGATTCTGTCATTCTAATACTCAGTAACTTTCAGTGACTCCCTATTACTTCCATGGTCAAATACAACCTCCCTTTCCCACCCACCCCTCTTTTAAAATCCTTCATAACCTGTCTTCTACCTGCCTTTCCAGTTTTCTTTTGCTTTTCTCCCTTCCATGCATTCTACCATCCGGTGTCACTGGCCTTCTTGTTGCCCCTTGAACACAATGCTCCATTTCTTCATTCTTTGCCTTTTCGGTAGCTTTTTTTTCCATGCCTTCTCTCCCTCCTGGCTTCCCTGGCTTTCTTCAAGACAGCTCAAATCTCTCCTTCTGCTCAGTGCCTTTCCCAGCTCGCTCCCTCCCATTGCTTGGGCCAAGTTGTTTTCCTGTTGTCTCCTCCATTAGAATATAAGCTCCTTGAGGGGCAGAGATTATTCTTGCTTTTCTTTGTTTCTTTAACCTTTAGCACAGTGCCTCACACAACTACTTACATAATGAATGCTTACTGATTTATCGACTGGGGTTTTGGGGCTGAGTCAGCTGTCAAATTAATGAGCACATTGCCTATTTTACAAGGTGGTTGTGAAGAATGGATTTCTCAAAACTTAAAGTGATATGTAAATGTGAATTATCTTTAAAATTACATTTTGGGGCTCCATATTTTGTCCTTTATTTCATGAGTTTCCTTTTGGAGATAATAGGTTTTCCAGATTTCTTCATCAATTGAATTGTTTGTATTTCTTTATTTAAATCTTACATGTCTGACTGCTTCCCATGCCTAGAATGTACTCCTTCCTCATCTCTTTTCTTCATGTAATCCCTCTCTTCCTTCAGGATGCAGTTCAGGCGTCACCTTTTATACTATGCCTGCTTTTCCTAATTTTGTTTACATAACTATTTGATAATTTTTTCTACATATATACTTAGATGTTGCCCCTTTTGATAAAATGTACGCTCTTTAAGAGTAGGGATTATTTCTCATTGTTTCATTTTTTGCCTCTGTATCCTGAGTGCCTAGCAGAGTGCCTGGCATATAGTAGGCACTTAATGCTTCTTCATTGATTGGTTGATTGATCCATGCCTTGAATCCACATTTCTATACCTATTCAGTTGGTATACTTTCTGAATTTATAGCATGGCATCATGGGTAAAGAGCCTTAGAGTTAAGAAGATCTAGATTTAAGTCCTGTATCTCAATCCATCTTGACTGTGTTACCATGGGCAAGTAACTTAACCTCTCAGTGTTCTAAGCAACTAAGACTACATGTTATTCTAGGCAACTCTCTAAGACTGTGTCTTGTTCTAGACAACTCTCTCAAGTCAGTGTTTTGTTCTGGACAACTCTCTTAAGGCTGTGTCTTGTTCTAGGCAACTCTCTAAGGCTGTGTTTTGCAAAGAAGACACCAGCCTGCATTTGCAAAGGTAGTTTCCTCACTGGAAGCTTACTGTAGCAATGAAATCATAGTTCTAGGTTCTATTCCTATCTGAATTTATAGCCTAATTCATGATTTCCCATAAATCTCTGTGTCTGAATGGATTATGTTTACAATTATCTTTCTGTGCTACGGCAGGTTGTTAACACCATTAGAAATTCAGAAAGTATCCTACCTGATCCTCATTAAATACCTTGCAAATGGCCCTGTGTAGAGGCCTTAAATGAAATAAAAATTTAATAAACACTTGATTTTAAGATGTTCTTGTTGACAAGCACAATAAACATGATTAAAAACATTAGGGTGACCTGAGTAAGGTGGATGTAATTTAATGGTGAGGAGGACTAGAAATTGCTTCATGAATTTCTACAGCTATGGATATTTACAAAAGATTCAGAAGAACCATATGAGTCAGTAGAAAAATTTGATTTGGTAGGAGCACAGTTTTAAAGTCAATAAAATCTCCATCTCTTCTTTAAAGGATATGTTAATCATTTTTAATTACTTTCTGGTTCATTAATTAAGTTCTGCCTGATTGGTACTGTAAAAAGCTCCTATACAACTGTACTATTTAGCTGATCTGAAAGTGTAGGATTGTTTTTTTTTTTCCTTATTTAGATTAGTGTGGACCCTTCCTGACCGGATGGAGCTGACTTTGAATGTTCATTCAAACATTATCAAATTTATAAATAAAAAATTGTGGTTTGTTTCTGTCTTTTACAGGTGGCTTTTTTGAAGATGTGATTGTTGGAGACTGGGCATTCCCCTCTCTGCAAAACAACTTTCCAATATAATGCCTTTCAAAGGGGCCAGGTGTCTCTGTGGCAGGCAGCTATTTGGAAGAAAGAGGTTAAGTTATAAAAGGAGAGCATCTCATCTAATTCTTCCTGTGTATTTGTTTGCATTTGGCAATATACCCCCCATGGGAATAGTTCTCGGTTGGGCCCTTTGAAAAGCCAAGGCTCAGAAGAAACTCACAGTTGTGGGTTGTCAGAAGTTGGAGATGGATACAGAAGTGACCTCCCTAACCCCTGCAGAGAAGGACATTCAGCTCAGTGCTGCGTCAGCACCACCTGGAAGGAACAGGGCTGGTTGCTGGGATATCAGCTAATGGGAACCCATCTGTCCTGTATGGAAGCTTAAGAGACAGTCAGTGAGGACATCAATCAAGGGGTGCTGAGTGTCGAGTGCCACAAATTCTGAGAAGCAGACTTTTGAAGAGCATCATAGACATAGCTTTGTTTTGAAAGAAGAAAAGAAAATAGATTATTTCTAGCTATTGCCATCAGATTAAAATGTAAACTGGATGTTTTATTAAACCATTTTTCATGATGCCTAATCTGTTTCCTTCTCATGTTCCTTTTTTTGTACTATTGCAGTAATCTTTATAACGTTGCCCCTACTCTCATAACTTTAAAATATATTGTTTTTAAAATTATGATTTAAACATTTTGATATGCAATAAAGAATTAAAAAGAAGGATTATACAATAAACTGTTAACTTCTGTTGTGTACAATTTGTTTTTTTAAAATGAATTTTCAATTTAACACAGGAATGAAGTGGAAAAAAATGATCCTCTTTTGTGTTTCTTTCTGAATTGTTCTTTTTCTTCTGTGTATTTTTTAAAAGGTTTATTGCCCACTTTTTTTCTTTTTTCTTTTTACTTCTCTAGTACTACCCACTAACTTTCCCCCACATTGAAACTTTCTCCTCTTAGCATAACTGAACTATATTTATGTTTTATGCAGTAGTTATAAATATATAAGAATAGCTGAACAATAACTATACTCAAGTAATTGAGTCATAAGTATATTTGAGCAAAACAAATCAACATATTCATTCCTCGGTAATTTCACAATAACCTTGTTGAAACTTTTTTAACTAAAGTCTACAAAAAGCCCCAGCAATGTTGTGACCAGAGAGAACAGGCCATTGATTCTTTCTACATCATTTCCTTCTACAGACAATGAATGACATTAGGCTCTAGCAACAGCATGGTCCAGATGACCCAAGATATTCATACATGTGTATCTCATCCTTCTCCCTATATAAAAATAATTGTTATTCATGTGTTCCAGGGCAAGTGACAGGATCTTATTTCAGTTCTCCAAGATGCATAATTTCATCCATATGGATCCTAGATCTAGAATTTGCCACAATATGGCAAGGCAGTCCTTTTCCATCTCCCTAATTAACTTACTATCCCACTCACCACTCTTGCAGTGATTTCCACACTTTTTCATCCCTCCTCAAACCTCCTGTGGCTGCCTTGCCCCTGCGTTCTCTCCTTAGAACTTTACCTTATATTTTATTCAAAAAATGGAGGCCATTTGCCAAGAATTCTCTTTCCTCCTTATCACATATCTCCCAGATGTTTTATGTCACTTTCTTTCCCCTTTGTCTCTCGTGATGGGGTGGCCCTTCTTGCCAATTTGAACTCCTCTAAATGTGTAAGTCTTCCCATCCCATCCCATCCTATCCCATCTTCTCCAGCAGATTGGCTTCTTGATCACCTCTGCTCTCTTGCTTAGCTTCGGTCTCTCCTTGTCTACTGGCTGATTCCCTCCTGCCTTGAGAGGTAGCTAGGTGGGTTAGTGCATAGAGCACTGGCTGGAGTCAGGAAGAGATGAGTTTAAATCTGGCCTACAACCCTTACCAGCTCTGTGATTCTGGGCAAGTCATTTAACCTCTGCCTCAGTTTCCTCAACTATAAAACAGGGATAGTAAGAATAGTACCTACCTCTCAGGGTTGTTGTAAGGACCAAATGAGATGATAATTGTAAAGCATTTAGCACAGTGCCTGCCATAGGGGGTGCTACATAAATGCTAGCTGTTCATATTAATTACCAACACACATCCTCAAAAAACTCTCAGTGGATCCATCCCTCTTCACCAGCTATGATCTCATATCTCTTTTCTCATGACTAAAATCCTTGAGAAGACCATTTATAATCAGTGCCTCCACTTCCTTTCCTTTTTTATTGTTAGTCATTTCATGTGAGTCTTCCTCTTTGTCACCCTATTTAGGCTTTTCTATTTTTGGGGGAGGCACTTGGGGTTAAGTGACTTGCCTAGGGTCACACAGCTAGTATCGTGTCTGATCTGAGGCTGGATTTGAACTCAGGTCCTCCTGACTTCAAGGTTGGTATTCTATTCATCGTACCATCTAGCTGCCCCTATTTGGGCTTTTCTTGGCAAAGATGGTGGTTTTACATTTCCTTCTCCAGCTCAATTTACAGATGAGGAACCAAGGCAGACATGGTTTAAGTGACTTTCCCAGGGTTACACAGCTAGTAAATATCTGAGACTGGATTTGAACTCAGCAATATGGGTCTTCCTGATTCTAGACCTGACTCTCTATCCACTGAGCCAGCAAGGTGCCCTATTCTCTTTTTAACTCTACAATCTGACTCATGATTTTGTCATTCAGCCAAAATGGTTCTTTCCAAAGTAACCCACTGGTCTCTTAGTTGCCAAATCTGATAAGTCTTTTTCAATTCTTATCCTTCTTGACTTTTGCAGCCTTGACCACTTGATTACCTTCTCTTTAAGTTTCCATGACAGTACTCTGATTCTTTTCCAGTCTGTTTGACTGACAACTCCTCAGTCTCCTTTTCTGTATCTTTATCCAGGTCATACCCAGTAAAGGTGGATGTCTCTCCAGGACTCTGTACTGCACCTTTTCCCTCTCTCTCTACTGTTTCACTAGGTGGTTTTATCACCTGTCCTGGATTCAGTGATCATCTATGCTGATGATTCTCAGATTGACTCATCCAGCCTTAACCTTCCTTCTGGTTTCCAGTCTTTCATCTCTAGCTGTTTATTGGACATCTCAAACTGGACATCCCATCTTAAACTCAACATGTCCAAATCTGAATTCATTATCTTACCCCCTAAACCTTCCCCTCTTCCAAACTTCCCTATTGCTGTTAAGCACACACCATCATCTTTCCAGTTACCTAAACTCACAAACTAAGTGGCCCTCAACTCCTTACTCACTGTCACTCCCCATGGCCAATCTATTGTCAAGTTCTATTTTACCTTTGTAAAATCTCTTGCATGTGCCCCCTTCCCTCATCTGACACTATCACCACCCCAGTGCAGGCTCTCATCATCTCATGCCTGAACTATTTATTGAAATAGCCTTTTTGTTGGTGTCTTTGTCTCAAGTCTCTTCTTATTCCACTCAGCTGTCAAATTACTCTTATAAAGTACAGTTCTGATCAGGTCACCATCAATCCCTCCCTCCCATTCAATAAGCACAAGTATGTCATATTAAGATCATTCTCTTTAGCATTCAAAGACCTTCATAACTTGGCTCCTTTCTGTCTTTTCAGTCTTCTTACACCTTATCCTGCCTTTCCCCTTACCGGTCCTGTGTTCTCTGTGACACTGACCTTTTTAGTGGTTCCACATAAGATACTCCATCTCCAGACTTAGTATTTGCCCTCCATGCCCAGAATTCTCTCCCTCCTCATTTCCTGGGTCTCCTGGCTTCTTTCAAATCTCAGTTGAAACCCACATTTCCCATCTCCCTTAATTCTAATGACTTCCCCCTAGTGATTGTCTTCAGGTTATCTTGTACATATCTTGTTTATACATATGTGTTTGGCCCACTACATGGTGAGCTTCTAGAGAGCAGGGATTGTCTTATACCCTTTATTTACTACCAGTGCTTGGCCAAATGCTCAGCACATAGTAGGTGCTTAATAATTGCTCATTGACTGACTTAATAGGCCATCTAGTTCAACCCCCTTGTTTTATAGATAAAGAATCTGAAGCCCAGATAGGTTATATAAATTATCCAAGGTCATACAGGTAGTAAGTATCAGAGGCAAGATTTTGACCCATGTTTTGACTGAGAACCAGTGCTCTCTCCACTGTAACCACAGACCATCTTCTACTGACATGACTTGTATTCCCCCTCTATGCCAAGTACAATGTTATATAAGTTGTGGTGGCTAAAAAAATTCATCATCAGGTGATGACTTACACTCAACACCTTTTTAAACTTAAGTTGGCTAGTTTTCAGGCAATAGTTTGTCATCCAGCCACATCTCAAAAATTAGAATGGGATTTAAGCGGAGAAGACTATGAATGATTCATCATAATATTCTTGAACTTTGGTCTTTGCATGGTATGTGGGATAGGTGCTAGATTTTGAGTCTGTGCAGCTACCTCTGGGACCATGGTCAAATCACATCACCCCTGTGTACCTCAGTTTCCTCATCTGTAGAATGAAGGGGGGAGGTTGACTACTTGACTACCAAGGTCTTTTCCAGCTCTTAATCTATGAACCCATGACTGATGAATCTGAAGATTGTAGATTTAGAAAGGGATCATTTAGCTGGGCCCCTTCATTTTAGAGATGAAGAAACTAAAGTTCAGAGTGGCTAAGTGATTTGTCTAAACTCATATTCAGTGGTAGAGCCAGACTAGAAACCTGGTTTTCAGATTCCTAGCTTTTCAGTTCTGGAAAATGAGGTTAGTGGCAAATACAGAGTCCACATAAATGGATGGAAGTGAAGAGAGGACTGGGCTTCTCTCCTTTCTTCAACATCCCTTGCCGCTTTTCCATTGAGGCAGCATGATACAATGGAAAGAATCCTACCACTACTCAGGCTCACAACTCTGGACTCTCTGGGCTGGACCTCAGTTTCCTTGCCTGTCAAATGTTTTGTAAAGTTCATTCCAACTCCATGATTCTGTGATTAACAAGGTCCTATCTAAGCTTCTTTCTGTTTTTCTTCTGCTAATGTTTAATTTCTGATGTTGGTTTGAGATAGGGTTTCTGAAGAAGCAGAGGGAAATTTTCTGGTGAGTATATGGGGTGCAAATCAGGCTTAAAATTGGATTCAGATTATCTGGTTTCTAACAGTTTCTGTTTTCCCAGACTAGGTTAATCCATTCAGAGTCTTTCCTTATTGGTCCCTTTGAACTGTTGTTTATTTATATGTTTTCTCATGGAGAATAAGTAGTCATTACAAACATCCATTAAGGATGGGAGGGAAAAGTCAAACTTCTTAGTTATCAAGTTTATTACGAAATCTCTCCATACTGGAGAATTTAATTTTCCAAATGTTGTAAATCCTTGTTTCTTTTTCATTGTTACTGACTCTCAGGAAAGCAGAATTTGTTCATTGAATTTGATTCTGATTCTGCGCTTACATTTCTTATTCATTTGTTTTCAAGTGGCCCATTTCTATTGCTTTCTGTTCCTACCCCTACTTCTCTAATACTTAAATTTTTTTTTAAATAAAATTTTAACACTTAAATCTCTCCTTGTATTCCTTCCTCTTAACCTTCCCTGAGAGGCATCCCTTATAACAAATAATATATATAAAAAAAGAAACTAATATGTTGAAAAAAATCTGACAATATATGCCCAAACCATTTATTTCACTCCTCAGCAAAGGGATGTGTGTGTGTGTGTGTGTGTGTGTGTGTGTGTGTGTGTGCATATGTGCGTGTTGGGGTAGGATGGGGAATGGGGATATATATCTTCAGATTTCTTTGGGACTATGCTTATTCCTGGTCATTTTGTAACTTTTTTTTTTTTTTTGAGACAATTGGTGGTAAGTGATTGGCTCAGGGTCACCCAGCTGGTAAGTGAGGCTGGTCCTCTTGACGCCAGGGCAATGCTCTACTTACTGCACGTCCTAGCTGCCCCTGTAACATCTACTTTCAGTTGTTTTGTGGTGACTTTCCACTTACATTGTTGTGATCGTTGTACATATTGTTTTCTTGGCTCTGTTTACTTCACTTTGTATCAGTTCATGTAAGTCTTTCCAGACTTCTCTAGCCATCCATTCCTTGTCTTTCTGAATTCAGTTCTCCTTAACAATGAAGAAAGCTGTACTTCTACCCCCAAAGTGAAATACTTGAAGAATCTGTAATTTTGTCAGTGTAGAAACTTAGCAAGAGTTGCTGTGAACCACAAGCTCCCCTGATGACCAACCTAATAATTAACTTCTGAGAAGTTAGCTAAGCACTTCCTCAGACAGCAGACCTACAGTGTGTCCTAGATTCGAAGCTTTCCCAGCTTAGAAGGACTTGCACAGGTTTTGCCTTGCTGGCATAACCTTTAAGAACCCAGGATAATTTAAGTACCTTAAGGAAGCATCAAATAAGGATTTGGGTGAAATGAAGAATGCTCATTGGGATCTGGGATCTTATGTACTTGAGTGTTCCTTCCAATGGTGCAGATTGTATCCCATGTCTGCCTGCTTATCCTGTATAACACTTGTGTAAGTCCACCCATAGATTTCAGAAACAGGGTGTTCCATTCGTCTGGGGTCCTTCATTTTCTTCTGATATCACAGGTATACTGGTGGAGTACTTGAACTGTCCACCTATCACCAGTTGCTTTTACTATGTGACTAGCCCAAGTCCAAAAGTTAAGTTAAATATTTAACTCTTCATGATTTAATTCCATATAATCCAACTCCTTAGAATGAATCAACAATCATTAACAACCAAGGGTTGCTATGCTAAAATTTTAGATCTCTCTCCTCAAAGAATTTTGTTGTTCAGTCCTTTTTCAGTGATGTCCAACTCTTTGTGACCCCATTTGGGGTTTTCTTGGCAGAGATACTAGAGTGGTTTGCCATTTCCTTTTCCAATTCTTTTTACAGATAAGCAAACTGAGGCAAACAGAGTTAAGTGACTTGCTCAGGGTCGCATAAATAGTGTCTGAGGCTAGATTTGAACTCAGGAAGATGGATCATCCTGACTTCAGGTCTGATATTCTAGTCACTGTTCCACCTAGCTGCCCCAAAAGAATAGGTGAAGGGATTTGAAGATCACTTCCACACTCCAGGGTTGTTTTTTGTTTTTAAATAAATTGTATTGATATTTTTTTTACACCACCTACATTTCCTAATGCATTCTCCGCCCCTTAGTACCATCGCTTATAACAAAGAATTGAAAGGGGGAAAATTAAACAGTTCAGGAAGACTAAGCAAACATTAAAAACAAAACTGGCATTCTATCTAGTTCTACACCATAATCCAATATCCTTGCAAAGAAGTGGGGGAAGGTACTTTCTCATATCTCTCCTTTGATGCTGAGTTTGGTTATTATAATTTCACAGCACTCATTTTCCATTCACACTCTTTGCAATCACTGTTTCATTTTTTGGATGTTCACTAACTACTTTAATAATTTATTTTAGCATTCGCCCAGGATCCAAAGTCAGGTTTACTGGCCTATAACTTACAGTCCCTATTCTCATCTCTTTTTTGAAAATTGGGAGACATTGCCTTCTCCAATCTCATGATATTGCTCTCATTCAAATATTACTTTCAGTGAAGCAGCAGTCACACCTACCAGTTCTTCCATTACTCTAGGATATAGTTCATCTGAGTCAAGAAGACATCCATATTTTTCATTTTTGTTCGGTACCTTTTTTATTGATTAATTTCTTTTTAATTTTCAACATTCCCTTCGATAGGATTGAAAATAAAAGCAAAATAAGAATTGGGCAGCCCTTCCTTCTGTCTGTTGTTGTTATCCCCATCAGTAAATCAGAAAGCTTTTGTTAAGCACCATGCTGAATGGAAGTCCTATGCCTTCTGTGAGCCTCTTCTTTCCCCCAATATTGCTAAAAAATCTCTTCTGTTTGTTCTTAGCTTTCCTCATTAACTTCAGCCCATATTGAAATTTATCATGGCTGACATTATTCTTAGGGATGATGGCATTTATATTCTTTACCTGTGTGTATTTCCATCTTCTGTACTGTATATGTTTTTTAAAAGTCCAGATAGTTGGTGAATTCTCTGTGCTAGATACTGGTCTCTTCAAACAACTCCTTTCCTAATCACTGGAATTTTTTTCCCTTTGTTTCTTCAGAATTTTATTATTGAGAGTTTCCCATCCTTCCTGGCCTGAATCCCTCTATAGATTTTTATTCCATGAGATTCTGTCTTTCCTCTTAACCCTGCAAAATCCCTTTTTAAATCATTGTGCCCATGACAATGCCCACTTTTCCTTTATACCTCCTTTATACTTAAAGGAAATTGTTACTTCTGTTAATGAAGAACAGATTAGAATTGAATTTTCCCTTGTTCATTCTTTTACCTTTTAAAAGGAAGTTATAGCTGTCAGGTCAAGAGTTATTAGTTGTTTTGGCTTTTGGCAGGAAGTTCCAGTAGATGTCTGGATAATTGAAGTGTGCCCCACCCCCATCCTGGCTGTAACATGCTTTTGTGTCACTTGTTTCATCTATTTCTGTTCAGCAAATCTAATGACAAAATGGCTTCTATTTGTCTTCACTCAAATGTCGTTCACTGTGCTTCCTGTCTCCTGGATTTCTTCATGAGTATATCTTCTTAATATACAATAAAAGGCAATGTGTTATAGTAAGTAGAAAGCTGGCTCTGAAGTCAGGAAGACCTTCATTCAACTCCACAGTTACTGTCTGTGTGACCCTGGATAAGTCACTTAATCTGTCAATGCACCAGGCAACTCTAAAACTGCAAATTTCAGAGTAGGTGCTGATCTGCATTAATGATGGAGTTCCTAACCAGGAGTTCCCTACACCAAGGAAATCTTAAGTCAGTTCACACACACACAATGCTATCCCATTCCCCATTTTTGCCTATATTTTAAAAACGCATCATAAATGTTTATTTGTATTTCAGCGAAAACTCTAACAAGATGAAATTTTGTGAGGACTGACCTATGCACATTTCATTAGCAGGAGAATCATGATGTACTTAATAATCATCCTTATGCTTGCATTTCACATGTGAATTGTTTCATACCTGTAGAATATCACAAATGAAAATTTTCCAAGAACTTTTAGGTCTTTTTTTTTTATTATATTCCTTTAGACAAATAAATAAGATATACTAATCCAGAGCCACATTCTAGTCATTAATCTCATCCCATCAAATTTTAGTGATAGTTGAGTCCAAAGAGTTCAAATTTATCTCCTTGTTTGGGATGAATAAATAGTTCATTCATCTTGTTTTTTTCCTATACATTTGAACCATGGATTTTTTGCTCCTGGTTTTTTCCTAACATTTTTCTTCTGGGTAGAACTTTTGGGTATTTTAACTGATATTTTTCCTGTATCCTTGTAGCTCTCTCTTTGGTATCTAGTTTGGTGGATATATATTGGTAACCCTCTCCTCCTGTCATCCTCTTTAGCATAAATGCATTTTGATTAGATTTATAAACTACTAGGTGAGCGTATTACCAGCCTTTGTTAGGTACACTCCTTGCCTGGACAGTAGCTTGTCATTCCTGTATTTTAAACCATGGTCCCAAAAATTCCAATCCCAATCTTAGATTACCATCTTTGCAATGAGATGTTCACTTTTCAAATATGATTTTTTTCTTTTGCATTCACTGTGTTCAAAGGGGAGCAGTGAGAAAAACACTACCCATGCCCCATTGGTCTCTAATTTTTTTATCCAAGACTTCATAATCTCTGGCAATATTTTCTAGGGTCCTTATTGAAATGTCATTTGTACCTTTATAAATCACCAGAAGTAGGTAGTAATTATCCATTGTGACAAGTCTTGAGAGGCTCACTGTTGTATCTTGGACACATGATTTGAGAAGACAGCTTTCTCTAATGTATTATCAAGTTGACAAAGAGCTACTCTGCTATCTCTGAATAGGGAGGGAATTGCTAACCACCACTACTTTTCACTTCTTGCTCTGATACTGACTGGATGACCTCTTACTTGACATCACCTGTAGATCTACATTATCATTCCTTGAAGGACAAGCAGCTTTTTCATTCCTTAGACAATCCAGCTCCCTCTTCAGCAAAAGTCTCAAATTTATTTTTAGCTCCAAATGTGCAACTTTTTACATTTCCTTTTTCTTCTGTGTGACAGTCTTCTACTTTCTAAGCTTCTGACAGGTCAACTTTTTTCTGTCTTTTCATATTTTTCTCCTTCCCCTTTTAAAGCACATTTCTGTGTCTGTGTGGTTTTTTTTTTTTTTTAACATTTCATTGTTCCTATTAACTTTGACTTCATCAAGAATGTTATCATGCAAGACTAATCTTTCTGTTTTTTGAGGGAGCCTAAACTAGTGAACCAGGGGAATCCTGTAGATAGTTTACCTAGATTTTTGAAAAGCATGGCATAAAAATTTATATGCTTTTCTTCTGAAAAAGTTAGAATAATGTCACCTAAATAATGGTATAATTAGGTACATTTGTGAATAGTTGAAAGACAATATTCAGAGTAGCTGTTAATGGTTAATTGTCCAATGACAACTTAGCAGGAATTCTTCAAAGAAATGCCCCAGGCATGTGTGTGTTGATCCTCTGCTATTTTAAGATGCAACCAGCAGGTGCCAATGTACAGCAAGGTTTGGCAGATGTTTACTTTTTTTTCTTCTTATACTTCCCTCCTCCCAACAAATAATCTGAAGAATTGGTTTTCAGACCATGCTTCTCTCCTTCCACAGCTGACCCTAATCCTAAACCTCCCCTTGGTCCATGTCTCTGTTCTGCTCTTTGTTTTGAGCCTGGATTTCCCCACCCTCCCCTCTGGGAAACAATGTTCTAGCAACCTGAATCTGGTTCAAACCATGATTCTATTAATCTAGGGATGAATTGTGTCTCACTTCCTCTGTTACTTTGAAGCTAATAAAATTATTAATAAAATCATAGCCATAAGAATCCTCTTCTAATAGACCCAGTCCTGAAGTCAGGCTAAACTCCTCACTATCTTAGACCAAGTTTCAGATCTCCATCATATTTTAATCCTGTAAATACCAGGTTAGTTGCTGGCATCCCTTATTTGCAATTTTCCCTGGTGTGTGTATGCACAAGTGCACATTTACATATAGACACAAACATGTAGCATAAAGCTATTATGGTCAATTTCAGATTTGTATATGAAACAAAAATCAGGAACTAGGAATAGCTTAATGAAAAAGAAAATCATATGCAAATATCCATCAGCAAATAGGCACTAGGGAGGGGAACTGAAGGGAAGCAACCTTTTTTCAGTCCCTCAAAAGGATGGTACACTGGAACCAATCTTTAATCTCTGAATTTGTGTTACAAACATTCAGAGGCTCTTTCTTCTCTGATCCCCCATTATGGTTGTCCCTTGGCTACTATCCTCTACTCTCTCTCCTTCCACTAATTTGTTCAAACTCCCTTCCCTACTCAAGTCTACTTCTCAGTTTAGAGCTCAGGATAATCCTGATCTCTTTCAGGGAAGTGTAAAACACTCTCCATTTCAATAACAAATCCTAGAATTTGTAGTTAAATGGTGGACTTTCCCTGCTTTCTCATAGAGAATTCAGTCCAATGATTTCCAAGTAGAATCAGTAGTAACAAGTTCGAATGGACAGTTTACAATATTTTTTAACCAAGTGACTTAGATAAAGACATAGGTAGTGTGTCTCTCAAATTTGCAGATGACAAAGCTAGGAGAGATAGCTGACACATGGGATGAGTCATGATCCAACAAAATCCTGACAAGCTAGAACATCAGTCTGAATTTTGTAAGATGACTTCTAATAGGGATAAATATAAATTCTTACACTTGGGATGAGTTTGCTGGAAAAAAGATCTGTGAATTTTAGTGGGCTGCAACTTCAATCCTAGAGATCAGTGTGATGTGGCAGCAAAAAAAGCCACTATGAACTTGGGTGGCATAAAGAGAAGCCTGCAGTAGCTTCAAGAATCAAGGGGATGATAGTCTCACTACACTTTATCCTGATCAGATCTTATAGGCAGTTTTATATTCCGTTCTGGGAACTATACTTTAAGAAGGACAATGACTGGATGAAGAGTGTAGAGGAAGATAATCAGCATGGTTAAGGACCTTGAGTTCTTGCCATATAGAATTGTTTCAAAGAACTGGGATTGTTCAGCCTGAAGTAAAGAAGACTTGGGGAACATTATAGCTGTCATCCCATATTTGAAGGGCTTTCATGTGAAATAGGAATTAGGTTTGTTCTATCTAATCTCAGAGGACAGAACCAGGAACAATAGGTAGAAGTTGAAAAGAGGCAATTTAAGTTTGATGTCAAGAAAAGTTTCTCAAAATTGGAGCTGTCCAAATATGAAATGACTGTCTTAGTAGAAAAAACTTCCCCTCATTACAAGGCTCAAGAAAGGACTTGGATATGATAAAAAATTCTAGGCCTAGGTGGGAGCTCAGTGGCCATTACATGCAACCCCCTTATTTTACACATGGAAAAGAGGCCCTGAGAGGTTAAATCTCTTGCCTAAGGTCAATGATAGCAAGCCTCAGAGGTGAGTTTGGAACCCAGGTCCTCTGACCCCAAGCCATTGCTTTTTCTCCCACACTCTACTGTCTCCTTTTTGCCTGAGTGATATTATATGGATTGGACTAGATGCTCATAGAGCCCCTTTCCAACTCTAAATTTGTGTGATTCTGAGATTTTATGAGCTCAGCAGTCAGCTTAATACACTGGGGATACATGTGTTCTTAGGGTGATGCCTATCTTCAAAGAGCTGACCTTATTATTGTGGTAGTTTTTTTAAAGATTTGACCATGAACATGGTGCTTGTTCCTGATCTGCCTTAATGTTCATGGATAACAAGGAAGAAGAGAAAAGAAAGGTAAGTATTGGGAACTTAATTCTGGCATTTAACTGATGACTGAATCCACTAAAAGCCCACCTCCACCTTGAACAAATATGTAAAAGGCCAAGTTTAATGTCAAATGGCTCACAGTGGGTTTTGGATTGGCCAAATTTATGAGATTCTGGGGGGAGAAGTTAGATTCAATTTTCACTGATTTTGGGGAAGGGATCAATATTAGTACCAGATTTCTCAGTTATCATGGTATCAGTCTTTTCCTTGCAAGATGGTTATCCTAGTAGTGACCTATCCTCTAATTATCAATCAAACTTCAAGAAAATAAGGTATGTCTGGACATAGATGATTATCACTCAGCCAGATAGTCCTTATAAGTCAACAAGTTTTGATTAAATGCCTACTATGTGCCAAGCTCTATACTAAGAACGTTAGTGATACAAAGAAAGGTGAAAACAGTTCCTGCCCTTAAGGAGTTCATAATCTATTTACTGAGAGTCAACACATTTTATTTAATAGGGAAAAGGGAGGTGGAGTAATAATTCTGTCATAACTGGCTTCTTCTAAAGTCATTGCAACTTGGTATACCTACCCAGCCTAGCTCTTAGACTTATATCATTAAGTTGGGGATAAAGTCATTTGATGTCATTCAATAAAAGTTATGTACTTCAGGATTTTTAAGATGTGCAATGGCCATGCCTGGTTAAATCATCTTAGCATATGGGTTAAACCAGGTTGAGGGTAACCAGTAGATGTCAAGCCAGTTGGTGAGGTAGGAGGATGTCTACCCCAAACACATGAAGAACTCCCCCCATGAAATGATGAGAACAATTTGTTCCAATGGCCATGAAAGCATTGAAGCAGGTACTGTGGAGTGTTTAGAGCTTGGTCAGACATGGAAAATGCCAAGGTCATCTACTGCATCCCAGGCCATTGCTGGTGGTTCTGACTTTTGTCTTGTACTGGACTTTGATGACTGGAAGAGAGTGAGGCTGATGACTTTGTGCAACTCTGCCTCACTTAAATCCAATTCACACACAAATCAAGACATCTCCCATGGTTCTCTTCAAAAACAAAGGACAAACAATATTAGTTCTTCTGGGAGAAAGATAACTTAACTTTGAACCTATTCTAAGAGAACTAGACTTAATATGTATCCCATTCACCTTTACTGCTAAATTGGGAATCATAAGTAAGGTTATGTAGAGATGCTTAACTAATATTGGAAGTTTCTGATTTAAGTTTGGGTGAAAGTTACTTTGGATTCTGTTGACCTTTTCAAATCTATTTAGTAATGGAAAGGGTGTCTCCATCCATCTTTGCTTAATCAATGGGATCTGATTTCACTGATGATATTTCTGTGAGGCAAACCTTTTTTTATGGAAAACTTGCTATTTGAAAGTTCTTTCCCCTTCCATTTTGAGGTCAATTTTATAATAATTTAGTTGATTTATTTTTCACAATGAACACCAGTTTCATATTAGTTGTTCTATTGGGACAGAAATGTGGTCCTGAAACTTGAATATTAAAAGAGTGCAAGTCATCAGGGCAATGTGATGAGAAGACCTTAGTTTTAACCCAATTCTGCCTTGACCTCATTGAATGACTAGTCTCTTCAACTGAAAAATTAGAAAGGGAAATTAGATCATTCAGTTCAATTCAATAAGCATTTACCAAATTTTGTTTTCTAGGTGTTTTGCTAGGCACTGAGAATACAAAAACAAAAGCAAACTATAGTCACTGCCCTCAAGGAACTCATATTCCAGTTCTCCCTGAACCATTCTAGTTCCTCTTCCCCAAACTGCAACATTTTGTTTTGTCTTTTGCATATTGTATCTCATAGTATATTGTGGCACAGAAACTAGAAAGCTGGACCTAGATTCATGAAAACCTGGATTCAAATCCCATCCTTGACACTCTCTGTGTGGACAAGGGCAATTGGCTCTCTGAGTCTTGGTGTCACCCTTTGTAAAATGGGGTCAATAATGACTATACAGGCTCTTTGTAAATGAGAGAATGTCAGTAAATTGATTTGCAAACAATTAAGTAACATATATGTATATGTGTAACATATATGAAAAGTATAACATGTAAGTATAATGTAATATATATTAAGTAACATATGCACAGATATATACATACATAATTTATCTGTATACATACACATATGGTGACTGTTATGATTGTAGTTATCTGTGTTGACATCTTTTCCTTCATCTAGACCACAAACTCTGTGAGTGGAAGAGGCAGGAGTATACTGGAGTCACCTTTAACTGGCTTGGAGAACCAGTTATGAAATTCCATTGTGAACATGTCTCAGAAATGGCAAACCATATTATTAATCAGGACTTGATGTATTGTTTCATTGATTGTTTAGACTTAAGAAAGTGTTAATAATGGAGATTAAACCGCATACATTCTCTATCCCCTTCCCCCTTTGTAGTTTAACATGATACCCCTGTATTATTCTATAAGTATTGCTTAAACTCAGTAGAAATGCAGGAGAAGGCTCAGGGAATGAAGTCATCACCAGCCTGGTGATTATAACCTAATTAGCAATAATAATTACCATTACTTATATAGTGCTATAAAGTTGGCAAAGTGCTTTATATCCATTATCTCACTTAATACGCATAACACCTTGGGAGGAATTATGCCCCACTCAAACTTTGTGTCTTCTCTTCTCTAGTAGTTAGCCCTGAATGTAGCAGTCACTTAATAAAAGTTTGAGATAAATGCTACTACTACTACTACTACTACTACTACTACTAGCTAACATTTGTATAGTGCTAATCCCTTTACAGTTATCATCTCATTTGATCTTTACAACAACCCTGGGACGTATGTGCTATTATTATTATCCTCATTTTACAGATGAGGAAACTGAGGCAAAAGGTGTGGTGTAACTTGTCTGGGGTCACACAGCTATTATCTGAGGGCGGATTTGAACTCAAGTCTTTTTGACTCCAGGTCTGGTGCTCTATCCTTTTTGCCACCTATAAAGTCTATGAGTTTATATATACGATTGACTTTACTGTCGTAACTATAGAGCATACCGAAGAAATTGCTTTCAAATTCAACTTCATTGTCAAGCCCTCTCTTTAAAACTTTCCTGTATAAGAGTTACTTTAAAATCCAGCTAAAGGTTATAATGCATCATTAAGAGTCAGTGTAGTATACTGGAAAAAAGAATGGATTTGGAGTCAGAAGAGCTGTTAGAATATTGGCTTTTTTTTACTACTACCTGTAAGATCTTGGTCAAATTGCTTAATCTCTGAGCCTCAGTTTCTAAACCTGTAAAATAAGGAGGGAAGGAGGAATGGTAGATTAGATGGATTCAGGTCCCTTGCTGCTCTAGATCTATGCTCTTATAAATATGCTGAGAATGTTGGTCTTCTCCCTCCCTGCTTGGAGCCAAGTAGAAAAAAACGTTCAAGATCTCTATTCCCCTTTGGAATTTCTTTTAAAAGCATTTTAACTGTAACTGTGAAAGTGAAGGAAAGAATATAATTTTTATCCGACAACCTAGCAGTGGATGAGCAGGATGAGCTAGTTTATAAGTCTGCTCTCTGTCATGACTCTTTCCTGACCTGCTTGGGTGCTTCCTGTAAAGTGGCACTTTATCTGTCCCTAATATGGAAAATGACAAGCGAAAGGACCTCATTGTCTTGTTAGCGGAGGCTGCGTTCTCCGATTAGCAGCTTTGCCCTTTGCCGGGCTTTGATTTATTTAGGCAGAGCATGCACTGGCTTTTGTGTGCACAGAAAGGAAACCAGGGCAGGGAATAATTTACACTTCTCTCTGCTTGCCGGAAAAGCAACACTAATTTCATTAAATCGCTGGAGCAAATGTACCAAGACAGGAGGAACAGCTGAAAACAAAGCCTGTCTCTAATAAGTGAAAAGCGAAAGAAGGCTATGAAGCTCATTGTCTCTGGTAACCTAGAGTAATGGTGAACATCATTTTAAGAGCCGGTGCTGGGCAAACGGGGGCTGCCTCTTCTAAACTCTTTTATCTTCATTTAACAAAGAGCAATGTGTCTTTCTGGCAAACACATCTGGGAGAGAGCAGCATTTCAGCAGTTTCTGGCAAAGCTCTGTTGCCAAAACAAGATGGCAGGAGTGGACAGAAGACGGCTGACCAATAGCCTTTTTCACCTGGAAAACAGCAACAAAAGCATAGAAACAAAGGGAAAAAAATACATTACTAACCATTAAAAGAAAGAAACAGAAATTGTGAGACATTTCCATGTCGTTTCTAGGCTTTCTGAAATTCTCTTTCTCTCCTCTTCCTACTTCCCTCCCTCTCTCCCTCTTCCTGTCTCTTTCTGTCTCTCTGTGTGTCTCTGTCTCTATGTCTCTGTCATTGTCTCTCCCTCCTCCCCACCCTCCTCCCTGGGTCTGTCCTTATTTCTCTCTCTCTTTCTCCTTCTCTCTATCCTTCTCTCTCTCTTCTCTTTCTCTCTTCCTCCCTCTCTTCCTTTCTCTCTCCCCTCTCCTTCTCTCTCCTCTTTTTCCCTCTCTCTATCCTTCTCTCTCCCTTCCTCCTTCCCTCTCTCTCTTCCTCCTTTCCCTTCTCTCTCTCTCTCTCTCTCTCTCTCTCTCCTCCCTCCCCCCTCCCCATGATGTTAAGGTTAATATTCTAAGGTCAATACACTGAGCCAAACAAAGTGTCCTAGTTTGTGATTGCTATCTTTAAAACCAATGGAAAAACTCACAAGCTCCAAGTTTTCCATAAAAGGATGTTATTTCTGGATTTCCCCTTATTGTTTGGGTCTATGTTAGCTGGCTCATCTTCATAGTGAGAGTGAGTGAAAATGTACCCTGGCCTGAAATTAATATAGGTATGACCAAGTGCTAGCTCATCACCCTGGATGAATCAAGATTTCCTTGTTATTCCAGGTTATACTTATAACACATTTAGATTCAGAAGGAATATTTGAGATTTTCTATCCATGCCCTTCATTTTATAGATGAGTCATTTAGTAGCATTCTAGATCTAGAGGAGTCTTTGGAGTTTGCCTGGTTCAGCCCCTCAGAGACAGTAGAACTACTTCTACGTGCATCTACCTCCCAGAGTTGTTTCCAGGATCAGATGACATAACAATTGTAAAACACTTAGCATGATGCCTAGAGCATGGCTATTGTTCAAATGTGTCTGACTCTTTGGGAGTCTGTTGTGAGGTTTTCTTGGCAGAGATACTGGAGTGGTTTGCTATTTTTTTTATCCAGACTCATTTTACAGATGAGGAAACTGAGACAAAGTTAAGTGACTTGCCCAGGGTCATACAGCTAGAAAGTGTCAGAGGCCAGATTTAAACTCAGGAAGATGGGCCTTCCTGACTCCAGGTCCAGCACTCCATCCACTGTGCCACCAAGTTGTTGCCTAGCATAGAGTAAACACTATATAAATATTATTATTATTATTACTGCCTAAATTCAAATCACCTCAGATACTTACTAGCTCAGTTACCCTAGGCAAGTCACTTAATCCCAGTTTGCTTCAGTAAAACTGTTTTTATCAGCTGCAAAATGGAGTTTATAATAACACCTGCTTCCTGGGATTGTTGTAAGGATTGAATGAAATAGTATCTATAAAGTACTTAACACAGTGCCTAACACATAGTAGGTGCTTAATAAATGATTGTTTTCTCTGCTTTTTCTTCCTTCCCTAAGATAATTCCTAGGGCACTGCTTGCTTGAAGCAAATAGATGTTAAGTGGCTTGCCCAGGATCATATTTGGACCAGTGTTTTCCTTAATCCAATTCCAGTTACCCATTCATTAGATTTTGTTGCCTTTACAGATATGGGGCCTACAAAGAGGAAGAATGAAGAGTCTCTACCTCCCAGGAGCTTATAATTAGGCTTAGGATCCAGGTCTCTAGCCTCTTAGTCTGATATACTTTCCTCTATGCCCCACTATTTAAAAAACTCAGCTATTCTCCTACCTATAACTATTTCATTTTTTTGTCACTCCCAAAAGAGCTGCTATAAATATTTTTGTACTTATGAGTCCTTTCCCTTTCTTTGATCTCTTTATGGTAGTAGCTCACTACTGGTATCTCTGGGTCATAGTACCAAATTGCTTTCCAGAATGACTCCACCAATAGAACATAAATGTGCTGTTTTTTCCCACACCCTTTCCACCATTTGCCATTATCCTGTTTTTTTGGGGGGGAAGTGTCACTTTTTCCAAACTGATGAGTGAGAGGTGGAGCCTCAGGGTTTTCTTAATCTGCATTTAATTATTACTGCATGAGAGCATTCTTTTCGTATGGTGCTTGGTAGCTTGGGTTTCTTCTTTTGAAAACTGCCTGTTTCTATCCTTTGACTTATCAATTGGACAGTTGCTCTTATTTTCATAAATTTTAAGCAATTCCTTATACATTTTGGAAGTGAAACATTTATTAGAAATTTGGTGCAATTAATTTCCCCCAGTCACCTGCTTCCCTTCTCCTTTAGTTGCCCTAGTTTGTTGTTATTCCGGATTCTGTGACTCTATATGGGGTTTTCTTGGTAGAGATACTGGAGTGGTTTCTCATTTCTTTCTGCAGATCATTTTACAGATGAGGAACTGAGGCAAACAGAGTTAAGTGTCTTGTCTAAGGTCACACAGCTAGTAAGTATCTGAGGCCCGATTTGAACTCAGGAAGATGAGTCTTCCTGACTCCAGGCCTGGTGCCCTTTCCACTGTACTACCTACTTACACTGCTCTGATTTAGTTTGTGCAAAACCTTTTTAATTTTATGTAATCAAGATTGTCCATTGTAATTTCTGTGATCTCTAGCCCTTGTTTGGTAATAAACTCTTCTCCTGGTCATAGATCCAACAGAAAATGCCTTTCTTGTTCCTTTAATTTTTTTTTAATGACATGACATTTCATATCTAAGTACTGCAACCACTCAGTCAGTGGTAATTTATCAAGTACTTACCATGTTCCTCCCCTCACCCCTGCTCCTACCTGTGTGGAGATACAAATAAAGACAAAAACCCCCAAAACAACACAACCTAATCCCTGATCTCAAGAACTTCGTAGCATATTGAGGGCTACAACATGCAAACAACTATGCACATGCATACGTACAATGCAAAATGATAGTAATATCAGAGGGAAACCATTGGCTGGAGAGTAGAGGGGGCAGGGAGGGGATAGAGTGGGAATGTGGGAGATTGGGGAAGGTAGAAGGTAGGATTTGAGGGGAGACTTGAAAGAGGTCAGAGAAACCTAGAGGGAAGGTAGAAGGTCGGTGTGTGTGTTCATCCTTCATTACCGGAGAAGACCACACCATCAGAGAAATAATGACATGACTTGCACTTGACTTTGTTTTGAGTGAGGGAGGGCTGCACAGGTCACCAGCCTCACTTCTCCTCCAGAGCCATCTGAATCCAGTGACCAGATATTCATGAGGATGACTGGAGATGACCCAGGATGAGGCAATTGGGGTTAAGTGACTTGCCCAAGGTCACACAGCTAGTGAATGTCAAGTGTCTGAGGTGAGATTTGAACTCAGGTTCTCCTGACTCCTGCACTGGTGCTCTATCCATTGCACCACCTAGCTTCCCTGTGTGCAGGTGGTGCAGGTAGAAGGTGGAAGGTGGTAGAAGGTAGAAGATGGAAGGTGAGAGAAAGTAGAAGGTGGTAAAAGATAGAAGGTAGAAAGAAGACTATGACATGGGAGACAGCAAGTAAAGATGCTATGGATTGGTAGATGAAGCTAATCTCATTGTTTTGTATGAGATATTCTAAATTTAATTTTTGCCAGACTCCTTTCTGGTTTTTCTAGAAGTTTCTGTTAACTTGAGAGTCTTTCCATCAGTAGTTGGCATCTTTTGATCACTAGATTACTAAGATTGTTTCCCTTTTTTAACCAGCACCAAATTGTCTCAATGATTCACTGTTTGAGATTTGCTATTACTAGGCCCTCTTCATTCCTTTTTTCATCATTTTCCCTGAGATTCTTGACCTTTTGTTTCTCTAGATGAATTTTCCCTATGAAATAATCCTGTGGTAATTTGGTTGGTATGGCACTGAATCGATAAAATTTAAGTAGTATTGACATTTTTATCATATTGGGTTGGCCTACTGATGAACAATTAATATTTCTCTAATCATTTTGGTTTGTCTTTATTTCAGTAAATAGCATTTCATATTTGTATTCATATGGTTCTTGTGTTTATCTTGGTAGGTAGACTCCCAAATATTTTATATATTCTCTAGTTATTTTTAATGGAACTCCTCTTCTTATCTCTTCCTGCTGGGTTTTGTTGGTAATTACAGAAATACTGATAATTTATTTAGTTTCATTTTATATTCTGCAACTTTGCAGTTATTTTTTTCAATTAAATTTTATTTGACTCTTTAAGGGTCTCTAAGTAAGCTACCATTTCATGCAAAAAGCATACTTTCGTTTCTTCTTTGTCTAAACTTATTAACCTCAATTTCTTTTTCTTGTTTTATTACTATAGCTAGAATTTCTTATTCTATATACCATATAGCAGTGGTGATAATGGTAATGATAATATTTTACCCCGATCTTATTGAAAAGGACTTTAGTTTATCCCTATTAAATATAATATTGGTTCTTGGTTTTAGAAAGATACTGCTTCTCATATTAAGGAAAAATTCATTTATTCTCATATTTCAAAGTGATTTTCCTAAAGCATAAGTTTGAGCATGTCACTCCACTATTCAATAAACTCCAGTGGCTTCATGTTGACCCTGTGATTAAGCATGATTTCATAGTTAGCTCATTATTTTAAAATTATTTATTGGGCAAGTTATTAATCTCATGGGTATACTATGTAATTTTAAAGTAAATAAATATACACACATTAGAGTTCATGATCAATTTACTAATAGGAGTGTTCTATCAAAAAGTCTAGAAAGTAGGGCTTTCAGGCCCTAAGTTCTGATCTGTATCAGTGGAGGAAATTTCCATACCAGGAGAGCCTTACTGCATGGAAATCAAAGGTCTAGAATATATGTTTTGAAAATGAGTAGTTCTACCATCTTGACAAACTTGATTAGTCTAGTTTACTCAAAATATTAGTCATATGCTTGTATTCTTTCTAAATAGTTGAACCAATTGCTTGTGTAAACAACAGTTCAAAGATAAAAAAATATCACATTTCTTTGCAGTATAACTATTCATTCACAATCTGTAGCAAGGTTTCTGGCAAAGTTTTCAGGTGTTGGAACAAGGATGAATAACTGTATTCATGAAAGATGAGTTCTCACTGGGTTCTTCCTTTTTTAGGGTCAGGCTGTTTGAGATTAGTAAGATTTTGTTCCCTTTTCTTCTGCTTGTTTTAGTGAAGGAGTCATTCCCATGAGTGCAGTGAACTGGTTTTTTTTCTTAGTCAGGCAAATACCAGAAACTATGTCCTTCAGGAAGTGTTTGTTGATCAGTATGTGAGCAAAGATGATTGAGGCAACAATAAAGGTCAAAAGTAGTTTCTTCTGTGTCTTTGAATATGTGGATGTAGAATTTACATTTCTGACCCAGTGCCACTTTAAAAAGGATAAATACAGATGTGCCTCACAAAAACCTATATTCTTCCCTTTATACTTGAGATCAATGATAGACAGATGTATAGACAGATGGATGGAGGGATGGAGGGATACATAGATGTATAGATGAATGGATGGATGATGCATAGATAGATGGATGGATGGATATATGATGGATAGCTAGAATTATTAAATACCAGGCACTGTGCTAAGCTTTGGAGATACAGATATAAGAAAACAAGACAGGTTCTCTCAAGGAAACTACCTTTTAATAGACTTAAAAGGGAGCTTGAAAGTATAGATGGAAAGTTAAGCACTAGAGATAGAAATATGAGGAAATGAGATGGCCCCCTACTCTCAAGGAACTTATATTCTAATAGGGAAAGATGTAACATAAAAGGGAACTGAAAATATAACCTAGGTTGGGGAGAGGATGCTGATGAAGACGTGGTATAGTTAAGAGAGTGATTTGGTTCAGAAATAAAGTGAGCATGGTGAGTTGTCTTTAAAATACTTGTTGATGCATCTTAAGCATAGCTTTCCAATTAATCAACTTTTTCAGCTCCTATGACCTATATCTTCGCTACTTATCAGCCATTATAAATTTGGTCATGCCTTGATTCTCACCATCACTCCCAGTACCACTACCTCTATGACATTGGGCTCTGAAATTTCCCAGTGCTTATCTTTGTCTCCATTTGTCCCACTCCTTCTAACCTTATTCTTCATCCTCACTGCAACTTCCAGTTATTACATCTATCTCTGTTTTTACCATTCATCACCCCTACCCTGGCCTATAAGAGCAAACAAAGTGGGATTTTTGTTGTTTTTTTTTTTTTAGAGTTCAGTTTTCCAGGCTCATTGAAAACATCTGAAGATTGATTTCCTTTGAACCCTGATGATTCAGAATTGTGCTGAGTCACACAGGTTTTGTGCTTACTGGTTCTGAGCCAATCAAGAGCCTCATCATTGTTATATATAGTTGGAGGTTGGTATTTTACTTTGGGGGTGTGCTTATGAGAAGGATCTTTTGATTCCCTGGACAGGACTCTGAGTAACCATTTGTTAAGACTAATCAGAGGCTTGTCCTCCCCTGATGGTGTATGTAGGTGGTTGTATTACTTTGTTCAGACAGTAAGAGCACTGTCTGTTGAGTCTTTGTGCTAATTTTTCTGCTTGTATTATTTCCTGTTTGTATTTTCTCCATGTTCAGGGTGTTAACCTATCCCCTGAACTAGTGAATGACATATATGTTTAGATAAAGAAGGATTGTTAACTCCTTTGAAGCTTTCTTTATAAAGAAGATCAAAGAACCCATGCTGGCAGCCCACCCTGTGCAGTAGGGTGCTTTCTAATACATGGTATCATTTTCCTAAATGTATAGACTTAACCCTATAGTTAACCAGATCAACTATAAACTGTCTTCTACCCTTGAATCCCTCTCCTCTTTGTCCTACTACCATTTGTGCCCTCCTTATCCTAACAGTGTATCAGCCTCACCATCAGCCTTTCAAATTCTAACCCCCTGGTTTCTATCTGACAACATTACAATTTTCTTCCTGTTATTTAATCTCAACTGGTCTACCATTGCCTCACAACAATCATTTTATTCCACCCTGATTGACTCTCTAGCATTCTACTCATAGTTGTTGTTTCAATGTTCACCTCATTCGTCAGACCTCCAACGTAATCTCCAATTCCTCTCTGAAGACAACATTGCCTCCTACTTAGGAGAAATATGTCCTGAGATCTATCTCCCTTGTGTAACACCTCAAAACACCTCTATATTTTCACTTGCTCTCTCTGTCTTTACTCCAGGGAGTCTCTGAGGGAGAAGTGTGCCTTCTCCATAAGGTGGCAAATCCTTCTGCATGTGTCCTGGATCCTATTCCCTCCTGTTTTCTCCACAGACCTTTGCCCCAAAGATCATTCCCTCCCTCCATCTTTAATATTCTGTTTGTCATTTGTTCCTGTTTCCTTCCCTACTAATTACAAATGTGTCTAGGTATGACCAAGCTACTCCCATGCTCAAAAGCCTGAAAAAACTTGCTGTTGCCTTTAGAATGGGGTAAGATACACACTCCTCAGAATGATTTTTAAGGTTCTCTACAATATAATACCAATCTATCTTTCCAGGTTTATTTCACATTCCTCCCCTTCATGCCTTTTATACTTTAGTCAAACTTGAATTATTCCCCTCAACTAGTCATTTCATCCAGTGCAGCTACATTTCCACAAGCTGTTCTCCAAGTCTGGAATGCACTGCCTCCTTCCTCACCTTTATCTGTTTCAAGATTTGGCTGAAGTACCTCTTCTAGCTCCATACTTGCTCTTCCTAATTGTTAATGCTGTTTCTCTCGTTGTCTTTCAGTTGTTTGTCATGTCTGATTCTTCATGACACCATTTTGGGATTTTCTTGACAAAGAAACTGGAGAGGTTTGCCATTTCCTTCTCCAGCGCATTTGATAGATTAGGAAACTGAGGCAAACAGTTAAGTGACTTGCCCGGAATCACACAGCTAGTAAGTATCTCAGGCCAGATTTGAACTCAGGAAGATGTCTTTCTAATTCCAAGTGTTCTATCTATTATACCACCTAAAATGTGTCAAATGATCAATTGAGATAATATTTGTAAAGTTCTTAGCATAATGCCTAGTAAGTGCTTAATCAATGCTTGTTCTCTCCCTCTACTTCTGCCCCCTCCACCATCTGCTTAAATGTACCTGTATATAGTCTCTCCCTCAAATGTAGTGCAAGATCTTTGAGTGCAGGGGCTATTTAATTTTTATCTTCTTATCCTCAATACCCAGCATAGCACTTTGTATATAGTTAGTGTCTAATAAATGTTGGAAAAAATATGGAGTGGCAGCTAGGTGGTAGAGTAGATAGAGCACTGGTTCTGGAATCAGGAGGTCCTGAGGTCAAATGGAGCCTTAGACACTTGACATTTACCAGCTGTGTGACCCTAGGCAAGTCACTTACCCCTGATTACCTCAAAAAAAAAAAAAAGAATATGGAAATCCTAATTTAAAAGAAGGATAAGTTTAAGGATGATTATTCACTTTACAAAATGATGAATTAGAGTTCTTTTTTAATGTAGTGAGTTCTTCCAGTTTTAAGAGTATTTATGAGACAACCTTTTTTGTCCTTATTAAGAAATATATATCAGTGCAGTCCAGATTCAGACCATAGTTAAATTATTCTACCTTAAAAACTGTGGGTCAGTCAATAAGCAGTTATTAAATACAGCTGTGTGACAGGCACTGTGGTATGTGCTGGAGATAAAATGGCAAAAGACAGTGCTTGTTTTCGAGGAGGAGTTTACAAGCTAATGGGGGCAGAGAAACAAATAGATACAAACAAACTATAGATAGGATAAATAGGATTAAGAGAGATTGAGAAAGGCTTCCTGTAAAAGGTAAGATTTTAGGTGGGATCTGAAGGAAGCCAAGAGGCAGACATGAGGACTGAAGGCATTCTAGGTATGGGGGACAAACAGAGCAAATGCCCAGAGCTGAGATGGAGTATCTTGTTCATGGAATAGTAAGGAGATCAGTGCCCAGGAAGAAGACCCAACTTGGATTATAAGGGAGGGTGCAAGAATTAGAGTTAGAAGACCTGCATTTGAATATTGAATCTGATTTAACTTGTGATTTAACTATGGGAAGGTCACTTGATCTTTCGGAACCTGAGTTTCCTTGTTTATAAAATGGGACTAAAACATAATGCTTATGCTCTCAACCTTCCTGGATTGTCTTGAGTTAACTACTTTGCATACCATAAAGCTCTCCAAGTTGAATTATTATTGTTTCAGTTCAAGCCCTTTCCCTTTCCCCCACTTCTTCCACCTCTCTAAATATTTATCAAACACCTTTTGTGTCCATCAGGTCCTCAGTAACAATTGAAAACAGCTGGTTACCCTTTTCCTATATAACACCTCTTCAAATATACAAAACCTATTTTTACATTATTTGTCCTCTCATTCTTTTCCAAGTTAAATAAATCAACATCATTAAACTTTTCTCCTAGGCTGTTTTCCAACCTTTGGTTCTTCTTCAGTTGTTGTCTCAAACCGGAAAGTGGATTAGAAAGTTCTGACTAAACCTAATATAGAGAATTGCTTTGTGGTTGTTGCTTATGCACAAGAGTTTCCTGCCTTTTTCTTAAAAAAAAAAAAATCTTGTTATATTGTGGATACGTATTTAATTTGTTGAACCCCACCTTAAAGCCCCTAGACCAGAGGTTCTAAACCTGAGGTCCACAGACCTCTAGGGGATCCATGGATAGATTTCAAAAGGTTTGTGAATTTTTTTTTTTAACATGGAATACTGTATTTCAGTCTAATCTTGCATATTTTATTCATTTAAAATATAATTCTATCCTTCAGCTTCACTAGATTGCCAAAGGGGTCCATGATATCAAAAAAAGTTAAGATCCCCTTCTCTAGACTCTCCGTCAGATTTACACATTTACTCTTTGCCTTTCAATTTTATTTTTTCTTTATTGCACTATTCTGTATCAGTTGTCCTGCATCTCTTTTTCTGTACTCTTCCTCAAGTTGTCGAGGTTATGATGGATTCCAAAACTTTCCTTCTGGTCTTGGGAGGAGATGAAGCTTCTTCCAGTTTGATTCCATCTGCAAACTTAATGAACACTCTCTGTAGGTATTGATGTGGTTAGCAGTAACAAGAGGAGGGAAGCATGCTGAATTGAATATTATGTTACCATTGGGTCTGTTCAGTCTAATGGGAGAGAGGTAAAAGTTCAGTCTTGAATAAGGTATGATGCATCATAGGGGAACCAGAAAGAATACTGACTCAGAAGTTTAGAAATGGGATGGGGTTGGGGTGAGAAGGGTACTAGCTCAAGACCTGCTACTGCTTAACTGATCAAGTAATTTGCTTTTCTGGTACTCACTTTTCTCAACTGAAAAATGAAGGCCTTGGAAAGATCTCTACATATCCTTCCAACTCTACCAATTTGAAAAAATTTAGCATTTTTCAACTTTAATAGTAAGGCAGTCAACATGCATTTATTAAGTACTATTTGCTAGTTACTGTGCTAAGCATTAGGGATACAAAGAAGAGAAGGAATTAGCATTTATTAAGTGCTTACTCCATGACAGGCTCTGTACTAAATGCTTTACAAATATTATCAAATATCTGCTTTACAAATATATTATAAATATTATTGTAAAATGCTTTACAAATATTATTTGCCCTCAGGGAGTTCACATTCTCATCAGAGGAGAGAGCATACAAACAACCGTGTGTGTATACATATATATATGCATGTATACATACACACATATACATACATATGCACACATTATATTGTTATATAACATTAATAATTTATTATATTATACATAAATATTATGTATATATAATAGCTAACATTTATATGGGCAACTAGGTGGCACAGGGAGTAAAGTGCTGGGTCTGGAGTCAGGAAGACATCTTCCTGAATTGAAATCTGGCCTCAGACACCACCTGTGTAGCCCTTCGCAAGTCACTTAACTCTGTTTACCTCAGTTTCCTCATCTGCAAAAGGAGCTGGAGAAGGAAATGACAAACCACTCCAGTATCTTTGCCAAGAAAACCTCCAAATGGGGTCACAAAAAGTCAGACACAACTGAACAATATCTGGATGAAGAAGGTCTGATGGGGAATAAAATGGTAGAAACCTGGAAAGGCAGGAAGAATTCAGGCTACGAAGAGCTTTAAATGCTAAATTTTATATTTGATTTTGGAGGAAATAGGGAGCCAGTGAAGTTTCATGAGTAGGGAGCTGACACAGTCAGATCTGAACTTTAGAAAACTTTGGTAGTTAAATAGAGGATAGATTGGAGTGGGGAGAGATGAGGCAAAGACACCAGGTAGGAGGTTATTGCAAGAGTCCAAGTGGAAAATGATAAGGGTCTGAAATAGGGCAGTGGCTATATGAGTAGAGAGAAGGAGATGTTGGAATATGGTATGAGATACATACATACACATGTGCAAATATTATATAGGCATGTATATGCATATGTGTGTGTATAAGATGTGATAAAAGTTATCATTTAGGAAACATATGATTGCTAAAGAAAGTGGTCTGATCACACCTTGGCTCCAACCTACCTACCTTTTCATACTTATATTAATCCTCTTTAAGTACTTGGTGGTTCAGTCAAATTGACCATCCTGCTGTTCCTCACATAGAGCATTTTGTTTCCTTTCTCTGTGGCTTTGTACAAGCTTGGAAAGCACTTCCTCTTCACTTCTGCCTCTTGGAAGGCCTTAATTTTCATAGAAGGCCATTCTACATGTTGCATCCTACAGAAGGCCTTTCTTGATCTCCTCAGTGTCTAGTAGTGCTTCTCCACCTTGAAAATTACCTTGTATTTACTTTACATATATTTTGCCTATACTTAGCAAAATGATTTTTTGAATTAATTTATGAATTGATTTCCCTAATAGATTGTAATTCCCTCCTTGAGGAGGAAATGTGCATTTATGTGACACTACATGCCTGTCTGTCTGTGTTGGTCCTTCGTTTTCAAAGCAGACCATGACTTCCATGAGACCATGAGAAATAATGGCATGACTTGCACTTGACTTTGTTTTGAGTGAGGGAGGGTTATGCAGGTCACCAGCCTCACTTCTCCTCCAGAGCCATCTGGATCCAGTGACCAGATATTCGTCAGGATGACTAGAAAAGGCGCAGGATGCAATGGGAGACCTTGGCCTATTCAGGTACTCACTTAGAGTGAGGTAATGCCCGTCCCTTTTTACAAATATTATCTCATTTGATCCTCACAACAACCCTGCGAGAAAAATGCTATTATTTTTCACGTTTTGCAGTTGAGAAAACTCTGGCACACAGAAGTTAAGAGACTTGTCTACAACCATTCATCTCAGAAATGTCTAAAGCTAGATTTGAACTCTTGTCTTCCTCACTCCTGGATTCATACTTTCTTTCTTGTTGTTTTTGTATGCCCAGTTCTAGCACAGTGCTTGCCGTATAGCAGGTACTTGATGAATGCTTTTTGACAGATGGACTAAGAGAAAGGCTGCCTGAGCTCTATCCCATCCCCTAAATATTAAAAAACTTAGAGGAAGATCTGGAGTATTTTGGGTAGGCCTTCTATGGAGGACAAGGACAAAATGCTTTCATGAAGGATTTGTGTGAAGGATGTTCATGAGAGTGGCAGAGTATGACAAAGCGTAGGTAGGTTGTAATTGGCACCACTGAGGGGAGTACCCACAGAGACCAGATCACAGATCCATAGAAGTAGTGGAATATTGGGGTAACTTAACCAGTCCTTTCAACCAGAATAGAAACGAGGAGGTGATGAGATGCAATGGAAAGAGCATTTGCATTTGGAGTCATTGGACCTGGGTTCAGATTTTAGCTTTATTATTGACCACCTCTGACTCCCTTAACTTCTCTAGGACTCTGTTTCCTCACTTATAAAATAGGAAGTTAGATAAGATGATTTCCAAAGTTCCTTCTAGCTCTAAAACTCAAGATCATCAGTTCTGGTATTTAGTGGATATTACTTTAGGAAGCTGAATGAAAGTTTAGTTTCATTCAGCTTATTAGTTTAGATTTCTAATGAACTAGATTAGTTTATTGTTTCAATTTCTGGAAGACTATTTGGCAAAAAAAAAAAACCCAACAAAATTTAGGTTTATGAAGTTATGGACAATTACTAAAATTTCCCTGTGGGGTAAAAAACAAAAACCCAAACCTATCCTACTCACAGTAAATGCCTTTGAGTGTAATGGGGCATAGTGAGGCAAAAGATAAAAAAAGATCCCCACTCGGTTTTGATGAAGCTACAACCTTGCCCTCTCTGCAGATACTGAAAATTAGAAGCATGTTCTTCCACTGTACATATGGCTTTGCCTTTCTCTCCAACGTGCCTACCCCTGGGTGAAATCCGCCAGCTGTCGTACAATGTAAGTAACACTACAGAGAGGTGAGAACTGCTTGGGGGGTTTAGGTAGGCAGAAAAGAAATTACCCCAGGTGGTGTTTAGAGATAAGCGACTAGCCCAGAGCTTAAGCCCACTTCGGTAAAGTGCCACCAGTCTCTTAATGGAGTGAGTCACGCCTCCAGCTGTGGGCTGCAAAGCAATCCCCGTGACAATTGTAAAAATCTCATCCTGACAACATCCCCAAGCCCTGTTTTTGAACTGAAGAAGAGATCCTGAGCTACTGCAATCATTAGTTATGTTTGAACTTTTTCACCCTGGCTCCAATGTGGGATGTAGCCAGATCATTCCTTTTCTTTCTCCTCGTCCTTCTCATTGAGATAAAGGACTTGGTTGTCTCCTCCAAGACATTTAGGATTGAAGAAGAAGGGACCTTTGGGGTCTTCTAGCCCAACTATTTCCTTCTCGTCTCATTTTACAGATGAGTAAACTGAGGCCCAGAGAGTTTAGTTGACATGCCAAGGGCCACACAGGTAATAAGAACTTCTTATATATGGTAATTTAGGGATGAGGACTAGAGATATCTGATGTCATGAATATAGAGAACTTCCAGATGAGGAAAGTCCCTCTACTAGTAGGGCAAGTAGCACTCTGTAACTTAGGGTTTTAGAGACTCAGAGTCTTAAGAGGTAAAATGATTTGCTCAAGGTCATATAGTCAGTAAGTGTCAGAGGCAGGATTTGCATCCAGTTTTCCTGACTCAGAGGCCAGTTTACTAGTCACTATGCTATCCTGCTTTTCCCCATAAAATGTTCTTATGCTATTACTGCCACTACTACTACTATGTCTACTACTCCTCTTTCTCCTAATTCTGGACCTATTATTTCAGAGGTGTGGGGAACTCTTGGACTGGTTGCCATTTATATTAGAGCACAGAGGTTTAGTAACTTGACATGATTACAAAGATAATATGAGTCAGTCAGGATTTGAACCCGAGACTCCTTGAGTCAGTCAGTCAAGAAACATTTTTTAAAAAAATTCTCTAAGGGGCAACTAGGTGGCAGAGTAGATAGAGTGCTGGGCCTGGAGTTAGGAAGATGAGTCTTCTTGAGTTTGAATCCGACACTTACTAACAGTGTGACCCCGTTTGTCTCAGGAAATGGCAAGCCACTCTCTTTGCCAAGAGAACCTCAAATGGTGTTATGGAGAGTTGGACACAACTGAAATGATTGTACAGCAACAATAAAACATAGCGAATAAGTGGCAGAGCCAGTCTTTGAACTCTGGTCCTGTGGCTCACCCCTCTGAGTTCATCATGCTTTCCACTGTACTATATGGATGCTAACATGTATGTCCTAAATCCAGGATGATTTACTCTTTCCTTTCATTCCTTCAGAAACAATTGACCAACCACTAGCTCTACCTATTCTGTCTAAAACAGAGACTGTAGTCTCTTAACCCCAACACCCCGTAAGCTGGCAGGGTTATAACTCTTCATGATTTGCTGCTATCCTGGCCTGACTATGAAGTCAGTTTGTGAAAGGGCTGACCTCCCGCCCATCATTAATAGCTTGGGGAAAACTCTCTTGGAAAGCTTTCTAGGAGAGCAGCTGGAAGCTTTTGCTAAATGAATTATGTTATTTCTGTTTGGGAGTGAGAGTAGAGAGGGTGGGAATGGGTTTTGGATGAAACCCAAGTAAGACAGGTGTTTATTATATATTAAACCAGGATAATTTATTTGGAGTGGTCCTGGAATACAATGAAATGACCTTGAATTAGCTGGAAAATCAAATATTTGTGATTTGAAATAATTGGTAAAGATAATAATAACATCTGGTACTTTCCTGGATACATTTTCCTTTTCTTCACTATCTTGGAGGTGTGTGAGGTTGGTTGAAAGGAGCAGTAGTCTTTCCCACATGGTAAAAGGGAAAGAGACTACTACTTGAATTTCCTTTTAGTTACTTGACTAACATCAGTGATTTAGGTGGGAGGTAGGGTGAGAATTAGAGGATCAGTCTCTTCACTTTGTCTAAGGAGGTTGGTCACGTTAATATCTAATTCACCCACCATGTGGCTGAAGTTACATTGCAAATGATAACCATGTTTGCAAATTAGCTTATTGTATCATGTGTGCAGAATAAGGAACAACTAGGATATTAAAGAAACAATTTGGTTTTCATAGATTTTAGTTGCCTGGGCATTTACCTGGCTGTGGTTAGCTCTATGACCAGTGTTACTGAACGTGACTTGTAAGGTAGAAGAGGCAGCATGGAGTCATGAAAAGAGAAGGGGATATGAAGATAAATGACTTAGGCCATGTTAGTATTAGGTTTATGTGACCTTAGGCAAGTCACTTAACTTTTTCGAAATTCAGTGCACTCATTTGTGGAGTGAGGAGAGAATCGAAGTAATACTAGTTACATCCCAGGTCATTGTTATAAAGGAAATGCTATGTAAACCTTAAAACATTATATACATATGAGTTATTCTTTGGTGGTTTGGGTGGGTGGGGAATGGGAGGATGATTTATCTTCATATCCCCTTCTCTTTAATATCTAATTCACCCACCATGTGGCTGAACTTACATTGCAAATGATAACCACGTTTTCAAATTAGCTTATTCTATCATGTGAAGATCAAATGAGATCATATTTGTAAAACACTTAGCACAGTGCCTTGACCAGAGTAGATGTTTAATAAATTTCTCTCTCTTTCCCCTCTCACCTCTCTTCCTTCCTCCCTCCTTCCTTACTTCCTTCCTCCCTCTCTTTCCTTCTCAGAATGTTTTTAAATGTGGAAAATACATAGGATTTCAAAATAAAACAATTATATTGAAATATTTAAAAACAAAACAAGTCCATGGACCTCAGTTTAAGAACCCCTAGATTATGGCTTGCTCAAGGTCACATAGTCAGTCTATGTCAGAGGTGGGACTCAGTTGAACCCAGGTTATCTTCACATCAAGGCACACATATATAGGTGTGCATATAGGTGTATATACACATATGTATACATATACAGGTACAGGTATATATGTGTATATGTACATACATGTAGCCATTAAGCCTCACTACTTCTCTGGGGTATGTAATGAGTGTATGAATCATTTTTTTTGTAGAATTTTGGCATATGTAATGACACAGGAATCAAGTGGATTATGATGAAGAGGACTAGGGAACCCTGTGAACTTGTGCTGAACGTGGCTTATGGCAAGACCACAGAGACTTTTGAATGCACCTCTAATATACCATGAAGGCTTCTAACACACAAGAGGAGAATGAATGAGTCTAACTAGGAAAGTTACAAGATAGAAGCACTTACGAACAGAGTTGATTTTTCCTTTGGAAAGGGGAGGGGGAACAGGGGGAATTGATTATTGGGGATTGAAGGATGCCAGAGAGATATGAGTATGTGGGCAATCTTCATCCTAAAATGTTTCCCTGAGTTTTTTACAACGTGGGGACCTCACTTCCTTTCCTTATCTATTTCCTAAAGTAAAGCTGCGTACTTTTCCACACTCATTGGTAATTCCATTCTAACCGCAACACATAAAGAAAATTGTTGGCAAAACACCACACTGAGGTGTTTTGTTAGAAAAATGCGGGCCATCTGTGCTGGATTTTCTAGGTAGCCTCCCTCGTTTCTCCTGCCTTTGTTCTGCAGACTTGTATTGCTTTTGTGTTCTTTTAACATGAGCCAAAAGCAATTTCATAAATGGCATACTCAAATGCTCTGACGAAGTTAGAAGTGTTTGATAAAGGCTTGGAGACGGAGATGCTGCAGTGAAAAATGGGGCATGTCAAAGAGAACTGATTTGTAATCATAAAATGCCGACAAAAGTGGCAGGTTTCTGGGTGCCCACTTCCAGGTATAGGCGTGGGCCTGAAGGAGCTATAACTTGTCAGATGTGTTTTAGATCCTGAGCTCTCTCTACTTGCTCAGTGTCAATTGTACACTGTGTTTTGTCTCCTCTTGGACCTCAGTAGCTCCTTCTCCCAAAGGGTCTATCTCCTTTAGCTATATATGTATATGTACATACATATACAGGTGTACATGTAGCTGTACATACACACATGTATATGTATATGATACAGGTATATGCATCCATGTACATGTATACAATATATGCATACCTGTATATATGTGCATATGCCTGTATATATGTGTTGTAAGTACACATGTATATATTGGTATATATAATAGACATAACCTATATATACCTACATTTAAATTATTCATTTATTTTAAACATTATTTTCTTTTTTAAATTTTGAGTTCCCAATTCTCTTCCTCCTTCTCACTCCTCCCCATCCACTGAGAAAGCAAGCGAATGATATCCATTAATTATCCATGTGAAATCATGCAAAACATATTTCCATTATTAGCCATATCACAAAAAAGCTAGAAAATTATACATTGATTTGCACTCAGAGGTCATAGTGGTGGATAGCATTTTTTTTTATCATGAGTCCTTTGGAATTGTCAGAACGATGAAGAATTCACGAGGAGAGGAAAGTGCTTTATTGAAACAGCTGAAGGCTATAAATCAAGGCATGATAAATTGTGAGGATGAGGAAGGCTTAAGGAGCTCCTGAAGGTTGTTATAAGAATGAAAAAAAAAACCCCAAGATCAAGAGAGGGAAGAGTGTTGCCAAGGTGGAAGGACTGAAGGTTGTGGTCAGAGAGGTGAATTTCAAAATTTGGGACCTTGAAGGAGGAGCAGTTATGACTGATGGAGAAGTCTTAGGTGTGATCACAACTTGGGCAGGTAAGGTAGAGTAGATTAAGGTCAAAGTTCTTGAGCAGGTTTAAGAATTGAAGAAACCAGGGGTTAGAAGGATAATTGGCACGAACACTGAAATCTCCAAGAATGTGGCTAGAATTGAGGTAAGAAAGTAGGCTGGGAGCCAAGTGAGTGTACCCTGGGGATAAGTAAGTACCAATCACAAGCATAGGGAAGTGGAAAGCAGATAGGCATTTACATAGCACCTACTATATGAAGGGCACCGTGCTAAATTCTTTACAAAAATTATCTCATTTAATTTCATTGGATAGAGAGAGTATAACGTTATTGCACAGTATAATTGTGAAAGACTGAGAGCGATGGCAACATGGCAAAGGTTTGAAGCTGGCAGGGAAGATTAAAGGCAGATCTTTATTTCCCTGAGTCCTCAACCATTTCCCCTTACCAGGTGGCTGACCTGGGAGTTGGATGCATGGTTACTTTAGAGCCAGGATTTTAGGCAGGATATTGTAGTTGGTTAGCCTGGGAGGGTAGCTCTCAGAAGAGAGGGACTCAAGTCCCAAGGGAAGGGTTTTGGACTTGGGACTGGAACTGTACCCTATAGGAGAGAAGCTGTTTGTATATTTATTTTATAGTGTTTTTTTGTACCATATAAATCAGTTCAATTATAAATTTCATTTATTGATTGACATACTTTTTGTATTATTGAATTTTGTATATTAAGTATTGATTCACTGATATATTCTGTATTTCAGTACTATACAAGTACTAGAAGAACTTTTAATGTGAGAAATCTGGCATCATTAGATTGCTACTATCTAGTAGAAATGTTCAGATTGTTCTTTGGCATTCGGACCAACCCAGACCGCTTGCCTTAAGGAACTGGACTAAAATGGGTATATATTTACTTTATACCTTTGGAGTAAATAATTCTTTGCCAAGCTAGAATAAATGAATGAATGATTTAATAAATATTTACACATTTACTTTATACTTTTTGAAGTAAATATTTCTTTTTCAAAGCTAGAATAAATGTATGAATGAATAAATAAATAAAGAAGGGCAAACTAAATTGTCCTCTCTGCCTAACAGCTCATTTCTTACTTAGCCTTAATCACTGGGTGTTGCCTCAGTCAAATTGAGACTTGTTAAAGATCTTAGCTTAAAAAGGCCAGGGTCTCCTACTACATCCAGGGCCATCTCCAGTCATCCTGATCTATATCTTGCCATTGGACCCAGATGACTCTGGAGGAGAAAATGAGGCTGGCAGCTTTGCACAGCCCTTTCCCACTTAAATCCAATTCACTTGCATGTCGTGGCATCACCTCCCTGAGGACATGATCCACTTCCAGAACAAAGGATAAACAAACCAGAGCAATGAGGCAGGGAGAACTGAATAACACTGGAGAGTACAGCCAAGAGTATAGTTTCCTCAGAAGAAAGCCAGGTTTCAGTTAGTCCCCAGCAAATGAGAAGAAATCAAGGTGTAATGAACGGAGAGGAAGCTTGACTTGGGAGTGAATCCCAGCTCTGCTACTTTACTACCTATGTGACCTTAGACAAGTCCCTTAAACTTCTCTGGGTCTTAGTTTCTTCATCTGTAAAATGAGAGGGTTGGATTCTATGGTTCTAGTCAGTACTAAATCTGTGAATGTCTGACAAGGAGGAAGAGAGGATATTTTCAACTAGTTCTCACATCTGCTACTGCCTCCTTCTATAAGATTGCCTTGCATCTGTTTTGTATTTACCTTTATATAAGCATGCTGTCTTTCCTATTAGACTATAAACTCCCTAAGGGCAGGGACTGTTTTGTTTTTTGTGTATCCCTGGTGCCTAACATAATACCTGGCACAAAGTAGAGGTTTACTAAATGTTTATTGGATATATTTATTAGGTATTATTGACTGAACTTAGCAGTGGTTCCAAGGAAAGCAGTGGCAGAGGAGAAAATTGACTAGGAAGGGGTCCTGCTGAGCTGGATAGAGATGAGGGAATGGGGACTGGCATCAGGTATAAGTGTTATGTTTGGGAAAGTGGTGATTCTGGCTGACTGGGAGCGAGACATTGGGAGGTGAACTGGCAGAATTTACTAGCTATATGGCAAGGGAACATTCTGAGTCATCCTAGTGTCAGTAGATGTACACATGCCTGATGGCTGCTGTCACAAAATGAAGCCATGCCAATATTATTGCTTGCCCCAAGTAATTACATTGTCGTCCATCGTTGACCATTCTTTTTTCAATCTCTTTCACTCTATCCTTTTCCGTCTCCCTTCTTTTAAGTGTAGACATACTATAAAAGTACTCTTCCTTCTTTCTACACTTTTTTTTCAGTTCTGTAGCTGAAATTATTGACTCTATGCAGATTAACCTGAAATCTAAACATTTAGCCTCAGGCTTTCTGTGAACCTCATTTCTGTATTTCCAATTTCCAAATTTAATTTCCAATTTTCAATTCCAATTTCCAATTTAAAAAATTGAACTCTTTATGTTCTTCCCTAAATCTGCTCCTTCTTATAACCTCCTTATTGCTATAAATGTCAGCTACCATGTCCTGAGTCAGTCAGGCTGGAAACTGAGTAATCTTTGACTATCTCCTCTCAATTTCCCTTACCCTTCGTATCTGATCAGTTGCCAAGTCTATTCTAATTCAACTCTACAAATGTTTACTAAAAAACTACTGTTTGCCAGACTGTGCTGGACACTAGGGTTGCAAAGACAAAAATGAGACAGTTTCTGCCTTCAGTGAACTCACATTCTACACAATACCTGCAAAGTAGAGCTCATCTGATACGTGTGAAAGGGGAAAGTGTGCATCTGTGTGCCTGCTTTAGAAAAGAAAAGAAGTTTTAAACAGATGTTGGGGACAGTTGGATAATCAATAAGAGGATGGAAAGATTTTTGTGCAGTAGTAAAGCCTAGTTGAAGCTTTAAATAACACAGATTTGTAGTGGGCCTAGTTAGCATGATTTTGTGATTCCTCCAGCAATTCTCAGCACATTGGAAATAGATGAAGCAGATGGTTGGAGCTGCCCAGGATGGAGTCAGGACAGAAATAATAACAATAATGATAGAGCGTTTATATAGTACTTCAAGGTTTGCAAAGTGCTATGTAAGATATATATATGTACATATATATAATATGAATCTCATTTGATCTTCACAACAATCCTGTGAAGTAGGTGCTATTATTATCCCTATTTTACAGATGAAGAAACTGAGGTTTGGCGGTTAAGTGAGTTGCTGTGCATCACACATCTAGTGAGTGTCTGAGGCAGGACTGTGAGCTCATCTTTCTGACTTGACGGTGGTACTTTATTTACTGAAGCACTTTGTTGCCTCAACCCTGCAATTAAGTCCAATATTGGAACTCAGATCTATTGCAAATCAAATCCTTTATCTCTGTGGATGATAAGCCATATTTGTACCCATCCAATATTGACATTATTCTAGTTTCCAACTCCACTGAACCCAATGTTCTCTATATAATCTTTACTTCCCTATCCGGACTTTATCTGGCAGGCAACAAGTATCTCACTTCTCTATGAGAATATCTGTCTTACACTAAACTAAGAGATAGAGGTATGCCAGAAAATCAGTCAGTCAATTAAAAAATGTTTAATAAGTGCCTGTTATATGGCAGAAGAGGCAAAAGATAATACCTGTCCTCAAGGTACTCATAATCTAATGGGGAAGAAAATAACCAAACAAATATGTACAAACCAAATAAAGGAAAAATAGAAAATAATCGAAAGAGGGAAGTCAGAATTAATAGAGGTTGGTAACAGTTTCATGTAGAAGATGGGATTTTAGTTGGATTTGAAGGAAGACAGGCCAGTAAGCAAAGATGAGAAGCTAGAATATTCCAAGCATGGGGAACAGCCAGAGGGATTCACAGGACTGAGAGATGGAGAGTCCTGTTTAAGGAACAGCAAGGAAACCAGTGTCACTGGATCGGAGAGTGGTGGAGAGTAAGGTATACTTATACCTCATCAGCACATGAAGAATTTAACACTGACTGCTATGGTTCCTACTCTCTGAAGGCCCAGGTGCTAGATTTCAACTCCTCCCCCAGGGTTCTCCTGGACCTTTAAGGGGAGTGGGGAGTATTCAGGTTCCCTGCATATAGTTTCAGGTCCTATGGATGCCATTCTTCCAGATATAGGGGAGAGGAGTTCTCTGGATGCCAGTTCCCATTTAACCACTAGTAATTAGATCAACTTTTACATGGAACTATTTATTTCAAAAGCTATAATCGCAAATATACTACTCTCCCAACAGGTGGAAGAGATATCCCCTTTGTTCCTTACACCTCAGTCTCTGGGAAGAGGAAGGAATCTAGGTTCACAGTTTAGTTCAGTTCCTGTAGAGTCCTAGTTCCAAGTCTAAAACCCTCCTTGGGCTCTGGTTCCAGGCTCCCTGACTTGTCTATGCTCCCTTGCTGGGCTGGCTGTCTTCACCATGCTGCATGGAATCTTGGCTCCAAAGTCTCCATGACTTGAATTCCTAGGTCCAGTGGGAGTCATTGTCACTGATACCTAAAAGTGAGAAGGGCAAATGACAGAGAGCAGAGACAAATCCCTACTAGGTCTAGGGCCTAGAGTCTAGGCTCATTTCTTAGAGTAAAAGAGGGGAGCAGGAGCGGGAAGTCCTTCCCCTCTCGCTGGTTCAGTTTATGGTGCCTACAATGTAGAGACAACAGGCAAACATATTAGCCAGGAAGAGTAACTGAGTCTTGCCTATCAAATGTTTAACAACCAACTCCCCCAAAATAAAAAAGTGTAGTAACATATTATGTTAAACTGTTAAAGTTTCTTAAATCCAGACAATTGAAAATATTATAAATTTTCCAGTTTCCAAGTTATGAACTCACTCTGAAAATTTGACAATTGGCTCTAGTACACTCTTGCTAAGAGCAGAAAGGAGAGTGCCATATGGAGTGCACTCTCAGTGTAAGACATCAAGTGGCACAGTAAGCTCAAGTGGCTGCAGGTTCCAGGTCACTTCATATTCTTTCTCTCTGTCTCTGGGAATGAATGGAACTTAACTTGCTCTCTTTCCAACATTTTTTTTTTTTTTGGTGAGGCAATCCAGTTAAGTGACTTGCCCAGGGCCATGTGGTCCAACATTCGTTTTAGTGAATGTCCAAGTTCTATTTCCTCTCCTTTAGTTGAAAGTAGACAATATGAAAATTATGATGATTTATTGGACTTTGTTTCCATTAAGATTATCCCTTCTCCAACTTTTTTGTGACCCCAAAAGTACTATGCTCTCACACTATAGATTAGGATATTATTATTATTATTATTATTTACCAGACCTGCCCTTTCATTGACATAAAGAGCTCCAGTTAGGAATTTCCTGTGCTAGTGCTCCTTGAGGGCAGGAAATGACTTTCTTTTTGCTTGTATATGTATTTTCAGCATTTAGCACAGAGCTTGACAAATAGTGTTCAGTAAATGCTAGTTAACTTGCTTGTTGACATGATAATATTCCATTAGGTTCATATCCCATAAATTGTTCATTGATTTATTCATTTGTTCTTGTGAATGTCTAAGAGCCAATATAAGACGTAGTTCTTTCTTCACCTCACTTGGATCTTTTCCGTTTTTTTTTTCTTTCTGCTTTTAACCTCCTTCAGTATTAGGAAGTTTGATTTGCCTGTGACTATTCCCTTCTTGATATTATCCTCCTTGGTAACAGTCCCTCTCCCTAGTCTCATTTTTTCCCTGTAGAATTTGATACATGTCTGTAATAAACTTTCTCTCTGTCTCTCTTGTCTCTGTCTCTATATCTCTGTGGCTATGTTTCTTTGTTTCTCTGTCTCTCTGTATGTAACTCTGTCTCTTTGTCTCTCTCTCTCCCTTCCCTTGATCCTCCCACTTTCTATGTAGACTTCATTTATTCATTTCAGATAAAAGTACGGTTTAGCTGATGTCCATTTTCCCCACACCATTCTTTCATGTTAGTATATTCTTTTGGCATATACCAATTATGGAAAAATAAGAAGTTCCTCTCCCTTTTATTCTCTCTTCTCTTCCCCATCTTAAAACAGAATCAATTCATCCCTAGGACCTCTGTTATTATTATTTAACTCCTTCAACATGCTTTGAAGAAATTAAGGCTCTGAAAGGACACTTATTTCTTCTTCCGTTATTAGAATGTTAACACTAAATCATCATTTGACTCCTTCCAATTGTTCAAATAAATTTACCTTTCTAGGTTTCATTGGATTCTTGTTTCTGTATTTCAAAGTTCCCACTCAGCTCTAGTCTTTTCATCAGAAATGCTTGAAAGTCCTCTTTTCCCCCTTCTTTTTGTAAGATTATACTCTGCTTTGCAGGGTAAGTTATTCTTGGTTGTAAGCCTCTCTCATTTGCCTTTTGGAATATTGTATTCTAAGATCCTCTTTGATTTTTAGGAGAAGCTGCCAAGTCTAGTGTAATCCTGACTGCAGTTCTTAGTATTTGAACTACTTCTTCCTGGATGCTTCCAGTAGTTTTTCTTTGATGTGGAAATTCTGGATTTTCATTATGATGTTCCTGGGACTTTTCTTCTTGGGGTTCCTTACAAGGGGATGAGTGGCAGATTGTTTCTCTCCTCACTGTGCCCTCCGGTTCTAATAGGTCTGGCCAGTTTACATTTATAATTTTGTAAGATATTATAGCCATGCTTTTTTTAAAAAAAGAAATAATTGTTTTTAAGGACTCTGGTGATTTTTTAGATCTCCATTTTTCAGTCATTTTGGCATTTTGTTTATTTGTTATACTCATTTATTATCTTACGCTCCTGTTTCTTCCCCTTCCATTTGAGCAAAAAAAAAAAAAAAAAATGAAAACCTCAAAACAAACATGCATAATCCAGGGAAAAAATTCTACATTGATGTGTATCTTTCTAATTATTGGTGATTAGAAGCAATTTTTCATAGAGTTGGTCTTAGCTTGTATTTCTTCCTTTGAAAACTTGTTCTTATCTTGTAAATTTGAATAATTACCTTATATATCTTGGATATTAGAACTTTATCAGAGTAACTTGCTGCAAGGATTTTTTTCCCCCAAGTTAAATGTTTCCCTTATCAGTTTAGATGCATTTTTTGGTTGAAAAACATTTAATTTTACCTTGTATAATCTTCTCTATTGCTTGTTTGTTCACTAACTTTCATTTTCCTTATAGATCTAAAAGGTAATTTCTTCCTTACTCTCTAATTTGTTTATGATGTCACTTTTGATGTCTAAATTTTGTATCCATTTGGAGTTTATTTTGTTATGAAGAGCCATGCATTGATCTACACCGAATTTCTTTGCAGTTTTCCCTGAAGTTTTTGTCAAATAGCAAAACCTTACTCGAATAACTGAGGTTTGGGGGTTTAGCAAACGCTGTACTATTGTGTTCATTTGCTTCTCTGTGTTGTATCCCCAATCTGTTCCAGTTGTATTTCCAATCTGTTGACCTCTTTATTTCTTAACCAGAGCCAAATCATTTTAATAATTTCTGCTTTGTGGTATAGTTTAAGATCTTCTACTGCTAGGCTCCCTTCTTTCCCATAAAGAAATGCTATAACTACCATTTCTAGCATTATATTAAGTAAATTCATGATAATAAGCATCATTAGTATACCCTGATCTTGTTGGAAAAGTCTCTAATATTTCTTTATTGAATATAATGTTTGCTATTGGTTTTAGATAGACGTTATTTATTATATTAAGGAAAGATCCATTTATTCCTATGCTTTCTAGTTGTTGTTTTTAAGAGAAGTGGGTGTTGGATTGTGTCAGCCTTTTTAGCTTCTCTCGATATAATAATGTGGTTTTTATTATTAACATGGCTATTGTGTTTATAGTATTCCTTATACTGAACCAACCATCGATTCCTGGAATAGATCAAACCTGGTCAAAATATATAATCTTTAAAAGTATTGTTGCAATATATCTATTAATATTTTATTTAAAGTGTTTCCTTCAATATTCATTAGGGACATTAGTCTTTAGCTTGCTTTCTTTGCTTTGTCTTTATGTGGTTTAGGTAGTAAGACCATATTTGTATCACAGAGATTGGAAGGATCTCTTTTCTATTTTTGTAAATAGTTTATGGAATATTTGAATTGTCATTTGACTGTTTAAGAGTATTCACTTGTAAATTTATCTGTTCCTAGAGCTTTTCCCCCCCTTCATCTGTTTTCTAGGTCAGTTGTTTTTAATATCAGATATTTTACATTTTCTTCTATTTTTCAATCTTTTTATTTTATTCTAATATTTCTTGCTGTCACATGGAATCATTGATTTCTTTTTTTCTATCCTAATTTTTAGGAGTCTATTTCTTGGATAAGCTTTACCTCTTTATCATCTAAGCTATTTATTATCTCTCCAATGTTTTCCTCCAGAATTTATTTGTTTATCTCACTTTTTTTAGGGATTCATATAGTCCTTGTGGAAAATCCTTTTGTTTTTTTCTTTTGAATCTCTGTTTGCAGTTTTTATAGAGGTATTTACTCTTCTTTTGGGTGGGAGAATCTCTAGATTTGCAATAATTTTTGATACTGGTCTTTCTAGCTTTGATTTCTGAGTTTGGGCTTTGGGCTAGGGCCAGGCTGTGCCCCCACTACATTTTTGGGTGAGGTGGTCAACCCTGTTTTGTCTTCCCATGGGTCTGTTGGGTTCTTGCTTTAACCTTCACCTCCTGGGGTTAAGTTCCTCCCTGGGGTTCCCAAGGTCCCCATCCTGGGATTTTCTGACTACTCTTGTCCTTTCTCTGCTCCTACTCTGCTCCTGTTGTCTCAGGACACAAAACCTTGCAGGTTATATGTGTCCCATTTCTGACTTAGCTTTCCCTAACTTTCCTGGAGGGGTCCCATTGTGGATTTGACTGACTTTGTGTAGTTTTGGAGTTGAAAAAGTTAATCACTAGTTTTTCATTCTGTTCATTGGTCGTTGTTTGGTCTGGTATAAGCTTCAGGATTTTGCTGGAGTAGGAACTAGGTGGTCTGCCTCATTTTCAGGCAATTGTCTCATTAGGAAGTTTCATGCTTCCCCTTTCCCTGTGTTACTTATTAAAAAATTTCCATTGCATTCATATTCGTAGTCCATTCTCTCTTTTGATTTTTTTCCCCTATAAAGGAGTTGAGTTTCTTTAGTTTTAGTTGTTTGCCATTAATTTATAAATTTGAAGAGAGAAACAAGAGAATAGCTACTTTGCAGTAGATATGAATTGTTGCCGATCTATCCAAAGGTGTGGTGGGTGGAGAGTAAAACTTTGTTTTTGCCTGCGGCCGCTTTCTTGTTTCTACAACTTTGTTCTTTCCTGTATTTTCTCCTTGCTTTATGTTTGTATGGCTAAATTGCCTTCCCGGTCATTTCCCTTTGAGTCTGAATTCTGTCCCACATTACCTCTCTTCCTTCTGAACTCCGTTCAGAAACCAAAGAAAACACTATAATTCAATTAGCCATGATGAGAACCTGTCCACTTCAAAAGAGCTAAGAGGCTTTCCAATCCCAAGTACATCAAAGTCTTCAAGGAAGGTAACTGAAGGCTTTTAAAATTTCTTTAGTACTACCAAATAGGTGAGACTCAGTTCTCCAGTGAGTTGTAGAGGTTATTGTAGGGGAGATGAGCTACATGAAAAGTTTTGACTTTGGGGAAAGAAGCACAGATCACTGGTTCTTTTAATTGGACTCCTACATAACTAGTCTAGCCAAGACTGTGTAGGCATGAACCATGAACCTTCATATTTCATAAATTTGCCTCAGAGGGGGCATGCATACCATCTTAGTTACTATGATGATAACAACACGCTTCACATTGGCTGACTTTAGTGAAGTGATTCATATATTTTAATTATTAAAGGATCATTGTAGTATTATAGATTCAATCTTTCCCCCCTAGAAGAATGCCTTATACAGAATAAAAAGTCTAATAGAATAAAAAGTCTAATATAATTTTCTTTTGAATTAGAATCATAGGATCTGGGCAAATATGACTTCAGAGATCACTTAGGCCCTCCAATTCAGGAAGTATTTATTAAGCTCCTACTGCGTCCAAGGTACTATGCTAAGTAGCTAGGTGACAGTAAGTAAGAAAAATGTTAAGTGAAACTTCGAAGTCCAAGTCACTGTGTTAAGTATGGGGGATACAGGCAGATGACAGTCTCTGATCTCAAGGAGCTCACAGTCTAATGAGGGAGGCCATATGTACACTACTATGTGTAAACAAGATATATACAAGATAAATTAGAAATAATTAAAAGAAGGAAGGCGGTCGCAGTGAGGAAGATCCTGAAAGGTTTCTTGTACAAGGTGGGATTTTAGCTGGGGCTTGAAAGAAGCCCAGAAAGATTAATATGAAGAAGGAAAGAATTACAGGCAAGGGGAAGAGTCAGTGAAAATGCCCAGAGTTGGAAGATGGCATGTCTTGTGTAAGGGACAGCAATTACTGGACTGCAGAATATATGGGAATGAGTAAGGTATAATAATGGCACACTGCATTGAGTTCTAGCCTTGGAATCGGAAGACCTAAGTTCAAATTCTGTCTCAGATGTTTATTAGCCATATGACTCAGGCAGGGTCACTAATCCTTCCTCAGCCTAGTTTCTTCATCTAGAAAATAGGGACAACAAATGGCACACATCTCAGAGTTATTAGGAGGATCTAATAAGTTCTTTGAAAACTTTAAAACACTATCTATATAAATGCAAGTTTCCTAATAAATCATCCTTCAAAGTACCTGGAAGGGGCTCTCCCTTTTGTGAACCCACATGGGGGGCTTGGTGGTGTTACTTTTGGAAATGCATGATAATGTGTAATTGAGGGGCCTTGTCCTCAATTTAGAACATATGCCTCACTATATGTAGGACAATTTGGAAAGAAGTGAGCTGACACTAGCAATTAAAGGCATGAGGAAAGGAACTGTATCTTGAAGGAAGCAAAGGTTTCTAAGAGGTAGAAGGAAGGCAAGAGAGAATTCTTGGCCTAGGAGACAAAATAAAGGCACAGAGGAGGGAGACTTGGTACCTAGTTAAAGTAAGAGCAAGTAGACCGATTTGCATGGAATGCCTAGGGTGGAAATGAAAATAATGTGCAAATGTCTTGGAAAGTTAGTCTGAATCTAGATTGCTTGTCCTTCCACCCTACTCATCATTTGAGAAGTTTGGAAACTGAGGCCCAGAGAATTTAGATGATGTGTGCAGCTAACAATTCACAGTTGAAATGTGAACCTAGGTCCAATGACCTGAAATTCTGAGTTCTCTCCACTATACTATGCTGCCTTAATCATCTCTCAACCTATGTTTGAATTCTTCCCTCCTGTTGCTAGTATAGATGCACAATCTAGTATTTTTGTTAATTGTTAGTTGAAATAGTTGAGATCAGTGTGTTTTGAGTACATCCTTAGACTAATATGGGGTAGTTTCTCTTTCTACAGCTCATGAAATAATACTCTGGCATCTTAATAACATTTTTACAGGAGTGCTTACCTGGTTTGGAGGAACAATTTCAACATGGGAACAGTATTCCCTGTTTCTCCGCCCCCCCACCCCCATCCCCAGGCTATTGCCAATAGTGTACCCATATATGAGAGAAGAAGTGATGGCCCAAATTCATGTTTGGTAAAGAAGTTTGCCTCCAAACCAAAACAAAACTATAAAAAAGGCATTAATAATATCAAGTTAGTTTGAATTTGTAGTCACAGAAAGGTATTATAGTCATTGTATGTATTGCTTTCTTGGTTCCATTTATTTCCCACTGAATCCATTTATACACATCTTCCCATGTTTTTCTGAATTTCTCATGTTGTTTCTTATTGTGCAATAATATTTCATTACACGCATGTATGACAGTTTCTCTTGCCTTTTCACAATGAATAGGTATCCACTTTGTTTCCAGTTCTTTGCTACCATGAGAAGTGGTGCTATCTCATAAAGATTTTACAAGGATGAGAGAAGAGGTATGTGACTCATTCATCAGGGCCTGGTGTTCTCTTCTTTCTTTTTTGTAATAATACTGCTTTTTCTAAGTGTTTAGTGTCATTGTACGGCGTAACTTGACAGTTTTTCTCTTAGTGCTTTAAAAGTAATATTACCTCCAGTACAGATGTCTTCCGTTTATTCTTTTTTTGCTTCAGGGGTTCTACCTGACTTCTTCCTATGTTCCATTTCTACTTTCCCATTTAGCACATCAAATACTGTAACAACACGCACCTTGGCATACACAGGAGGGCCTGTTGCACAGGTTCTTAGATCTGCTTTTCTAAAAGGAAAGCAACTTTTGAGGGGTGAACAATCTCATCATGCACATATATCATTCACTTAGTTTAGGGGAAAAAATCAGCACCCTGAACTTCAGGAAATACAAACGTAAATTACAAGCAGAAATTATAAACAGAAAGATGAACAGACAAGGCTTCCAACTGTCTGACCATAGACAATACAAACATTGTTACCAGAGAGAGAAGCTCCAACATCTGGGTTTTCAAAGCCAAGGGGGCTCCTTAACAGCTGCCCAGAGTCTCATCTGGGCTAATTATACATTCTTCCAATGATTTAAGCCCCTAAGCAAAATCTTACCTCAGAGTATATGTATACTTTTCAGAGCTGGAGGGCAGGATCCTTCTGACCCAGTGCCTCATTAACTATCAACAAAAGGTGTGGATCTTCTTACAAAACAAATGTCCCCTAATCAAGCTTCCCTCAATAACCCTACCTGAGGCCTATTAATGGTTGGGGAAGATTTTTAACTCCCATTACAAATACTGAGGTGTTAAAGTCCAGATGTAGTGGTTCCATTATGATTGATGATAAGAATAAACAATATACAGAAATACTGTCAAATAAGATCCACTTTCTGTCTTTCTTCGACTTTCATCTCTGAGTGCCCTTGGGATTATTTGGCTTAATGAGGTCTCATGTCAAGATTTTTGTAAACTTATTCTATTCTCTACTGCTTTTCACTGTTTCATAAGGAAATTCTGATGGTAATTCCGATCCTTTGCCTCCACAATATTTTGTATATATGTTTATCCTTTCTGGGGCTTCTTGAATTTTTTCCATTCATGACCCCTTTTTGTGTTTAGCCAGTGTTAGTTGGTGTTGTGTGGCCTGAGGGCATGTGCAGTACAAAGTGCACATGATTTGTGTTCACAACCAAGGGTGCCAGTGAAGTTGCCCCATGCAGGCAAGGGCTGCCAAAAACACCTTGGATTCATTACACATTGATTTTGAATTAAATTTTGGTCGTTGTGCATTCAGAGACCTTTTACTGTTGACAAATTTTTGTAGCCCCATATGGGATCAAGACCCACAGTTTAAGCAGCATTGCGCCAGTATTACCTTTGGCTGCCATGGTTTTCAAGAAGATCAAACATTAGGTAGGATTTTTTTTGGCTCTTTTGCCCTCCTTGTTGTGGTAACTTTTGCTGAACTTCTGTAAGACATAGTAATATTTCAGATCAGTATTTTATCCAGTTTCTGTTTCTTCAGCAATAGCAACTTATTTGAATAGATTAGTTACTGCGATTACATGCAGCATTTTCTTATCTTTATCTTTCTATTTTGGTATGATTTTGATCTTTGCTGTAGCTGTCTCCTCTAAATGAAGGTCTAAGTCTTCACAGGTAGTTGATCCAGAAATGACTTTGATATCCTCTTATTTCCTCCTAAGATATAGTGAATTTCCTATTTTGTGATTTATTTTGATTGGTGTTTTGTTCTTATATAGTTAGAAGTTCTGGGCAGTTTTGTGCATTTTTTTTTTTTTGCTTGCATTATAGCATTCAGGATTTTTGACTTGATGCTTAGCTGAAAGGTCTATGATCCTCACATTGTCTATCCATTATGTCTTTGGGATCAATGTGTTTTGCTTGTGTGGAGATGTATTCTTTTGAAATTATTGCTTTTTCTCTTCTACTCATCTTTCCAAGTTGTCCTTCACTCCTATGTACGTATGTTATCTGTCTATTGCTTTCACTTCTTTGGAGAGACTTACCATTGTGGATTCCAGTTTTGCTCTTTTGGTAGTTATTTAGTTGTGTAGGTCATAGATTTTTGCTATTTGTTACCTTCTAACTTCTTCCCTCAAGTTTCTGATGTCCCTCTTGAACCATTCTCAAATAAACAGTGTTCTCTGTTTTATCAGGTTTTGGTTCAGTTTCCTTTGTCTTGCAATATTTATTTAGAGATATTGTGATATTTTAGATGTCTTGGCACTCATCTTCCTTTCTTATTTTATTACCTTTCTTGCTAATTTATCTGCGTGTGTTCTAGGTTTTTAACTGAATTTTCTTCTTTCTGATATCTTTAGTAGTTTTTGTCACATCCCCTTTTCCCCCGTCACTCACTTTCTGTCTTTTCTCCCTTTGCTGTTGGGTTTGCTTCCAGGGCTGGGCTTCAAAGATATCTCAACCTTTTCCCAAGTGGGAGAATTCATTTTTCAATGGCTTTGCTTTGCATCCCCAAGTATTTCTGAGGGAGAAGAATTGGCCTCAGCTGGATTCCAGATTCCCTTTCTTCAGGTCCAATACAATCCTATATACTGGCCCTCTGGCTAGGCTGAGTCTTTTCTGATGCTTTTTGGAGAGTAGGTGTTCTGGCAGAATTACTGTTGCCTTGGAGTTCTGTCTCCTGAGGGCCATCCAAGGCAAAAGGGAAATGAGTTTACTCCCCCTTTCCCCTATGCCTCTCCCTCCTCTTAATGTGTCTGGAATGAATTGAAGTCCATTGCTTATCATAACAGGATTCTCTGGAGGCAGGGATGATGTGTGCTGGCAGAGATGATAGCAAGAGGAAAATCTTTGAGTGAATCCCAAAGCACAACCTGTGGGTTGGTTTATGTGCCCTGCCAGAGCATGGAGGGTACGGGGGGGGGGGGCGGGGGGGGGGGAGGGGGTATCGAGTGATGGAGTTAAGGAGTTATCCATTGTTAATTCATAAGGCTGTTACCTTATTGAGCTCCTTATTTTCTTATTTTATAGAACCATGTAATTGCTTTAACTCTGTTGCATAGTTCCTCTATTTTTTAAGACTTAGTGATTACTAGAGAAAATGTCTAGTCCTCCATCTTGTTTACATGACCCCTTTCCAATATCCCTTTTGGTTATTTTATGAGGCTATGTTGTGGTATTTGTGTGCAGTATTTAGCTGACTCTCTTCTAGAAGAAAGTATTAATGACACACAGGTATGAGGCTCAGTCTCTCCATGATGTTACCATGGTTCAGTTCTTTTAGAATGCCTACTACTAAGGCATTGGTTGTTGGACAAAAATGTCACATTTATAGTACCAACAGTTAAATTAATGTTTATGCATAGCCTTAGAATGGTGTGCTTTATAGTAAACCCCATTTACCACCACTCTCCTATAGAACTAGAAGGGACCTATAGAGGATTGAGAGACATTTTCTATTTTTCTTTGTGTAATGGATTGCCTTAGACAAAACACTTTATCATTTACTGACCAATGCTCTAGTGATGATCCTCTTGGTCCTCAGACAATAGATCCATCTTTTCAAAGGGACTATATTCAAAGACTTTCTAGCATTATAGAATCTTTTCATAGCAGATGAGCTGGCATATATGGATTTCACAAAACAAGGGTCATCTCTGTGTTTATTTCTCTTTAGGCTAAGATTAAATAGGATAGAGGCTATAACTATTATTTTACCACATAGGGAGCTCCCCAGGTGAAGAAATTTCCTCTACCAAAGCAATTTATTGTCTTAGATGGGGAACTTAGGTGGGGAACTTGTGTCCTAAAGGCCACATGTGGCCTTCTAGGTCCTTGGGTTTGGCTATTTGACTGAGTCCAAGTTTTATAGAACAAATCCTTTTATTAAGGGAATTTGTTCTGTGAATTTTGGATTTAGTCAAAGGGCTGTACTTGAGGACCTAAAGGGTCACATGTGGCCTTGAGGTCACAGGTTCCCCACCCCTGCCTTAGAGGGTTGTCCAGAACAGTGAGAGGTTAAATGACTTACCTAGGACCACATAGTCTATATATGTAGGAGACAGGGCTTGAACTCTGATCTTTCTGACTTCACAGTGATACTTCTATCCATTAAGCCACACTGCCGCTATTGGGTAAATACTGTACTTCTAATACTCTGTACTTCTAATCAAAATCTTTCTATATACCGTACCTTCTTTCAGTAACTGATTCAGACATTTAACTGAGTAGAGATATTTCAGCCCTTGTGAAATAGCATCAGGTTGTTAGATGGATTTGTAGCTTAGTCACAAATAACTGTAGCAACTGAAGTCATCTTAGGTTTTGTCCAGAGCCACTCTGGAATAGCAATATCATAGAATTGCAGAATTGGAAAGGAGTTCTCTAACCACTGAGTCCAACCCAAACACGATAGGAATAGTACATTTATGTAGGATATCCCCAAAGTCTTAGTGTAACTTGAAGCTATTAAAACTTCAATTTAAGCTATTAAAAATAAAAGCTGCACCAAGACTTTTGGGAAACTTTTGGAATATTTGAAATTTGGAATATTTGAAAAGTTATGGAGTGTTTTATGCATTTTATCTTTGTAACAACCTCATAAAATAGATGTTATTATTTTCCTTATTTTAAAGGTAGGGAAACGAAGGCCCAGAGAGGTTAAGTTAAACTGAGGCTAAGAAGTGCTGCCCAAGATCATACAGCTGGTGACAGAGACAGGATTTGAACTCAGGTCTTCTTAACTCCAAGCCTGGGTCACACTTTTGTTTTTAAAATAGAGATCAGCAGCTAATTAAGACTCTCCCTCCCTCTTCCCCTCTCTCCCTCTCCCCCTCTCTCCCTCTCCCTTTCCCTCTCCTTCTCTCTCCCTCTCTCTCTCCCTCCCTCCCTCTCCCTCTCTTTCTCTCTTTCTCTCCCTCCCTCCCCCCCATCTCTCTCCCTCCCATACAATACAGAGGATTTGAAGGAAGATTGAAAAAGAGATCTTTAGACAAAAATGTGAGTATCAGGTAAAGCCTTTTGTGTTGGGAACAAAAGCACATAGATTTTTCTATATCTGTGGATCTTAAGAATTCTTTCTTTTAATCTGACTTATAATTTTATTGCTTTAGGGGATTCCTGATAAGGAAAATCTCTGTACTAATGCATATTGGTCCCTGCTGTGAAATTTATAATTTCAAAGAGCTATCTGGGAATTCTGAAAGGTTGTGACTTCCCTAAAGTCTTACAACCAGAATCTGTCATAAATGGATTTGAATCCAGGTCTTCCAGATTCTAGGGTTGCCTTGTTTTATGCTACATCTACTCAAGACCTTATCCATAACCCATGGGGGAGGAGAGCCTGTACTTCCTTACTGGTCATCAGTATCTATATTCTTTCCCATTTCTAACCTAAATCTCTCATGCTTCAGTTTATAGTAATTTATTCTTATTCTGTCCTTGGCAGAGATATAGAACAGCTGGTCACATTCTCTGCACTAACCTTCATCAGGTTTTCCCTTGATTCTTTCTTCTCTAACACAATCATTTTCTACTTGTGAAGGCCAAAGGGCTGTTTTTCAGGAATATTAAGCATTTGAGAACATCAGAATGACATACGGACTTTCTTCTTTGTCTTCACCAATCTCATCATATCCTTTGGTCACTGAGTTCTTCAAATGGCACCTTTATAATAATGTCAATCTTCTTGATATGCAAACAAGCAAATGTATTTTGGAGTGATGGAGTGAGTGACATCCCTGATGTCAATTAATCTGGGAAGTAAGCTAGGAAATGGGGGAGGAAGAGAAGGATGATGGGAGTGGTTACAAACGTACCTGCTGAATTTCCTTCAGAAATCCTAACTCTGCAAATATAAAGGAAAAGAGAACTGCCTAGGCAGAATCGGTGGCTTCTGCTGATGCAGAATTTATAGAATCAGGCCCTTTCTATATACACCCTGGTCTCTTGAGTATAGCTCCGACATGTTAGAGAAGACACTTTAGAATAATGACCTCTATAAAATGAACCAGTTCATTGTACACATAAACAACTATGAGCCACAATTATGGACTGCTACTATCTATAGTTTGAAATTCTTTGAAATCATGTCATCCTCTTATAGTTCTATAAATTTTCATATGTGTAAAGATAACGGTACCTTTTGTAAAACTGATGTTGGGTGACAGCCTTATGGGCTGTGTCATGTCAAATTTCTGCTGTATGTAGTTTTGTTTCAGAAGACATCATCCAACCCACAAAGTGCCTGAACCTATGTGCTGTAATAGCTTTCTACTCTAAATATTTAGAAACCATATTATCATTTTTTTGGTGGAAATACGTGGTTTAATATTAACTTTTAATTGTGCTGTCATTTCTTTGGAGCAATTTTACATAGAAACTTACAGATGAAGCAAGTTATTCTGTAGAGAAATCAAACTACATTAGATATCTATAGCCATATATAAAGGATGTAATATGTAGCCTATATAATGTTTGTAAAGCATTTTGTGAACCTTAAAGAACTATGTAAATTCCAGTTATCATCATCATCGTCATCGTTGTTATTGTCAGCTTCCAGTCACCAGCCTTCCAATCTGATGCTGACTTCATTCCCTGAACCTTTTACTGAGCTCAAATAATGTTATAGAGCAATATGGGGGTCTACTGATAAATGTTTGACAACTGGACTCTCTGGGGTGAAAAAGGATTGACACACTTTTAAGTTTAATCTGCATTATTATCACTTCCTTAGGTCTAGATAATCAACAATAAATCAAGCCCTGATTTCTAGCTATTGCCAATTTCTGAGGCGTAAATGACTACATTGAAAATTTAGCAATTGTCTGTGCAATCCTGTTCCAGCTGACTTCAACAGACCTCTGGCTACAAGACAAATATGTCCTAAGAGAGATGTATTCTAGACTGACCTATCCAATACTCTCCTTTTCTATTTTTTTCTATTCCTATCATAGCTAATTCTTTCTTTCCTAGAATTGTCTCATTTATTTCTAAAGTGGTAAATAAAATAAAGAATCCAATTAGCTTCCTCAAATCCTACTCTTATCCCTAAAATCAAATTCATCAGAGATTATCATCTTGCTAACATCAGGATACATAACATTGAGTGGTTATGAGAGTTCCGTGTCTGGCAGGCCTTACGTAGACACTCTTTAAATGAAAATATAGAAGTAATTTACAATGCAATTCAAAAAACATTTGCTTAGATTTTCTCTCCTGATGGCAGGGAAATTTGCATTCGAGTAGGAGATACTTTGTGCTGAAGGGGTATATCCTGTTGTTTACTTATTGCATCTTGGCAAGGAAAATATTTTATTTTACTTTAAGTATTTTTGTTTATCGGACTTTCAGGAAATTGATATGATTCTCATTCAAGCAGTTAGAAAATATAATCAGCAATCAGCAGACTATAAAGGCTTGAAGTAACTTCCTTTCTCTCTTCCTTTTACACTCTGCCCATCCCATTTCTCATTCTGTAATCACCTTTCCCCATTTCCTTTCTTTCTTATGTCCCTTCTCCTTCCTTTTCTGTCTCGCATTAGAGTTTATATTTTCCCAGGGACATAGTCATAGTCACCAGCAGTGGAAAAATGTGACTGCCAGAAAATCTACCTTTATTTTTAAAACCAAATAACCTGACAGCCCCTTTATTTACACCATTGTCAGAGATGGCACAGAACATATAAGCCTCTCATTTATTTCTGACATTTAATTCTGTTGAACAGTGTGCAAGATGAAAACCAGAAACTGCATGTTGCTAAAAAGACAAATTAATTTCTCTGCAACGTATGGTCCTTTCTTCCCCACTGCCGGAACCCTTGACAATGACCTCCCCAAAATGAGTTCTTTGAAAATTGTAAAAATATGACCAGTCCATGTGAAAAATGACCTACTTTCGTGTAGTTGGTCACTTACAGAAAGTTTTTCAGATACGTTACTTCTGACTGTGACCTTCAAGTCCCAATTTTTATGAATGTCTTGAGCAGTTTAGCATGATAAATGATATTATAAGAGCTAATTAAATTTGCACCACTTTTTAATAACTTGCCATTTCTGGAAGTCGGCCGCCTCTGTGGTTCATGGATCATCTTTCTCCCATGCTTGACGCAGGATAAGCATATGTTGTGGCTAATGTCCGACATTAACCTGGTGATGTTTCACATTCTCCCTGGGGACTATCTACAATAAGACAGCATACCCACTATGATGTGTAAACAGTTTAATGCTAAGTCAATGCAAAGAAAAATACAGTAGCAGGATGGAAGGAGTAACAATGTAGCAGTTTACAGTTTAGTCATTACTTATTTTTCATGTATCTTCACAGTGAAGGTTAACCACCCCTCATGACATTAACTAGCAAATTCCGATGTTATGTATAATAGAAACACATAATAATACACACATATCCTGTTGCTACATAATGAAACACACAGATTTATTTTCCATGCACATAGTAGAGGCTCTGGAAACATATCTTGCATGAATGAATATTTTTCATAATATTATTTTTGTTAACTAAAAATATTTTGTTTTGACTGAACCTGAGATTTCATAGGTGTCGGAAGCGTCTGGTGAAAAACCTCTGCAAATGCTGGTTAGAACTTTGTAAAATCTCTCTTTATATCTATGTCATGGATCCATTATGACCCTATACTGGCAAATGTTGTAAGATGTTGGTTTATGCCCAATTTCTACATACTGATTTCTGGTTTTTCCAACAATTTTTTTGTTTTTACCAAATAATGAATTCTTAATACTTTCTATTTAACTGACAGCTGTTTGTGCTGAGAAGTTTAATCTCTTGTCCAGGAATATGTGATCAGAATGTTGGGAGAGGGGGCTTGAACCCAGTTTTCTCTCTCTCCAATATACCATATTGATTATGGGAAAAAGAAAAAAAATTGGTTGTTGTAAGGAACCATTAGGATAGTATTTGTAAATTTCTTAGCACAGTGCCTAGCACATAATAGATGTAATAAAAATATTAGCTATTATTACCAAATGTGTATTTTACCTTTCTTCCTCCCCTTCATTCTTAAAAGGACAATAATAATAATAATTTGATAGATACTGAATTATACATAATTGGCTATGAATGAGGGTGACCAATAGTTATGTATTCCCAGATCCCCACAGTACCCTGTCACATGAAAAAAAATGATTCCTGACCCATCCACAACCATTTATTGAGCACCAACTGCATGCTGAGGCAGCTCGGTGGCATAGAGGATAGAGTACTAGCCCTGGAGTCAGAGAGATCTGAGTTCAGATTTGGATTTAGACACTTACTAGCTGTGTGACCCTGGGAAAGTTACTTAACCCTATTTGCCTCATCTGTAAAATGATTTAGAGAAGGAAACAGCAAATCACTCCAGTATCTTTGCCAAGAAAACTTCATATGAGATCACGAAGAGTCAGCCACAACTGAAAAACAACTCATCACCACCAGTAAAAATTGCATGCCAGGCACTGTACTGATCTTTGGGAAAACAAAGACAGAAGTGAAACACTCCTTGCCTTCAGGAAACTTAACGTTTTATTGAAGGAGACAATATTTACACAGAAAAAAGTACAAAATAAATATATGATAATTGGGAAGAGGGCACACTAGCTCTAGATGGGGATCAGGAAAGGCTCTTGTTGAAGGTGGTGCTTGAACTGAACTTTAAAGGAAATTAAGCAATCTAAGCAGAATAGATGAAGAGTGAGTGCATTACAGGTACAGGGTACCACACCATGGAGATGGGGTTGTGAGGAACATTAAGAAGGTTGGATTAATATGTATAAAGGGAGTAGTGTGTGTGTGTGTGTGTGTGTGTGTGTGTGTGTGTGTTCATCCTTCATTACCAAAGAAGACCATGCCATCAGAGAAATAATGACATGACTTGCACTTCACTTTGTTTTGAGTGAAGGAGGGCTGTGCAGGTTACCAGCCTCACTTCTCCTCCAGAGCCATCTCAATCCAGTAACCAGATATTCATCAGGATGACTGGAGATGACCTAGGATGAGGCAATTGGGGTTAAGTGACTTGCCCAAAGTCACACAGCTAGTGAGTGTCAATTGTCTGAGGTGAGATTTGAACTCAGGTCTTCCTGACTCCTGCACTGGTACTCTATCCACTGCACCACCTAACTGCCCCAAAGGGGAGTAATGTATAATAAGACTAGAAAGGTATTTTAAAGCCAGATTGCGAAAGACTTTACATGTTCAACAATATTTTATATTTAATCCTAGAGGTAGAGAACCACTGTAGTTTATTGAGCAGGGAGGGGGATGGAGAGAGGGATATCAATGATGATCCATCAAAGGGAACTGACAGTCATTATCTCTGTCTGTTCAGTTTCCTCTATGTCACAGAAGCATTTTCCAATGGTTTTATTGAACTAACCATATCTTAGGATGGATAGAAATGTAAGTGCAGATTTATCAAATACTTTGTTTTCAGCCCTTTACTGTATTTTAATACCTGAAATATAAAGGTAGTTAATTGTAGCTATACACATCTCTCATTCAGGAAGGAATCTACCTCACAAGGATCAAGAAATAGGAAAGTGGTATTTCTGGCCAATAAGATACCTTAATAGAAGCAGACAGCCCAGTCTCCCACAAAGCTATTTCAGCAAAAACCTAAAAATGACATCAGGACAAATAATGATTAAGTAATGTAATGAGAAAGTATAATAAATGACTTCTACTTCAAAACTTCACAGAAAGTCATTCAGAAACCCACAAACAATAGGAAGAAGCCCTTGTCAGAAGATCTAGTCCCAGCACAGGTCAATAAGATGGCAACCAGACTATGGCCAGAGATTCTTATAACTTGCAGAACTCTACATCCAAAAGTAGCTAGACTGGAAAGTTACCCTGAGAAAGCCCCAAGGTGGTCAGAAAACCTTGGTGGGGAATGCCTTCTAAGTATTCAAGAGGGGTAGTGACCAATGTTGTCATATCATTGCTCAGATTAGGATGCCACAAGTCTTAGGACTTCAAAAATCCTAGTACTTTATCCTTATGTGCCATGGATGGATCTGAAGATCTAGTTCTATGAATTTTAAAGATCTGGAGGGAGGTCTAACCCTCTGAGGTGGAGGTCAGAGTTGGACTCAGGTGATCTGAATCAAGACCAAAATAGGTTGACTGCCCTACTCAGGAGCACAGCAAAAGCTGGTTCTCTCACATGGTTTATGAACTGAGGGTGTAAGAAAACCTAAGGCAATACAAATTACTAAAAAGAAATATAGTAGATACAGAGATACCCTAAAATCAAACCTAGAAGAAGAGATTAACTCCATTACAACTGCAAACAGAGACTCATTGGGGAAAAAAAAAAGGACTTTCAATAAAAGCTACATGAATACCTGAGAAATGAACTGAGACAAAGAAAAGAAAAACAAATCTGAAGGAGAAAAGTAAAATGAAAATCAGTAGTTTAGAAGAACAAGCAGTAATCCTTACCCAAATAACAGATTCACTAAAAAATCAGAGTAGATCACACAGAAATCCATGAGACAAGAAATGTTACTTTCACTTGGGCTCCCTTTCCAGATTCTAACTTGTGTTTGTGGGTCAGTTACCCAGCAGGTTGCTGGCTATACCTGCCATCCAGGTTTTAGGGGTTTTAATCCAGAGGCTTGGGGTATTCTTGTAGTATTGCTCATAATCCACTATCCGGTGTGTATCCCACAATATCAATCTTTAGTTAATATCTCTCTAATATTATCTATAACTAATTAACATGAATTAGCTTTTACAAAGGGATATTTGTTGAAGAGATATGATAAATGATGAGCTTGTTGATTTTCAAAAAATATGGCTAGACTTGTAGGAAATAATGAAGAGTGAAATAAGTAGAACAAAGAGAACACTGTTTACAGTAACAACAAGATTTTTTGGGAATAACTTTGAATGACTAAGTCATTTTGACTATTATAAATACCCAAATTGACTGCAAAGAACATATGAAGGGCATATCTTCATCCAGAGAAAGAACTGACAAATAGAAGTATGTATAGAATGATGTTTTATATATATACATATATGTATGCACACATCCATACCCACATACACACATACACACATGTGTATATACACACACACACACACACACATATATACACGCACATACATATATGCAATTTATATCTAATAGTAGCCATGGTGGGGAGAGGGAAGAAAATAAAGAAAAAAATTTACATGCTTAATTTATTATATATTTAAAAGGAATAACAAGTTGTACATAATAGACTTGCACTTTCATGTGCAAACATCTATTATTCTATGTGATGGAAATGCTTGTTTTATTTCATAAATTAAAAATAAAATAAAGATATTTTTTTAAAAGGGAAAGGATATGATAAGAACTAGAGCACAAAAATTACCTAAACTGGAGCTCATGCTTGTTACAAGGGATTTTTACCTCTGTTTTTAATTGGGGAAGGGTTTGGGAAGGAAAAGAAAGTAGCAAAGGTTAGGTCCATTAAAAAAAAATAGAGTAGGGGCATTGAAACACTTTCAAAAGAGTACAAAGGACTCCACAGGAAAATTCAGAAGGAAGCAGAGATAAGCAGAATAGTTTTGAAAATAATAGGGTGGAATTTATTACATACCTTTAAAAATTCTGTTTAATAGAGACAGTTTCTTACGCAATCCTGTTTTGCTTTTCTACTTTGCATGTGGAAATGATCATATTTTTAATAGTTGTTAAGTTTGGAATGAAAACGATTAGAAAAAGTGCTCAGTATAGTGCCCAACACATAGTAGGCATTGCTAGTTATCATTTATTAAGCTGAAATTATCTTTTTGGTTGTACAGTCAATGTCACAAGGACTATGAAGATAGATAATAATATATTCACATTGCCAAGCACTTTCCTCACAATGACTCTTACATGGAGAAAAGTGAGAAGAATCTTTTATGCAAAGATAGGTGATTCAAGTATTTTTATCCCCATTTTACAGATGCGGAAACTGAGCCCCTCCAAGGTTAATTGACTTGCTCATGACTACATATCTAGTTAGTTTCTGAGGTAAGATTCAAACCCAGATCTTTTGACTTTCTAAGTACAGGACCTTATCTATTGTGATGCATTGTTGGGCACAAAACCCCCAAAGTAACAACTTTACAACACACAACACTACTTTCCAGCTCTGGAAATTCTTTTTTTTTTTTTTTTTAAATCAAATTTTAACCTAATACTTTTTTGAGGGTGGGTGAATAGAGGAATACCTTAAATGCAGTAGTTGTGCTGAGATGTCACACTGTGCAATTGACTTTTTCTTGATACTTCATTCATGGTCTGACCCTAAAATTTTGTCCACTGTACCCAATGCTATCTTTTGTTTCTAAAGTGAGAAAACTATACTTCAGTTTGCAATCAGAGTTCATCAGTTTTTTCTCTGGAGGTGGATAGAATTTTTCATAATGAGTCCTTTAGAATTTTCTTGGATCATTGTATTGATCAGAGTAGCTGTCTTTCAAAGTTGATGAACATTACAATATTGCTGTTACAGTGCACAATGATCTCCTGGTTCTCCAATACTGTCTTTATTGTAGAGCAAGAGTGATTCTTTTTCTGATGTGTGTCTTATGTTTCATCTCAGTTCAAGAAGGTATTCATGATTAAAACTGAACTCCTTGGATCTCTTACGGACTGCAACCAAGAGGGACCTTTTAAACTGAATTTTGCTCACTAGCCCTCTTCCCTCCTGCTTTTCTGTAGCTGATGGAGGTTGGAATTAACTCTGTTGGCCTCAGAGTGCTCCAGTCAGTTATTCTGCTTCTTTGGGTTTGTATTTGTAATGTGCCCTGGCTGCTACCAAGAACCTGGCAGGAAGCTTATAAAAACAGTATTAATATGCTCCATTTTGAGAGAGCTTCTGAGAAGCACAGCTGTAAAAGTCACTCTGGAGAGTGTGTAGCTTCATGTCCTAACAAACTGTCATTCTTAGAATCTAGGTTGCCTTCAGAAATCCAGCTCATTATCCAGAGATGTGAGAACTCTTGATTGACCTGTTCTCTTTCTGCAGCTAATAGAACTGTCAGTTCTATTGTCACTCAGCCATCACCTGGACTACCAACGTAATAAAAGCCTTAAAGGTAATATAGGAAGTGGAGCATCCCAAGGGCATAACCTTCTCAAAATGATGTTGCTTCAGGAAACCAAGTACCCTACTTCAAAGTTGTCTGAAGCTGTAAGCAAAGGGGAGTGGATGAGATACGACCTTTTTGTTTTGTTTTGTTTCTTTTTGCCAGTAGAAGGCTTTCCCTTCTCTCTGCTTGTTTACATCCTTTGATTCTACGAAGGGGCAAGCTCAAATTATATGAGAGGGATTCCGTTGTCAGAAGAACAGAATGTGTATCCATGATAAGCACTTCTGGGTAGTTGCAGTGGATGACTGGTCATGGAAATTGTTTTTTAAGAATGTTGTGTGCCTGACATGTATTGATAGTGCATTTTTTGCTTATTGTTAATGGAATTTTGCTTCTTATTGGGAACATCTTTCCCATCCATTAATAGACCCATGTGACCTGTTTAAGTCACATGGAAGCCTGAGTTCCATGAATCTAGTCACATGGAACAGAAAGAGGTGTAGCAGGAAGGGTGGAACAGGAAGAGGCAGAGCTAGAACAGAACTGAGAGGAAGTTAGAGAGCAGTCAGAACTGAAGGATGCAGGCAAGCAGCCAGCTGACTGTGGGGGAGAGAAGGGCATTTTGCTTAAGGGAGAATTTTGTGATTTGTTTAAGGGAGCTGATTTGTAGGAAGCCTAACAGAGGGAAGACTTGGGGCTGGTGTTGGCCTCAGCATTGTTATTGTGTATAGCTTTCTTTGTTACTATGATGGGTTTAGCTTTCTGTTGTCTGAGTAAATGTTTTGGTTCTTTCTTCCATGTGGAGAGTCTGTTATATTTCACAATTTAGAATTGTACTGGAATATTCATGGCTGCCGTTGGCACTGTGAGTATCATGATGGCACTACAACTAGTGGGACACTGTTAGAGAGCCTAGAAAAAAAAGCATCAACAAACAGCTATAGAAAAAAATAATTCTTTTTTTGTGTCCCATTTTCATCTTTATCACTTTCCTGGTCCAAGGTAGTGAATAATGAAATCATTGAACTTTTGGAGATAGAAAGGACTATAGATATGTAGTCTATTTCCCTCCTTGATACCTCCATGACAAATGGTCATATAGATTTTTTTTATATACCTCTAGTGAAAATGGTACTCATTACCTCCCACAGCAGTCCTTTCCATTGTTGGATATGTCTAATCATTAAGAAACTCTTTGCTATAATGAATCAACTTCTTCCTTCTTGTAACTCCTCACTTTTGGTTCCAATTCTGAGTTACACAGATTAAGTCTAATTCCTGTCCATGTGACAATCCTTCAGATACTTAAAGACAACAAATATGATCCTTTTCCCCCAGGTTAAATATCCCCATTTCCTTCAATCATTCCTCACCTCATATTTTAGAATCTTTCTACCATCCCACACTTGTATGTATAAGATGACAATTGGTCTTCTGCTTTGATCAATTGGAATCTAGTCCCTAACATACCATGCATTACCATGGTAGGGTTACTCTGTTTTTATGGTAACCAATTTCCTTTTTAAGGTTAAGTAGCGATTTTTTTTTCTTTTCAGGGGTGGAGAAGAGAGGGTTCCAAAAAGAAAAGGACATTTAACGATAGAAATTTATTTTAACTCAATACCATGAAAGCATGACTGTGTCAAAGAAGTATGCTGAGATGTTGAATTCATGAGCCTTGAATTTATCACTTATGTAACACATTTATGATTTTATAAAATCTGGTTTTGTTTTAATTACACTATATTACAGTTAACTTATTATGTCACAAATACATTATGAATATCGTATCCTATGGAAATATATTCCATCTGTCATGATGCAAGTCCAAATGCAATTAATATCTATTTATGGGTAGACAATTATCAAATCATTAACTAGGGATCAGTGAACACTTCTCTTGTCAACTCTAAACATTTGTTTGAATGTCATTTGCTTTCTTTAAGCTTCTAAATACTGCTAGAGAATGAATGTGTTTACATCCCACACCTCAAATTTTGCAGAAAAGCCTCCAATTCAGCTAGGATTTGTTTCCCACCTACACTTGTCATCAAGACATAAGTGCTTTCTAAAAATCAATAAATTGTCATCTTTCCCAGCAAAACTTAAAAAAAAAACCTAGATCCATAAAGTTGCTAATTGCTTTTCCTTCCTGCTCGGTATTTGGGATCATCATCATTAAGATAGTATAAGAATATCTCTTGATGGTTCATAAAGTGTTTTCTTCACATCAGCCCTTGGAAAGAGGTGGTATATATATTACTACTTTCATTTTACAGATGAAGAAACTTAGGCTCAGAGATATTAAGGTAATCCTGAATCACATGGCAGAGACACAAAGCCAGGCATTTTGACCTCAAGTCCATTGCCCTTTCCAGTATTTTATACTACTTCTATCATTTGGAAACCAATTTTATTTTATGTGTGTCTTGTTTCTACTCTCTCCTTTTCTATAAGTGTAGGCTAAAACTTTGTCTTTATTAAAATTTTTTTTCATTATTACTTTATTTTGTTTTTCTATTACTAAGCATTTGTTCTCCCCCCTCAATTTCCTCTCCCTGGGGGGAAAAAGAAATGTATTTCATAAACACAGTCTAAGAAAACATCCCATATCAGTCATGTCCAAAAATGAATTTCTTATTCTGTGTATGATTCTAATATTTCCTTTGTCAGGAGGTAGGGAATCAAGGTTGATCATTTAGTAGATAAGAGCTCCTAAGTCGTTCAAAATTATTTCATAACCTTGACATCATAGCATACATTGCTCTTCTGGTTCTGTTCCTTCACTATGCATCAGTTCATACAAGTCTTTCCTTGTCTTTCTGAAGATATTTTCATTTCTTAAAGCAAATTTGTATTCCACTGCATTCATATACCGCAATTTGACTAGCCATTCCCTAATTGATGGGTATCCTGTAAGTTTCCAGCTTTTTGCTATTACAAAAAGAGGTGCAGCTAGGTGGTACAGTGGATGGAGCACCAGTGCTGGAGTCAGGAGGACCTGAGTTCAAATCTCACCCCAGACACTTGACACTCACTAGCTATGTGACCTTGGGCAAGTCACTTAACCCCAACTGCCTCATCCTGGGTCATCTCCAGGCATCCTGATGAATATCTGGTCACTGGATTCAGATGGCTCTGGAGGAGAAGTGAGGCTGGTGACCTGCACAGCCCTTCCTCACTCAAAACAAAGTCAAGTGCAAGTCATGTCATTATTTCTCTGATAGCATGGTCTTCTTTGGCAACGAAGGATGAACACACACACACACACATACACACACACACAGAACTTCTGTAAATATCTTTGTATGTCTAAGAGGATCTTTTCCTCTTTTTTTTTTTTAACCTTTTGGAGGCATAGGCCTAGCAGTGGTATAGCTGAGTAAAAGAACATGCACTGTTTAGTAATTTCTGTTTATAATTCCAAATTTGCTTTTCAGAATGGGTAGACCCATTCATAGCTGATGCTATGAATATAACAGTGAACATATATATGAACATAACAGTGCATCAGTGTGCCCATTTTTCCACAGCCCCTCCAACATCTGCTATTTTCCTTGGTCATCTTTCCCAATTGGATAAGTATAATATAGAACCTCAGGATTGCTTTAATTTGTGTTTTCCTAATTATTAATGATTTGGAACTTTTTTTTAATATATAGCTATACATAACCTGGATTTTTTCCCCTTGAGAACTGACAACTCAAATCCTTAGGGAATTGCTCTTATTCTTATAAATTTTAATTAGTTCTTCATATCTTAGGAATGAGACCTTTATTAGAGAAACTTATTTCAAGGTTTTTCTCCCCAGTTAATTGTTTTCCTTTTAATCTTAGCTATGTTGGATTCGTTTGTGCAAAAACTTTTAAATTTTATGTAATTAAAATTATCCATTTTATCTTCTGTGATCCTCCCTGTCCCTTCCTTGGTCATAAACCCTTCCTGCATCCATAGGTCTGTTAGGAAATTTTTTTCTCTAATTTGTTCATGATATGAACTTTTATATCTAGGTCACATTTCCATTTGGAACTTTCCTTGGTATAAGGAATAAGGTGTTGGTCTAAACTGAATTTCTTCCAGCCTGCTAAAGAGTTTATATTTAGAATCATACTGTGTCACACTGTGGGAGTACAGAAAAATGTAATGGTGTTGAAATGAGATACCTTTTCCTTGTAAACTCTTTATTCATATGGGATAGGAGGTAGTGTGGCACATGAAAAGAACAGTGAAGTGGGAGTCTGAAAACTTGAATTCTAATCCTCATTTTGCCATTAGCTGATTGGATGACCTTAGGTCTCATCATTCGGTGTCTTTGGATTTTAATTATCTTCTTTGCAAAATGGAAGCTATAGACTGGAAGATGTCTATGATTTGTCCTAGCTCTAAAATTCTTTTAGAAACACAAGAGATATTGTCAAATGACTTTGTATTTATATTTCCCTTAGGTGCAGTGGCGGGTCTGTCACTGTCTCTTTGCCATGGTAGATTCCAAAGTATGATACTAGTCTTTAGAGAAGTCATTTGGTTCCTGATCATGTAAGATGGCCATCTGCTGTAAATGTATTCACTGGAAAGTTTCAGGTTGTCCCTGTGCATCAGGGATCCTTAAGATGTATGATTCCTGCCAACAGCAGACAGGCTGCACCTGGTTGTTACACTGACAAGCCTAACATTCCCCTCATGGGTCTTGGTTGCAAAACCTCCTTGGCTCATTACCTGACATTGTTGGTGGACTATTTTAACTCATAGAATCTTCTCCCATGGGCTTCAATTCCTCTCTTTGGGACTTGCCATGAGAAGAAAGCATTAAAAGTGATGCTGGGACAGTGAAAAGGCAAAGTGAAGTCTTCATGTGGGGTTATAATTACAAAATTACCTAAAGCCTCAAGGTAATTATGAAGGGAATATTAATTTTTAGCTGCTTACATTTTGTTTTTAGGGCTGGGGGGAATGCCACCTCCTGGTCTTCCAAGTCTATGGTTCCGCAAAAGAGTGTGAGTCCTGCCTACAGGTTAGGAAATAAACAAGAAAAGGGGCAAATCCATTTTCAGTGATGACTCCTATTTGGCCAAGCTAATTGAAATCTGTGGCCCTGAAGGGTCATTTTATGAGAAGTGCCAACTGGCATCTAATTATGGTGGCTGTGTTTTCCTTCAAAAGCATTCTGATCCATACCCCACCCCCCAACTATTCCACATGGATGTAAATTAAAGGAGCAATTAAAACAGACTCCAATAGATGTAATCACAGCAGAATTAAATAGAGTTAATAGGCTGGCTGAAAACTGAGAATCTGAACAAGTTGATTCTAGTTGTCCTCATGGTGGGGTGAGTGATAAGCTCAGTAGAGCCAAAGCTAACGCAGGCTAAACACCTGCACACTTAAAAGGATGGACTTGATTTTCATTGTGTGGGTTCAGTTTGGCTTAGCTGCTTTCAAAGGATAAATAACCTTCTGGCACATCAAGTATCAATATTCCCTTTATTAAAAATGAGGTGACTCAAGATCACATTAAGGTCTATTGAAATGCTATCTGTTCCCAAGCCAGCAATAATAATGATGGTATTAGCACCATTTATTCAACATTTGGCACTCAAACAACAGAACACAATAGAAAGAACTAAAATAATGCCACTATTTTGACCTTCATTGAAGTTCTTTTCTGTGGACTCATCAAAGCATGAAAGTAACAATGAGTTCTTAAAGGTGATGACAATGGAATAACCTCTTTCAGGTCCTACCAATTTGGAAAGTCCAACTATATACGATAATTAGAGTGTTCGGCTGTGTCTGACTCTTTGTGACTCCATTTGGCATTTTCTTGGCAAATATAGTGGAGTAGTTTACCATTTTCTTCTCCAGCTCGTTTTATAGATGAGGAAACTGAGGCAAACAGGGTTAAGGGTTAAGTGACTTGCCCAGGGTCACACAGGTAGTACGTGTCTGAGGCTAGATTTGAACTCAGGACAAAGTCTTTGTGATTCCAGGCCTGGCACTATATCTACTGTGCTACCTAGCTGTTCTAAGTAGTTAATGTTAATTTATGTAACACTTAAAGTCTTAAAATTACTTTACACATATTATCTCATTATATCCTCACAACCTGTAAGATAGGTACTATTATTATCCCCATTTTATAGAAAGTGAATCTAGGAGAGGTTAATTGACTTGTCCAGGATCACACAGCTAGTAAGAGTCAGGAGACATTTGAGAGGACAGTGACTCCGGGTAAGAGAGACTTCTTGAAGGATGGGTGCAACACTGTCATGTCTTAGGATCATCACCTTCTTTAGGATGGCTTTTTGTGCCTCATAACATCTTAAGCAACTAAACTCTGAGGACCACCCTCTTAAAGGGAAACTATTCCAGACTATGTAAAATAGATGCTATTTCTACCATACCCTTCTAGTCATATAACTATATACCTGCATATATAGTGGGCTTTGTGGTAGGACCCAGAGAAGCTGAAGTGAGGCTGAAAGTAAAGAATAGGATATAGGTACAAAAATCTATATTTTAAAATCTATATTTAATATATATAATAATTTGATATATATTTATATATATATTTTCAGATCTAAAGAAATACTGAGGAGCTAATGGTCAGTGTTGTTACCACAACTGGAAAGAAGGAAGGAAAAAAGGGAGGAAGGAAGAAAAGAAGGAAGGAGGTATGAAGAGATAGAGGAGGAAGGGAGGAAAGTAAGGAATGAAGGAGGGAGGGAAAAAAGAAAAAAGGGAGGAAGGAAAGAAACATTAATTAAGTGTCTATAATGTACCAGGCACTGTGCTAAGTGCTTTACTAGTATTATCTCATTTGAGTCTCAAAACATCCCTGAGAAGTAGGTGCTATTATCACTCTCATTTTACAGTTGAGGCAACCGAGGCAGGCAAATGTTAGCTGATTTGCCCAGAGTCAAGCTAGTAAGTGTTGAAGCCAGATTTGGACTCTGGTCTTCTTGACCCCAGGCTTAGCACTCTATCCCATTGTGCTATGTAGTAGTGGGAGAGCTGAGCTAGCAGATTAAAGAGCAGCAGCATATAATCTTAACAGGCCCAATGAGACACCAGGTTCTTTTCCACGTCTTTCTGCAGGTGGTAGAACAAAAGTGGAGCTAGAGCTATGAGACAGGTATCCATTATTTTATCCTTTGGTCCATTATTTTGTGAAAAAAGAACTTTTTGTCTCTGAAGAGAGGTAGTTGAAACATCTTTGTGACAGAACAGGACAACTCCTTGGGGTGGCATTTGTGTTCCCAGATGCAGCATCAATGTTTCATCATCTGTGTAAGTTCATGTTTCTCCATGCCGTATGTGTCCTTGTAGGGTTCTTGTGTACTAGGCTAGACTGAAAGATGCTCAGGGGCTAGGGGCATACTCAATAATGTCCTCAACAAATACATCCTTAATGAAATCTTCAGTTGCACTTTTCTCAGAAGTAGTGGTATCCTGGCACTTAGAGGTCATAAAACTATGATGAAAGTAGATCCAGAAGTTGGAAGTCAGGTACAAGTAGAGGGTACAAATACTAATGGCTGGATAAAAGAGTTATTTAAGAATTTGAGTCTGTACTGGGGCTTACGGTAAAGCAGCATTCCAACCCAAACAGTCAGAGACTGGTGATTCTTAGTATACTTCACTTGATCCATCCTCTTCCTCTCACGTCTCAAACATAGGTGTCTCCCAATGCTCTGCCTTGGCCCTTTTCTCTTTCTTCTCTACTCTTTCCTTCTGTTATCTCTGATTCCTATGGCTTCCGTGATCACTTCAATGCAGTTTTCTAGATCTGCAAATCTAGTGTCAACTTCTCCACTCAACTATAAGTCATCTGCCTGCTTGGAATCTCTTTTTCAATCAAGTCTTAGCTATTTTTCTATCCTGGAACTTCCTTCCAATATACCAATTGTAATGGTAATTTAAATCTTTCATATTCATTAATAGGCCCATGTGACCTACCTGGGTCACATGGAAGCCTGAGTCACAGGAGTCTGAATCACATGGAGCCTGTGGTGGGAGGAGTTTGCTGAATGGGTGGAAGAGGAAGAGGCAGAGCTGAGAGGAGGTTGGTCATGAGTCTAGTAAGAGCTAGGAAGGATGCAGGCTGCCAGCTAGTGTGAGTGAAAAAGCTTGCTGGTGATTTGTTTAATGGAGCTGGTTTGTGGCAAGCCTAGCAGGGGAAGGCTTGGGGATGGTGTTGTCCTCTGCATTGTTACTGTGTATCTATTTTTGTTGCTATGATGGATTTGACTTTCTGGTGTCTGAATAAACGTTTTGGTTCTGTCTTCCATGTGGAGAGTCTGTTGTATTTCACAATTCAGAATTGCACTGAGATATTCATGGCTGCCGTGGGTGTTGTGGATATCGCATTGGTTTTACACCAACTCCACTTTCCCATTGGTGAGTTCCTTCTAAGGCTTCCATTTTGAGGAAAGGCTCAGGTGGGCCATGCTTGATTCCCTTGCCAGCTGTGCCTCTTCAGACTATGCCATCGTGCCACTACAGGAGTATCTTTCTCTTCACCTCCATCACTTTTCAGCTTTCTTGTATGTTTGTTTTTCCCCAGTAGAATATAAGTTCCTTGAGGGCAGGGACTGTTCTTCATTTTGCATGTATTTGTATCCCCAGTCCATAAGCTCTTAATAAATGTTTATTGACTGCTCTGTGAGATCCGGGGTCTTGAACATATCACTTCATGCCCTTTTTCTTCAGTTTCCTCATATCTGAAACAAAGGTTTGGCTAGATTACAGCCAAAGTATGTTCTGGTTTCAATATTCTATGGCTGCTCATTTTGTGACTTTCAGTTCCAAATCTATGAGCCTGATTACAACTGGAAGCTAGCATGGCCAAGACCCAAGTATAGTGGATAGAGAGCCTGCCTCAAAGCCAGGAGTACCTGGATTCAAGTCCTGCCTGTTACACATAGTGTCTGTGTGACTCTGGCCAAGTCACTTAACCTCTTAGTGCTATAGGAAACTTTCAAAGGTACAAAATGGCACTGGTAGAGGAAGTTTCCTTTTCTGGGAATTCCCTGTACCAATGAAATCACAAATCTAGTCCCTGTCAACCCCCCCCCCCCCCTTTTTTAACGTTTTTATTTGAAGTCTTGAGTTTCAAATTCTGTTCTTCTCTCCCTTTCTCCTTCCCTCCCCTCCCCACTCCCTGAAAGGGTAAGCAATCAGAGATAGGTTATACATGTGCCATTATGTAAAACTATAATTGGAGTTAAAGATCTTCCCTGCCCATTAATAGGCCTCAGGTGGGGCCCATTAAGGGAAGCTTGATTAGGGGAGGTTGTTTTGTAGGAAGGCACACCTATTGTTAATTTCTAATGAGGCACTGGGTCATGGAAGGTCTTGATAGCCTCTGGCTCTGAAATATATATATATATATATATATATATATACTCTGAGGTGAGGTTTTGCTTCAGGGTTTACTCTTTGGAAGAAGGTTCATGTGCCAGCTGAGACTCTGGGTAGCCCTTAAGGAGTCCCTCACCCGCACCCCTGCTTTGAAAACCCAGATGTTGGTACCTTTCTCTCTGTTAACTACGTATGTATGTAATAGACAGTTGGATCTGTCTGTTGATCCATGATATATGTATTGCTTATGGTCAGACAGAAGCCTTGTCTGTTGGGCTTTATTTCTTTGCTTGTATTTTCTCTGTTGTTGAATGTAATTAAAGAAGAAAGCTGACCCCTCAAAAGTTGCTTTCCTTTTAGAAAAGCAGATCTAAGAACCTGTGCTAGCAGGCCATCCTGGATATGTCAGGGTACTTGCTGTTACAAAAATATTCCCATATTAATAATTTTGCATAAAAAGACTTGAATAAAAGAAGAAGAAAGAAAGTAAAAAGTACCATGCTATGTATTCAGTCAATATCATTTCTTTTTTTTTGGAGATGGATGGTAGGCTTCATCTTTAGTCCCTTGCAATTGTCTTAGATCATTGTATTGCTGAGAATAGCTAAGTCATTCATAGTTCTTCATCGAACAATATTGCTATTACTGTGTACAACATTCTCCTGGTTCTGTTCACTTTATTTTGCACCCGTTCATGTAAGTCTTTCCAGGTTTTTCTGAAATCATGTTGCTTGTTATTTCTTATAGCACAATAATATTCTATTATAACCATATACTACAACTTGTTTAGCCATTCCCTAATTGATTTCCAATTTTTAATTACCACAAAAAAGAACTCTATAAATATTTTTGTACGTGAAAGTCCTTTCCTCTGTTTTTTTAGATATCTTTGGGATATAGACCTAGCAGTGGTGTTGCTGGATCAAAGGGTATGCACAGTTTTATAGCCTTTTGGGCATAGTTCCAAATTGCTCTCTAGAATGGTTGGATCAGTTCACAACACCACCAAAAGTTCGTTAATATCCTGGTTTTCCCACATCCCGTCCAACATCCAAAATTTTCCTTTTTTGTCATATTAGTCACTCTGATAGGTGTGAGGTTGTACCTCAGAGTTGTTTTAATTTACATTTCTCTGATCAATAGTGACTTAGAACTTTTTTCATATGACTATAGATACAATCTCTATCATTAAGATAAATCTTTAGTCATGCTTCTTTTATGTACATTCCTGTCTTAAATACTGGAACTACTTTTCTGAGCTGATTTGAGTAAGGTTTTAAAAATAATAAGAAAAAATGTCTTAAGATAATTCTTGATGACATATTTTCTCAAAATTTGTCTATGTAATTTTGGAAAATCAAATGAAAGAATGCAAGTTTTTAATTGAAATATTACCTATTTGAATTGAAAACATCCTAAGTCCATTTAAATCTTAGTGTCTTAGAACTAGAAGAGATTAATCATCAATGGCATCCAGTGTAACTTCCTTTCTAGTATTAGAAAAAGAACATTGGAGAGAGTCAATGTGTCATAGTAGATAGAGACCTGGTCCTGGATTCAGGAAGATCTAGATTTATATCTTGCTTCTGATATTCCTGAACTCTGTGACCCCGGGCAAATCCTTTAACCTATCAGTGTCCTGAACAACTCTCTAGGATTATAAATTACAGAAAAAGTGTTGACCTGCTTTGATGGAGGGAATTTCTCATCAGATATTCCCAGTGTCAGGGAAATCACAGGTTGGAAAAAAATGAAAGGATGGGAGAAAGAAAAGGAAGAGAGAAAGAGGAGAAAAGATGGAAAGTAAAAAAGAAGGAAAGAAGAGAGAAAGGAGAGGAGAAAGGAAGCAAGGAAGAAAAGAAGGGAGAAAAGATGGAAGGGGGAAAAGAGGGAGGAAATAAGGAAGGAAGAAAGGAAGAGAAAAAGGAAGGAAGGAGGGAGGAGGTAGGAAAGCAAGGAAAGAGAAAGGAAAGGAGTGAGGAGTGAAAGGATGGAAGGAGAAAGGAAGAATGGAAGGAGGAAAGAATATAAGAGAAGAGAAAGAAAGGAGGAAGGGAGGAGGAAAGAACACTGGATTGGGAATCAGGAGATCTGTCACTAACTGGGTAACCCTGGGCAAATCATATAACTCTTTTGAGCCTTAGTTTCATCATCTGTAAAATAAGAAATATGAAAGAGATGATCTTGATGTCCCCTCCAAGCTTTAAGGATTTGGCTTTATGTCAGAGAATCACCAGCATCTCAGAGTCACAAGGATCCTAAGAGTCAATGTTGTCGTCCAGCACTTACCTAAAGCATGAATCCCATCTACACTATCCTCAACCAGTTGTCATCTAGCCCCTTTTTGGTGGCTTATAGGGGTGAGAAAATAACTACATTTCAAAAGATTCTATGACAGTTTCAGGCATCTCTAATGGTTAGGAAGTATTTCCTTCCATCAAGCTAACAGCTGTCTTGCTGTAGCTTCCACCCACTGCTTCTAGTTCTGCTCGTTGAAGCCAAGGAGAAAATACATCACTTTTTCACTTAACAATTCTTCACAGACTTGAAGAAAGAGAATCACTTTACTTCTCTGGACTAAAATGTCTTAAGTTTCTTCAATCTCACTTAACCTTGAAATCTCTCTTCATTCTCTTCTCTAGCTTATCAGAGTCTTTTGAAAAATGTGGAATCCAGAACTGGAAATTATCCCAGATATAGTCTGTCCCAAGAGTCAGGAAAAGCATTTATTAAGCAGTTACCATGGATCATGCACTAGACTAAGCAAAAACAAAGCCCTTGCCCCCAAGGAACTTATATTCTAATGGAGGAAGACGACATATCAAAGGGAGATGAGAAAGGGATGTGGAGAAGGTGGAGAAATAGTCTCAGGAGTCAAGTATTAAATTGCATTTGAGATGAGAATGGCTGACATGGGTACTTCCTCAAATGGAGACTGTGGGAATGAACTCTCCAGTTAGAAGAGGCTGTAAGGGTAGGTGCATTGCAAACATGAGAAGGCCACTGGGGCAGAGGCTGAGAAATCCAGAGAATCATGACAGGTTTGGCCAGGGTAAGGTATTGTGGATCTACACCTGTCTTCATTCTGAATGTTATATTTCTATTAGTCAGTCAGTTAGCAAGTATTTATTAAGTGCTTCTTATGTGCCAGGTACTATGCTAAGTTCTGAGAATGTGGAAAAAGCCAAAAACCCTATCCCTGCCTTCAAGGAACTTACATTCTGATGGAGAAGGCAACATGTAAATAATTACATGGATATGTATAGAGTAGATGGAAGGTTATCTGAAAGGCGAAGGCACTGATGAATCTCTAGATCATAGTAGATTTCTTGGCAGTCACATTTCACTACAGACTCATATTAAATTTATAGTCCACAAAAATCTCCATGTATGTGGGTTTTTTATATGAATTATTTCTCCTACTGTGCCTCTTTCATCTTAAACTTTTACTGGTGATCTTGAACTCTAATATAGTTTTCTTTCTACGTGATTTTCCTTTGTATCTTCCCTTAATCATCTTTTATACAAGCTCAACATCTCTAGTTCCTTATGATTTTTTTTACATGTGCTCATCCTTCATTGCTGAAGAAGACCTTGCCACTAGAGAAATAATGACATAACTTGTACTTGACTTTGTTTTGAGTGAGGTAGGGCTTGGCAGGTCGCCAGCCTCACTTCTCCTCCAGAGTCATCTGAATCCAGTGACCAGATATTCATCAGGATGACTGGAGATGACCCAGGATGAGGCAATTGGGGTTAAGTGACTTGCCCAAGGTCACATAGCTAGTGAGTGTCAAGTGTCTAAGGCGAGATTTGAATTCAGGTCCCCTGCACTGGTGATTTCCAAACCACTTACCATTCAGCTCAACAGATAACAAACACCTATTGTGTGCTAGGTACCATGTTAGGCATTTGCAATAGAAAGTAAAAAAAAAAGAAAATGTTTTTGTCCTCAAGAAACTTAACAGTTTACCAGAGGGACACCAGGTATGTACAGTAGGGATAACACAAGAAAAATTGAGGATGGTGAGAGCAGTTCCAAGTAGTGATTATCAGGTCACCTTTATCATCATTCTCCTGAGGATGGACTGGAGTTTGTCAATGACTTGGCATTAAGCATGAAAATTAAACTAGTCCACTCAGCTGATATTCTCCCTCTGAGCACAGCTTGCAACTACATGCCTGTATGGATTCTCCTGCTTTGACTTTACAAATGATGAAATTCTTGTGATTGGATTGTATGACTTGACTGCAGAGACTGTCTGAAAGGCTCTGCTTTTAGGAGAAAAACTAAGGGTGTGGAGCCATTATACTAAATATGGGACTTCTATGATAAATGTTTTAAAATTATATACATACATACATGTTAGCTATATATCTTCTACATCAACCTCATTATCAATGTGTACATTCCTAGAAAGTATACTAACAAGGTAAGTGAACTTATCCACAGCATTCAAAACTTCTGCATTTGCTGTAAGTGATGAATCCACATATGGATGGTGTAGTGGTTGGTGGCTTGTGGAGCACCTGTGTTTTCTTGGTATGAATTGTTAGGCCAAAATCAGAGAATGTGCTGAGCTCTATTAGCAAAGCAGAATTGTGACAGCTCAAAGGAAATTCAGGATGCCAAAATTTGGAGTATCTGCTCCAAGTGTTCATGTGGACTATTTGTGCCCAACCTGTGGTAGAGCATTCCAAGTTTGTGTTGGTCTTATCAGCCACAGTTGGACACATTGAAACTTCACTCTAGCACAGTGATGTCATTTTGGTCTTATACCTTCTAGGTGGGTTAATAGGTGGGCAATAACATCATTTACACATGACTGCTAAGTGTCTATGAAAGAGAATACAAGAAATGATATATTTATATATAGTGCTTTTAAGATTTGCAAAGTGCTTTGTAAACATAATTTCATGGGATCCTCACAACCCTCAGAAAAAGAATCCACATTTTTTTACTTGATCTGTGATTTCATTGTTTTTTGGGATTTTCATTCTAGGACCAATGAAAACCAGCACTGTAATTTATAATCTTAGACAATAAGAAGGCACTACACTGATTTGTGCTTGTTTCTACCCATTGACTCCTTCTCCTCTTTTCTGTTTTTTGTATATCTGACAGTTTCATCTCAAAGCTGTGAATTCCAACTTTGGAATCAGGTTATGGCTATTAAAACAGCTGAGGGTCCTTCCTTTGATGTTATCACTCTTCCATTTGCTAAGGAGAAGCCACTGTCTTATGAGAAGGAAAGTAGCTATTGAACAGACACTGAGGATACAGATATCTTTCCATTAACTCTACTTTTTCAAAGTTTTCTCTGTTAGATGATTGTTAGCTTTTTCAAGGCAAGCTGTATGTGCTTTCAAATCCCAGAATCAAATGGCAAGGAAGGAAACACCAGAGGTCACGTTCAAAGCCCTTCTGCTAAGTTTCTTTTATTTGTAATATGGAAATAAAAACTTGCCCTCAATTTTCTGGTTCAATTGAACTAAAATCTTTCTGTTTCATTTTTTCTCCCCATGTTACCTTGAAAGGTATTTCTTTGGTGGTATATCCCTGGGGGTAAATAGGTCATGGAGAATAAAAAAATTAGGGAAGAGATCTGAACCTGTGATTTCCTCCACATAAGAATTTCTTAGTTTGGAAAACTTCCTCTATTAATATAAATATATATATATATTTATATACACATATATGTATATATATACATACATACAGGTATAGATACACACACACACACACACACACATATAGAAAACAGGTCATCTAAGTCTTAGAGTTTGGTTTTTGGAGCTACGAAGAAATTAAGAGGTTAAGTGATTTATGCATACATAGTTCCACAGTGAGTCTTGTTGGACATAGGACCTGAATGTGGTCTTTCTGATTTCAAGGTCAATCCTTCTGTTCACTGTATCATAATATCTTGCTTTAAAAATATTGAAACAATATTTTCAAACTTGCATTGCTGAAATATTTTTATTTTCCCTTAAGTATTAAACAGTAATTTCATGAAATTCTTAACTATGTTAATAAAATAATAAATTACCATGCGGATGAAGTCTGTTATAGTGACTTCCTTACCAGAAATTAACTATAATAGGAATTGAAAAGTGAGGAATAAATCCAATCTACCTTCCCCAGAGTTTTTCATTAATGGAATTATGCCAGCACACAACTGACTTCTAGGAAGTACACCAAATGAGTTCCCCAGCTGTTTACATCTGGCCACTGGACAGGTATGATGCCAAGAACTGGTGAATATACTTTTACAACTCCAGTTTTTCTTTGAACATATAAACGAGGGGAGGTACCTCTCTCTCTTTCTTTGTCTTGGGCTATAAATTGGCACAGCACTGGAATAGTAAAAGGTAGAGGAGTAGGGAGATTAATTAACAGGGATTAATCACAAGACTGCAGTTCTAGCTAGTTAACTGACAAGCATTTGTTGAGCACCTACTGTGTGTAGGATGCTAGGCTAACTATTAGCACTACAGAGACAAAATTGAAATAGTTCCTGCCTAACTTGCTTACATTTTAACCGGGGAGTCAACACAAACATACAAATATAGACAGAACGCATACAAAATGAATACAAAATACTTTTGGGAACGAGGGCACTAGCTGCTGGGAGGGAAGGATAGGGGATCAGGAACCCAAGCCACTGCTTGGTGAATGTGGGAAAGCAAAGTGAGGAAGGCAGTTGCCACCTTGGTGAATTGCTCCTGTCCTCCACAAGGCTCTATGCCAAGCTGCCTGGACTAGCCAGTAAGAGAAAAACCTTATTTCATCTCTTCCTCTCCCTAGATTCTTGTTTTCTTACTTGAATATACTCTTCAGATCTTCTGATTATATCAACACCCATTTCACATGTCAAGAAACTGTTTTTGATTGCTTCAGAGAATGCTTCTCTGGTACCTAGTAGGTTCTAATTTTCCCATAAACATCTATTTTCTCTCAAGGAAGGTGTGTGTTATATGACCTCTACATTGTCACCTTTTCCTAATGTCTATTTTATAGGCAAACATCACTGAAATTGTCATTGAAGTGGGTGGAAAAATACCCACTTGTCAGTTAACTCTTCAGAAATGCAACTATTCCTTGGAGCAAAGCATCTTGGTCTTATGGAAAGAGAGCTGGATTTGGAGCCAGAGGACCTGAATCCAAATTCTGAGTCTTCCATTTACTACTTGTATGACCTTGGGCAAATCACTTCCCCGAGTCTCAGTGTCCTCGTCTGTATATTGGTGATAAGAATTCCTGTAGCTCTTCATAGGATTAGTGTGATGATCGAATGAAATAATGGATGTAAAATGCCTTCTAATCATAGTTAAATGAGAGCTGACATTTACATAACATTTTAAGACTTGAACCGCATTTTGCAAATATCTCATTTCATCCTCACAAACACTCCAGGAGGAAGGTATTATTATTACCCCCATTTTACAGATGGGGAAACTGAGGTAGAAAGCGACTTGCTTAGGGTTACATAAATGGCAAATAAATATGTTATATAAAATGAGCTATTGTTACCATTATTTTTTTAGTGAGGCCTTTTGGTTTTATATAATTTATTCCATACCAGCTTCCTTTTTGGACATATCAAACTGGATTCCCATAAGCATCTCAAATTAAACATGTCCAAAGTAGAAGTCATTATCTTTTCCCCAAAACTCACCCCCTCCTCTTTATATCTTTCCTATTACTGTCAAGGGTACCACTATCCTCCCCATCACTCAGGGTCACAAACTTTAGTGTCATCTTTGATGCCTTAATTTTACTCAAGCCACATATCCAATCCATCCATCACTAAATCTTGTCATTTCTACTATTATAACGTCTCTCATCTAAGTCCCCTTCTTTGCATTCACAAAAGCTGCAGTCCTAGTATAGATCATCACCACCTCTTACATGCACTAAGGCAATAGCCTTTTAAACAAGTTTCTCTGCCTCAAGCTTCTCCCTTCTCTAATCCATCCTCCATTCAACTGCCAAGGTAATTTTTCTCCAGTCTTGTTCTGACCAAGTCACTCTGCCCAATCCCTTGCTCACTGAGCATCAGTGGCTCTCATCATCTTCAACGTTAAACTCCCTTCTTTGGCACCTGAGACCCTTTATAACCCAGACTCTTCCGATCTTACCAGTCTTCTTAAGCTTTGCTCTCCTCTATACACTTGATGATCCAGCTACATTAGTCCACTTTCTGTTCTGTGAACAAGATACTCCATCTCGTCACTTTGTTCCTTGGAATCACTGTCCCCTGGGCCTTGAATGCTCTCCCTCCTTACCCTTGGTGTCCCAGACTTCCTTCAAGAGTCAGCTTAAATGTCACCTTCTTCAGAAGGCCTTTCCTGCCCTCCTCTTCTACCCACCTTCCCATCTCAGATGAATTTCCATATACCATGTATATATCTTATATCTGGCTAGTTGTGTATCTTGTGTCTGCCTAAGATATGTTGTCTCCCCCGTTAGAATATAAACTTCTTGAGATCAGGGGCATATTTTTTGCCTTTCTTTATATCCCACAGTACCTGGTGTAGAGTAATTGCTGAATAAATGCTTGCTGAATGATTGAAGTATCCCTCCTCCTTCCTCTGCTCATGGTAATGAAGATTAAAGAAGGAAAAAGTTATGTACAACCAATCAATAGATTAATCTCATCTAACAGTACATGCAATATTCTATATTTGTAGTCTCCTATTTCTGTAATAAAAGGAGGTGCATTTTCTCAAATCTTCTTTAGGATGGAGCTGAGTCATTATTTATTGCAGTAAGTATAGGTCCATCATCCATGTGAAAGGTTGTATTCCACAACTGCTCCATGGGCTTTCAGGTTATGTTGGCCAGACACTAATGAGGAGAGAGAGAATAGGAGAGAGAAAGCTATCAGTTCAAATAAAATGGTATCCAACAATTTCCTTCTAGAGTTGGAAATTAATTGTTTAGGTATGTATGTGAGTGCGGTATCTGTGTACGTATGTCCTCTGCTAATGCCCCGTTCTGATGCTTCATCCTGGTATGGAAATGACTCTGGCTTTAGGAAGATGAAAGGATATGTTCTGCCAGGCTGCAAAGGCCTTTCAACCATGGGCTTAATAATGGATAGTATGCCTGTCTAGACAGGTTCAGAGAGTTCCATATGCAGAAATTAGTCCTTAAGTGATTTTTAAAAATAGTCACAACAACTCTTAACAGCTCTTACAAAGGCCCACAGGGATTGTGATCTGCATTGGTGGAGGGGACCTCACTCTGACTTCCTTCAAGATTGAGTTGTAACAAGAACTCTTGGCAAAGCCTTTTTACATTCTTCCCAGCTGCTAATTCTCCCTCCTTCCAATTGCCTTATATTTACTTATCTGTCTGTCTGTCTATCTGTCTGTCTATCTACCTATCTATCTATCTATTCATCCATCCATCTATCATCTATCTATTTACTATATTCTCTCAGTAGAATATAAGGCCCTTATAGAATATAAGGCCCTTATAGAACAGGGAATGTTTCCTGCACACAGTAGACACTTAATAAGTATTAAATTGAATTGAACCATTGAAGTACATATCTGAAGAATGGTGGATAGAGCATCTCCTAGGGCAGGAATTCTTAACTTTTTGTCATTGTTCATCCTTTGTTTAAAAGAGAACCAGTGACATCATGGGGTGATGTCCTGACTTGTATGTGTGAATTGGATTTAAGTGAGGTAGAATCACTTAAAGTCTGTCTCTCCTCCAGAGCCATCAAAGTCTAAGGGCAAGACAAAAGTCAGCACCACTGGCTATGACCCAGGATGTCCTGGATAACCTTGGCATCTTCAATGTCTGACCAAGTTCTAAGTGCTCCACAGTGCCTGCTTCAGCTGCTTTCCTGGTTGTTGAAGCAAATCATTCCCATCCATACATTCCTGTGGGAGAAGTCTTTACATGCTTGGGGTAGACATCCCCTTAACTCATCAAGCAGTTTGAGGCCTGTTGGTTACCCTCAACCTGGTTTAGCATCTACTGAGATGGTTTTACTGGAATGTGGCAGCTTCTTGGAGCTACCCCTTAGTGATGACCCCTTAAAGCACACCCAGTCAATATTCTAGTCAATAAATGGACTTTTCCCCTTTCAGAGGATGCCCAGATATCCTTTGGTAGCTACCTGTTGGTCATATTGTCAGATGCTTGTGTGATGAATGCCCTTGCAAGTCTGGTGAAGCCTATGGACCCCTTCTTATATTAGAATAGATTAGATAAATCATTTAGTAAGGAATTACTATGTGCTAGGTGCTATACTAAGTACTGGGATTATATATATATATGTATATACACAGACATATATACATATACATACATGCATATATGCATACATGTGCAAATGTATACATGCATATAAGCAAAAAGAAAGTGCTTGCTGCCAAAGAACTTGCATTTTAATTGGGGGAAGAAAATATATAAAGAAGAGTTAGAAATTTGGTCAGGGGCTGTGAGCAGGGCAAAAAAATAGAGGCAGAGGTTGAGCCAGGTTAAAACTGAGCATCCCCATGTTCATGGAATTCAGGTTAAGAACTTCTGTCTAGAGTTGGGTTGCCTTTTCTCCCTCAACCCCTATGAGTCTTTATTGCTAGCTTTTAAAAAATATATTATTTTAGGAACATCTGAACTAGCAATAATGGAAATCGATTCATTGCCTAACAAGTAACCACCAACTACTTTTAAATACTTATTTCTTGATATTGATTTTGCCTTATTTTATCCTCTGGGGCCATTTTAAGAGAATTATATAGGAAAGGAGCCTATTTTGTATTACAAATGAATAGAAATTCTGGATACATTCATGTATTAAAAAAATCTACCTCCAAATAATGATGAAAGTGCCCAGTAGGAGCAGTGGCAGTCTTTTCCATCGAATGGAAGGGCTAAGTTCTCCTTTCACTTCCTGAGTTTTCCTCTTTTTGGGAGGGTTTGTTGTCCCAGGGATTCCCCTAACTGGTACCTGTGAAAAGTCTCCCTTTTCCTTCACCTATAACCAGAGGGCCTTGTTGCCTTACTTCCAGTTAATTCATGGTAGGGCCTGGGAGTGAAAAATAAATAATAAGATATAGAGACATGCAAGAACAGAGGGAAAAGAGGTTTTCTCGCCCTTCAAAATCTACAATGGCTCAAAGACTTGGGTCCTTTTGCTTTGTTTTAAAAAGGAAATATTTTCCATGGGGATGTAGTGCATGAGTGAGTAAATAATCACTCCACAGCACAAGATGTAATCAGAATTACTTGGGTCAAAAAGAAGAATGCAGTGTGGACAATTTTGTACAGGAGATTACATTTTTAATTTAAAACTTCAGCATATGCTTGTTCTGCATGAAAGCCCACTGCAGAGTCCCAGTTACTGCTAATTGATTTAAACCTCAGATCTCAGTAGGAACTCACAGATGTTAACTGCTCATTGATGCACTAAAACTTCCTAAGTTTCTCACAAAAGGTTCAGAATAATTGCTAAATGTCTCCTAGAAACCCAAGATTAGATAAAGCTGTTACTCGGGGAAGTGTTGCATGGCAGTGGCTGATGTTGGGCTTAAAATTTAAGTCAATTAGGTGAAAGATGTCTTCTTACCGGTTTGGGGCATTTTGGGGACTGAATATTCAGCTGAATGGAAGAAGTAATATTAATATAATTCAATTCAACAAACATTTATTAAGTGTCTGCTCTATGCAAGGAACTCTGCTATGTGTTGGTGCTGTGTTTATCTGTTGCTGAAGAAGGCCATGCCGTCAGAGAAATGATGACATGACTTGCACTTGACTTTGTTTTGAGTGAGGGAGGGCTGTGCAGGTCACCAGCCTCACTTCTCCTCCAGAGCCATCTGAATCCAGTGACCAGATATTCATCAGGATGACTGTAGATGACCCAGGATGCACTGGGAGACCTTGGATCCTTTAGGCCAAGGTCTTTGCAGGTACTCATTTAGGGTGAGGTAACGCCCATTCATTGAATAGGCCTATTTAAGAAGTAGCCAGGGCATGACCCCTTTAATGCAAAGAGAAACCCCCCAAAACTAAGCAACAGTCTCTTCCCTCAAGGAGCTTATACTATACTGTGGCATGCAACATGTATGCAAGTAAATAAGAAATGTCTTCCTTCCTTCCTTCCTTCCTTCCTTCCTTCCTTCCTTCCTTCCTTCCTTCCTTCCTTCCTTCCTTCCTTCCTTCCTTCTCCTATCTAACTCTGGCTGGAAACTCATTGACCACTCATGGGTGATTAGAAAAAGCATTTATGTAGAAGATGGCACCTGAGCTATGCTGGGAAGGAAGCTAGAGGCAGAAGTTGAATACAAATGAAAATTTACAGAGAACATGACCCCACAGAGAGACCAGTGACCTAAAAACAGAGTCCTAGATCTAAAAAGAGAGTCTACTGATGACTTTGTCTTCCTCTGTGATCTTGAACTTCTAAACAATGCCTCAGTTTCTTCTTCTGGAAAACTAAGTTATCTTATTGAAATCAATTATAGCCACTATCTCAAGGTTTCTTTAGGAGGAAGGGAGATGTGAATAAATATACAATATTATTTTTTTGGTCTCCCTAGTTCTGATAAAAACTAATTATTTTCAAGAACTTCCTTTGCCTTGATCATCAAAACTGTTCTCCTTCTGGCACTATATAAGAAGTCATTATAAAGCTAAGGAAAAATAATATCATTTTGAGAAGACAGTACTTGGAGATGAAACTAATATATGATTTATATTGTTATTGAGGAAAAGATTGTTAAATACCCTTTTGTTTAAAATAGAAACCAGAAACCATCCAGAGACATTTTCCCTGAGAAACTGGCATCATGATTGTGTATCGTTGAGAAAATTAATTCATCATTAGCATTGTAGCACTCATGCCCAGGGTCCCCTACAAAGTAAGACAAAGAAACATAATCTCTGCCTAGTGAGAACATGTATCCTGAAATAGAAAACCACAATATGACACAGAATGTGATTTAGGCACAAATGGGCTTTGGAACCTAGGAAATTTACAAGTTCAGTAATTAGCAGCATGCCTTAGCACTGCTATCTGCACAAAGGTTTTATGGGGTCAAAAGTGAAAAGTGAATTGTGAGTGAGTTGGAGTCACAGGGCTTGGTCTATCCAAGTCATGGTGTAGGGAATTTTTGTTTCCTAATATTTCAAGAGGAAAATTAGTATCAAACTGGAACTTTGAAAAGATCAGAGAAAATTATGAAAGTCAAATAAGAGTTCAGGCACCCTGATACAAAGATGGTTGTGAAGATTAACCATATAAAGACACAGAGGCAGAAATAGAATGTCTGAAACAGGGAATAATGTAGATTAGTTTTACTGGAGTGTAGAATATGTACAGAGTAATAATGTGATATGTGTGGGAAGACAGGTCAGAACCACATTGTGAAGGTCTATTAGTGTCCTGGAGAGGAATTTCTATTTTATCCTAGAGGTAACAGGAAGCCATTGAAGAAAGCTCTTGAACAGGGGTGTGTATGCATCTGCAAGATTGTTTTGGCAACAGTGCCAAGCATGAGGACCAATGATATCACTTGGGTGATGCCTTGTACCTGAAATGTATTTAAGTGAGGCAGAGCTGTACAAAAATGATCAGTTTCATTGTCTCCTCCAGAGTCATTGAAGTCCAGACGAATGCCAAAGCAACTAACTGCGCATGGTGTGGGATGCAGTGATTGATCTTGGCCTTTCTGAATTAAGATCTATCCCAGGTCTCAGTTTGTCTGAGGCAAAGCCCATTTAATGACTAAAGACTAGGTGAGAATTGAGATAGAAGAATTCAAAGGAGGGAAATACAGGGAAACCCATAAGGAGATTGATAGAATAATACAGGTGAGTGGTGATGAGGGCCTTGATGAGGTTGGTGGCCTTGTGAGTAGATAGAAAGGAATGAATGTGAAAGATACTGTAGGAGTAGAATGGATAAGACTTGACCACATATAGATATAGGGGTATGTGGGAAAGGGAAGAGTGTTTCTATGAACTGGAGTGACTAGAAAGATGGTGGTGACCTCAACAGAAACTGGACACTGTGGAGAAGGCAGTAGGTTTATGGAAAAAAGATAATGTCTCCTTTTTTTGGAAAAATAATCTCTTTGTTATGTATTTACTCAGTAAGCTGTCCTACAGATATTAAGGCAGGCAGCCAGAGGTGCTTAGTAGGAGCCCAGGCAAGCTGTGCTCCCTCCCTGGAGGGCACAGAAACAGTTGCATGAGGGGAGATGGAGAATGAAAGGTCTTTACATACAGGCTTAGAATTTTCTTCCATGTCAGTGACTCCATCACTGGCAGCATTTCCTCAGATAGATGCTGGCTTAAGGATCAGATCCTGGGAGCAACATGTTAAGTTTCCTGTTTTAAAATTCTAGTAACCTGAGCCTTGAATTATAGTATAATTACTAGACTGTATGTGAATAGTTCTGCTGATCAATCTTATTTTTTGAAATTATACAATGTAATTGTCTGATTAAACAAATTTCTACATTAGTTTTCTTTTTTAATAGTACTTAATTTTTTCTCCAAGTTACATGTCAAGAAAATTTTTAGCATTCATTTTTTACAAGATTTAGAGTTCTCAATTTTTTCCCCTCCTGCCCTCTCTTCTTCTCTTCTGGAAATAGTAGACAGTTTGATATAGTTTATACATGTGCTATCATGTAAAAATATTTCCATATTAGTCACAATTGTGAAAAAAGAAACATTAAAAAAAACATGAGAAAGAGTAAAGTAAGTGAATAAAATATGCTTTGATCTGCATTCAGATTCAGTTCTTTATCTGGATATGGATACCATTTTCCTTCATGAGTCCTTTGTACTTGTCTTGGATCATTGTGCTGCTGAAAAGAGCTGAGTCATTTGTAGTTGATCATCACACAATGTTGCTGATACTGTGTACAATGTTTTCTAGGTTCTGTTCATTTCTCTTTGCATCAGTTTGTACAAGTCTTTCCATGTTTTTCTAAAATTTGCCTGTTAATCATTCCTTATTGCACAATAGTATTCCACGATACTCATATACTACAGCTTGTTCCCTGCTGATGAATTTTAAATGCCACTAGTATTAGGGTTTTATAGCTACAAAATACTTTCAAATGCATTATGTATGTAGTGAGCCAATCAAAAAGACTTACACTGAGGATGTTTCAGATTTGTTTCCCTTTTACAGCTATGGAGTATATACATTGCCTACCTTTGAGTAGACAGCAATATCTATGAGAGTGGTGTGGTGGAAGGAGCATTGAATTTCAAATCAAACACTACCCCCATTTCTTGGTACCTTCCAATGAGTATATCAAGGCTTATTATGTTATAATGTGCCAGGCAGTGTGTAAAATATTGGGGATATCAAAGAAAGGCAAAAACATGGTCTGTACCCTCAAGGAGAACACATAATAATGGAGTGTGACCTTGAAGAAGTCATTGGGCTTCAGTTTCCTCCTCTACAAAATGAAGGGTTTGGACTAGATGACTTTTTAGGTTTTCTCCAACTCTCTAACTACATCTTGGAAGGCAGCTCGGCACTCTACCTTCCTCATACCCCTCCACCCCCTAACACTGAATGCTCTTGGGAATAGAAAGAGCCCTGAAATTTAGAATCAGAAGGACCTAGGTTCAAAACCTGTCTCTGCTGCTAATGACCTATGTGACATTTGAGGTCAATGAACCTTCATAGTTCTCAGTTTTTTCATCAAAAAATTGAAAGGGGTGAGGGTTTGGATTCAGTGATCTCTTAGGTTTCTTCTAGCTCACGATCTATGATCCTATGATTTCAGTTTTTGATATTGTTATGTATATTATATTATATATTACATTATACTATATTATATTATTATATGATATTATAATATATGATATTATAATATTATTTACTTTTTCTAGAGAAGCAGGATTGTATAAAGGCAATACAGGGGATTATTTCAGGAAGAAAACTAGACTTTGAGCCCCAAACTCTTTGTTATGCCACTCATTAGCCTTATTGCTGATGCTTGCCCTTTGTTTTTGATGAGAACCAATTGCTTGTGAATTGGATTTAAGTGAGGTAGAGTTGCACAAAGTCATCAGCCTCACTCTCTTCCTGAGTCATCAGAGACCATTGGCAGGACAAGAGTCAGGATGATTGGTGATGCCCCAGGATGCAGTGGATGACCTTGGCATCTTCAATGCCCCTCCACACTGAATCAAAAAGAAAGAGGAAGACAACCTTCATAATAAATATGCATTTTCCAACAAGATCAATTCCCACATTCACCAAGTTTAAAAATAGAAGTCTTATTCTATATTTTAAATCCATCACCATCTCTGGTAGAAGGTGAGAAGCATGCTTCATCTTCAGTCCCTTGGCACTGTGGTTTATCAACACATTGATCAGAGTTGTAAAGTCTTTCAGAGTTGTTTTTCATAATAATGTTGTTGTCATTGTATGAATACCCCTAATATAAATTGTTCTCCCTGTTTTGCTCACTGCGTACATTTTGAAACAACACATTTGAAAGCATTTTGTAACTATAAAGTCCTATATAAGGATCAGCTATTATTGTTAATGTAGGGGAAATTCCTTATCTGTGCTCCAGGATCTATTTCTGTTTGTGATCTCTTTAGTTAAGGAGCACAAGATGAAGTACTTGGTATTTTAAAACAAAGGAAAACCCAATGTGTCACATAAGCATGACAATGTCACTCTATTATGAGATCAAGAAAATGTCAGCCTTGTGTGGTGGTATATTACTCCATGTTTGAAATCCCCAGGCTTAACAGTAGTCAGTAGTCAGACCAAAGTCTCTGTCTGCTTCTAAGATCAGCTTAGTGACCTCTACAGCAAACTGATGCTACTGAGAAAGTCCCTCTCCAATCTGCCCTTCACTCAGCTGCTAAAGTGTTTTTTCCCAAATCACAGGTATGACTGTAACTCCCCTACTCAGTGGCTCCCTATTAGCTCCACGATAAAAATATTAATCTCATTGTTTGGCATTTAAAGCTCTTTATAACCTGGCTCCTTTTACTCTTGAAATCTTCTTACACTTTACTTCCTTCCATAAATCCTTTCTTTCCTATTCTTTTAAAAATATGTATGTATTCATATACATGCATATACATATATATGTTTTATTTTCCCTCCCCAATTACGTGTTAAAACAATTTTTTACATTTTAAAAAATCTTGAGTTCCAAACTGTCTTTCCCTCCCTCCCCATCCCTCCTTGAGACAGTGATAATAAAAATTACAATTCTTCCATAAACTCTTTATCTAGCTACACCAGCATATTTGTTCTTCCTTGAACAAATCGAAGAGTCCATCTCCTGCCGCCATTCATTGGCACTGGATGTCCCCCATGCTTTTCCTTCTCACTTCTACTTGTCACTTCCCTGGATTCCTTCAGCTCAAATCCTGTCTTCTGCAGGAAGACTTTCCAAGTCCCCCAATATGTAGTGCCTTCTCTCACAATACTTTCCATCTATGCCATATATGTCTTCTATGTGCATAGTTATTTGCATGTTCTCTCCCCCATTTGAATGGATGCGTCTTAAGATGATAGAGATTATTTTTTTTCCTTTTTTTTTTTGGTGTGTTCCTGGTGCTTAGCACAGTGCCTGACACATAGTAAGCACTCAATAAATGCTTTTTGAATGATTAATGCCATGATTTATTCAGTGGCCTTAGCTTCCACGGAGGAAGCTAAAGCTGGAGCAAATAGATCTCATGGTGAATCAACAAGTGCCTAGCTAACATGCTGGACATTGTGCTGGGACATCCAGGACCTGGGATTGCAAAGACAAAAGATGAATAGTCCTTGTCCTTCAGAAGGTAGACAATGGGGACAGATGCAGGTATATATACAAATTATATATGTCCACAGAAGCTCTCCACCCCCAAACTAACTTTTGCTTCAGTTTCTTTCATCTTCTTCCTAGAAATAAGACATTTTTTTAAAACCCAGGCTGGGATTGTTCTTAAAATTTTTCCTCTTTGTGAAAGTATCAGGGACAAAACTGCTGTTGTCAAAACTGACATGGTGAACCATTAGGGAAAGTACCTGCTTATCCTAGACCGGTGGAGGTTCATGCGGCTTTCACTTTTCATTTTCTGAGAACATATTTTCCTTCAAGCAGTTTTCATCCAGACTGGCCACTGCATAAAGGTATCTAGGAATTGTTAAACTTTCTGGAGGGATTGCCTCATTATTTTTGGTTCTGATATCCCAAGACTTACCCTAGATCTCATCTAAAGGTACTAGGAGAATTTGTGGATCTCTTTTCATACATATGGGAGAGACTTTGGACACTTCATTGCAATTCTCATCCTTGGATTTTCCCAACTAGAGGTTAACTTCTATTTTTATAGGCAAGTTCCCTTAATGGATTGTTTGACTTCAATGCACCTGGTTCTGAAAAGCTACTACATGAATTTGTTCATCATTTACTGCAACACTAGAGGGGATGTGGAAAGATAGAGACACTAATAGTACTGTAGCACATTGTTGGTAGAGCTGTGAATTAGTATAACCATTTTGGAAAGCAATTTGGAATTATGCAAATAAAGTGGCTGAAATGTCCGTAACCTTTGACCCAGAGATTCTATTGTTAGGACTATACCCAAAGGATCAATAATATTCCATTTCATTCATGTACTCGTTTGTTTAACCATTCCCCACTTGACAACTATCTACTTTGTTTTCTGTTGTTTGCCACCACAAAAAGTATTGCTAACAATCTTTTGGTGAATATGAGATAGGTATTTCAATTGGGGAATGGTTAAACAAACTATGGGACATGAATGCAATGGAATATTACTGATCTATAAGAAATGATGACTATGCTAAATACAAAGAATGAAAAAATTTATATGAAGTGATGTAGAGTGAAGTAGAGCCAAGAAAACAATATATACAGTGATTAAAGCAATGTAAATGGAAAGCACTATCATCATAAAACAATTGAGAGTGAATGTTGAAAAACTGAAGAAAAAAAAACTTGGCTAGAAAAAAAGACATGAGAATATATCTTTTCCTACTCCTTGGATGTGGAGGATGGCATATATTGTCAGATTAGGATGATTATTTTTTAATATATTGATGCTTACTGAAATTTTTCCTCCATCCTCTTTTTCTTTCTATTTAAATCTTTGTTATAATGGATGGTTCCTTGGAAGGGGGTGAGATAAGAGAGAAATTTAGAGTAAAATACACACTTATTGTAGTATTTAAGTCCTTCTACAAACCTTATTACATGGTACCTATCTAGTCTTATTTCATGCTATTTCCCTTAGGAAAAGTACATCCTTAAGATGTGCTTCCAGCTCCAAAGTGTTACGATTTTATATTCTGTAACATTGTTTCCTGTATTGCCTACTGTCTAAAATAAAAGATACATAAACATTGGATTTAATGAAGCAAACCAAAATGTATGCTTGTTGCCCTGACTTGCAAAAGAGGGTAAAAAACAGTTTTCTGAAATTTTCTGAAAATTCTTTATCAACTAACCAAGATGACAAAGGAGCCTCTTTTAAAAAGTCAATTATTTCTTTGACAAAGGTTCTATATTCCAAAATTTACTAAGGGAATTTTGTCAGTTTAGGACTTGAGTAAGTATCCTGCTGAGGGTAGTGCTGGTGTCCTGAGATCTAATTGCTTATCGGACTGCCCATTGAACACACAGAGGGGCTAAAGAGAAATCTATTCTTTTCCAAGGATTTATTTATTTTGTACTCCTGTTGCCTACTGCGGGTTTTCATTAACTGAACCTTTCTATGGGCAATTTTGAGTCAGATACTCAGTGTTACTCTATTGATTCACTCAGGGGGTTAGCAGGCAATTCAAGGCTCAAGATCTCCTGAAATGTTTGAAGGAATGTTTAATGTTAGGACTATAGTATTTTCTAGACCCACTTTATTATCCTTTCTGAAGCCAGACCATTAACCCCTAAGGAGCTTCCACTAATTAAAGGGCAAAGTTCAAATGAACAAGTTTCTTGTTTCACAGAAAAAAAATAAAACCAACCCAACAATTCTATGACATAATGGCTCAGGGTGGGCAGATAAACAGCTCAATAGCTTTTTACAAGACTTGGGGTAATTTCAGTTTAGATGATGGGAAAGTAAAGGAGTCTTTTGTGAAGAAAAGCTTTAAATTGAGATTGTTTGTGAATGTTACTTTCTTGTTTCCTTAGGAACTGGACTAAGTATGAGGCCAAAAGAGGGTCAATGGGTAGAAATAAAAACTTCCTAGCAGTTAAGGCCCCCAAATGAAATGGATCTTTCTTATCCTTGAACTCTTTATCCCAGTCTTCTCAGACCAAATGTAATTAATTCTCCATCCTACTCTCTTAAGCATCTGTTCCCAATGTTCTGTTCTCTCAGTCAATCAACGAGCATTTATTAAGTGACCACACTGGGATAGGCACTGGACTCTAAAGCTCCCAATGCTTTCCCCACCCCTTGCCTTCTATTTTACTGAAAAAAATTGACACCATCCCTCACAAACTCCTCATCTTTTCTACTCCGCACTTCAAAATCTCTACCTCTTTCCCCATTCTCTCCTTCTTTGTCGCAGTCTCCATGTAAGAGGTGGCCTTCCTTGCCAAGGGTGACCACTTTACTTGTACATTTGATTCCACCTCTTCCTATTTCTTCTGGAAATTTTGTTTTATTGATCATTTTTGTCTTTGTCTATCCCTGTCCCTCTCCCTGTCTTTCTGTTTTTATTTGTCTCACTGCCTCTGTCTCTTTTTCTTTCTGTCGTTGTCTGCCTCTCTTGTTGTCTTTTTGTCTTTATCTCTGTCTCTATCTCTGTTTCTTTGTCTCTCAGTCTATGTCTCTCTCTTATCTATCCATCCACATACTAATCTATCTATTGGCTCCTTTCCCTACTGGCTCTGAGCATATCCAATTCTTTCCACCCTTACAAAAAAATTTCACTTGACTCTAGTGTTCCCTCAGTCTGTCATCCTCTATCTTTCCTCTCTTTCACTGCCAAAATCCTGGTAGCAATCCTTTACCCTCAATGTCTCCATTTCCTTAACAGTCCCTCATGGTTGATCCCCTTACAATGGGACTCCCAATCGAAACACTTTTTGGATGTAGCTCTCTCCAAGGTAACTTTACCCTCTTTGATGTCTTTAGCTTTTGATACTGTGAACTGGCCCCTGCTCCTGTATACTCTCTCCTCCTTTATCTTTCACCCTATCCTTTCCAGTTCTCTCCATTAGGAGGTTATCTAGATCCTACCCTTTTAGAATGGATGTCCCTCAAGACCCTGCCCTGGGCCTTCTCCTTGTTCCCAGTATTCTCTTCCTTTGTGGTCACATATGTTCCCATTCGTTCTACTCAGTTCATCACCAAATCTATATATCCAACCCTGAGCTCTCTCATCATAAGCTGATGCTGACCATCTCTTCTTTGATAGACCTCTCAAACTCATCATGTTCAAAACACAAGTTGGTATCTTCCTGCAAGACTTCTCCTCCTTCTTCTCCTCCTCCTTCTCCTTCTTCTCCTCCTCCTTCTCCTTCTTCTTCTTCTTCTTCTTCTTCTTCTCCTCCTCCTCCTCCTCTTCCTTCTTCTTCTTCTTCTTCTTCTTCTCCTCCTCCTCCTCTTCTTCCTTCTTCTTCTTCTTCTTCTTCTTCTTCTTCTTCTCCTCCTCCTCCTCCTCTTCCTTCTTCTTCTTCTTCTTCTTCTTCTTCTTCTCCTCCTCCTCCTCTTCCTTCTTCTTCTTCTTCTTCTTCTTCTCCTCCTCCTCCTCCTCTTCCTTCTTCTTCTTCTTCTTCTTCTTCTTCTTCTTCTTCTCCTCCTCCTCCTCCTCTTCCTTCTTCTTCTTCTTCTTCTTCTCCTCCTCCTCCTCCTCCTCTTCTTCCTTCTTCTTCTTCTTCTTCTTCTTCTTCTTCTTCTTCTTCTCCTCCTCCTCCTCCTCCTCCTCCTTGTCTTCCTCTTCCTCCCTCTCCTCCTCCTCCTCCTTTTTTTTTATTTTTTATTTTTTTTAACCAAATCTCTCTACTTCAGTTAATTCAATTCAACAGACATTCATTAAGTAACTACTGCCAGGATTTATGGTTGGTGATAGGGATACAAAGACAGAAATCTTGTCATTTCTTCCTGTACCAAGTCTCTCTATGCTGTCTCCTTCTCTTTGTTCACGTGGTCAACCCTCTACTTCAGAACCTCATCACCTGTCACCACAGTTACTTTATCCTAATTATTATCCTTTCTTTCCATTCTCTTCTTTTTCCAATCTATCCTCCATATGAGTGCCAAAATAACCTTCTTAAGGCCCTGGTGTGATCATATCATTTCTCTGCTCTACACTCTGCTTTCGCTCTCTTTTTCCTTGACAGTAAAATACAAACTTCTTATCATTCCATGACCTCAGTCCTCATTACCTACTACCTATCTCAGTTTATTTCATGCTATTTCCCTTTACAATCTCTTCATTTCAGCTAAATTAGACTGTTAGGTACTTTCTGAAATTCATACTCCTTTTCTCCTTCCTGCCTCCTCATTTTCCTTTATTCATTCATATCAGCCATTTTCCATTCTGGGCATGCAATCCTTCCTCATGCACTGCCTTTCCTTATAACAATAATAATAATAATAATAGATAATATTTATGTCTCACCTATTATGTGCCAGACACTGTGCTGACACTACAAATCTTATCTTATTTGATCCTCACAACACCTCTAGGAGGAAGGTGTTGTCGTTATCTCCATTTTACAATTGAGGAAACTGAGGCAAACAAAGGTTAAATGACTTGCCCAAGGACCCATAGCTAGGAAATGTCTGAGACCATATTTGAACAACGGCTCAGACCCAGCACTCTATCCATTGAATAACCTAGCTATCTGCCTCTGTCGTCTTTCAAGGCTCTAAGTAGGTGCCATTTTCCATGAAGCCATCCCTAATCCCTCCAGTTAGTTCTCTCTTTTCTATCAAAGTATGTGTTGTAACTTCCCCAATGCAAAGTGTGTAAGGTCAGGGATGGATTTGCTTTTGGTTTTGAATTTCCAGTGCTTTACATAGCGTTTTGAACACTAGCAGTTTTCCAGTCCTGTTGAACTCTTTGTGACCTCATTTGGGGTTTCCTTTGAAAAGATAATAGAGTGGTTTGCAATTTCCTTCTCCAGTTCATTTGACAGAGGAGGAAACTGAGGCAAATAGGGTTAAGGGACTTGCCCAGGGTCACCCAGCTTGTAAGTGTCTGAGGCCAGATTTGAACTGAGAAAAATGAGTCTTCCTAACTTCAGGCCCAGCATTCTATTTAAACATTGGTTGAATTGACTTGAAGGTAGATGATGACAGGTCAGGAATGTTGTAAAATACAGGGTAGAAGAGTAGACTACATGAAATCTAAGGTCTCTTAAGCTATGATTATTTAAAATCCTTAATAAATAGGGTCCCAGGCAGAGGACAAGTCATTTAGCCTCTCTGGTCCTCAGTTTCTATATCTGTAACAAAAAAACCAAAAAACAAAAAGGGAGGTTAGGATAGATTAGCTTTCAGGTCCCTTCCATCTGTAATTCTGTGATCTGATGATTTAAATTGATTATCATCCCAATTCCTCTTGAGCTTTGGTTTTTTAAACCTGGGGTCTTCTTTGTGGGGAGAGCTCATCCCTAGGTAGGATATAGATGGGTACATGGTCGTGTGTGTGTGTGTGTGTGTGTGTGACTATTAGATTTATTCCTTTTGACAAAAGGACTTGTGTTTTCAGATTTTTCTATAGTCTTTACTCACCCTACTTTTATAATGTTGCATCTATTTGTCAAACTGTACACAATCCTATCAAAATAGGAATTTATATAGAATGTTTCTCTTATGGCTCTTAATATATCAGAAAGTGAACTCTTAGTTTAAGAGTGCACCTTGTTCTTTTTCTTGCTGGTTTCCTCAAGGGCCCTCTCAAGAACTAAACAGTCTTTCATTCTGGCAAATATATGAATAGGCTGACATTGGTGCTGTAGACTTTCCATGTCACAGTGGGAAAAGTTACACTCCATGGCTCAGGATGCATCTCTGTGGAAGACGTGATTTAGCCTGCGGTAGGGAAACATGATTCCTGCCTTACAGAGGGCCTCATTTACATAAAATTTTTCTCTGAGGACCTCAAAGTGTTTTTTATATATCATCCTTGTAATTATAAATCAAATAATGCTCATAGGAGGCATAAAGACATTAAGCAAGGTATCCAAAGTCATCAGAACTGGATCTGGCACCAAGATTGAGGCCTCTTTGACCTGCTTTCTAGTGCCGTGTCTATAAGACTATACTAATTTCCTTTTATAACGCTAGGGACAGCCTGTTGTGTAAGCAGGACCATCTGCATTCACCACAGTAATACCAGATACCTTGTGCTTGCTGGGAAAGGCCAGTAGTACACCATGGGAGTTTAATAAGTTAATATAAAAGTTTTACTCAGCACTGAAGTACAAAGTCCATGCTACATTAATTAATATTTATATTCATACATAAATGGCTATATTATCTTAGCTTTTAAGAGTTCTTTAAAGGTTTTTAAGTGCTATATGACCTACTATCTCCAATTAGGAAATTTTTTGAGGACAGAGACAATACCTTCTTTTCTTAGAAACAACTAGGTGGAATAGTGGATAGAATGTTGGACCTGGAGTCAGGAATTCAGAGTTCACATTTAGCCTTAGACCCCAATTAACTGGGTGACCCTGGATAAATTACTTAACGTGTTTGTCTGATTTTCCTCAATTATAAAATAAGGATCATAATATCATCTACCCTCTTAGAGTTCTTGTGAGGGTCAAATCAGATAATATTTGGAAAGTACCCGATACACTGTAGGTACTTAATCATACTTATTCCTGTCCTTCTTTCCATGTTTTGATCCCAAACTCTTTGTACAGTGTTCTCTAGAAGAATGACTACACAGTAATTTTTGAATAACTAAAGTTATTCATGCAAGCCAATGCTGAACATTTTCAAAATCCTAATATCCTCCCTCTAGGATCCTATTATTCCAGTGCTCAGAACTACAAAATGTCAGTCATATGGTGTTCAACTGCACAAGATTCTATCCAAGTGAAGGAGAGATCATAAGAGAGAAGAGAAAAAAAGAGGAGAGGAGAGAAGACAATAGGGAAGGAGGAAGGAGCAAAGATAGGAGAGGAGAGTAAAGGAGGGGAAGAGAAAGAAGAGAAGACAGGAAAGAGGAAATGGGAGAGGAGAGAAAAAGGAAGAGGGAAGAGTGTTGTAATTGAGAGATAACAGAAGAGAAAAGTGATAGGGGGAGAAATAGGAGAAGAGGATAAACTAGGAGAGAAGACTGAAAACAAAAGAGAGGAAATAGGGAGATTTATTTTTTTTATTGGTATAATTTTATGTTTCTAAGAAGTACTTCAATAATCTTTGTCTCCTGCCTGAGAAAAAGACAGGCTGTTCATTAAGTAACTGTATTCTTATTATTGATGAAGAGCTTATAATTAATTATTTTATGATTAAGGAGAGCATTTATTAAAGATTAGTACAAAACAGCTACAGAATAGTAGACTAAATTATGGTATATTTATGTAATGGAACACTATGGTGTTTAAAAAAATCTGGCAAGGTCTATAGTTATTGACGTTGCCAAGTAAGACCAACAGAACCAACATTTTATTCATATTGACTAAAATTATATTTAAAGAAAGAATTAAAATAAAGTTAGAGAACCTTCAAACAGAACTGGAAAGGAATACAGAACAAAAGCATTTGGAGGATGGGACTTTGTTGTTTGTTAATTTTTTAAGTTCTACCTTGCAACAACTAAGCTTTTCGTTAAGATTTTATTCCTCATTTGCATGTTTGTATGTTTGATGGTTAGGAGTATAATAAATTTTTAAAAGAGTAAGTACGCATTTGTGCTACATACATTTTTTTTTTTTTTTTGAGGGAAGGAGCCTTAGAGTAATCAGTCTGGACAGAATTATATGTACCTTGGATGACCAGTGGATTAATTTTACTTATTTCTTTTCCTAGCCGATCTGAAATATACCAGAGGTCTGTTTTGGTATGAGATGAACACTTTATAATCCTCAATAACACTAGAAGGGAAATGAAGAACCATTGTAAATCACTGTCTCAGGGAGATTAGGTGCCTTCCCCAAGGCAGGTCAGTGGCCAAGATAAGAATGTGAGAATTCCTGATTCTATTGTCTGTTGTTAAGCCTGTAGGTTTAATGTTCACAGCACAGCAGATTGCCTGCAGTCATGGGTATCTTGATGTGTTACTGTGTACTGGGCAAGATCTCCTTGGGAGAGAAAAGGCAGGGTGCAAATACCTTTTAGAGGAGACTGATTTTAGTTCTTAAATATGCTCATACTTGCCACTACCATAAAATAGTGCCAGGGCCTATCAGATAGATGTTTGGGGGACACTTTTTTTTTTTAAAGTTCAAAGAAAAGGTGTCCAATATTTCTGTAAACTCTGAGTATCATATCAGCTCCTTCATGAATTCACAGATTCATCTTCTTTAATGATTATAAATTCTGATTGTCTTAATGAGCTCTCTGACTAATTGAAGTACACCTATTTTGCAAGAATGAAATGTGCATTCTAAAATGAAAATAAGAGCATAAATAAGGTGTTTATGGGTATGGATTCCTCTGAGAGCTGGTAAATGTTCTTCATAACAAGTTTTTCCAGCTAAAGGTTCTCATTAGCATCTGTTCAGCGGTTAATTGTCTTCCTTCAACAGGTAGTTGCTGAAGGGCTTCACTGTCTGGTGTTTCTTTCTGGGTGCATCCTCCATCCAAATCCAAAGGTATCATTAGAACATCTGGTAGGACAGTATGACAGATAGCACAGTCCTTCTGCTACTTGCACCTCCATGTGTCTCTCGATGCCTTCTTAATTAGGATGCAAAATGAAAGTGACAGAGGCACTGCTAGTGAACAGACAGCAGCTGGCACCTTCATGAGAGGGGGCAGATTTAGCAATCGAGTCTGTCCTATAGTAATTCATACACCTTGACAGACAGCAAGGCTTTTCAATGGGTCTATTGCTTTTCAGATGCAACTTTCTTGGAGCATTAGGCAGCTCTGTGTAACGGAAATAAGTAGGGTACTTGAGTTCCATAACATCTCCAACTTTTGACAAACACCTGCTAAGGAGGGCAGAGTCTCTTTTCCGAAGTTCTGTGTATTGATTTCTGGAGCTCAGAGGAGTTATGGGATTCTAGGTTGGAAGATGGGAAGGAATGACTGGTCTCTAGGGAAGACAGTAAACAAGGCAGGGCAGGTTCCTTTAAAATAGAGGATCACAGGTCTTTAGACAACCAAGATATCTTTAATGATAGTGCTGAAGTACTGTCTTAGTTACCTAGAGTTCTAAAAAGTGAAAGATGAAAGGACAGATTTTTTTTTTTTTTGATAAACCAAAGAATCAGGAAACTTTTCATGGCTTAATAATAAGACCACACAGGTTTAATAGGTTGGCAACATAACTCATTTTTTAACTGTGGACCAAAAAGAAAGATTTTATTCATTTCATATTGAGTCTAGGTAATACCAATGCAACTAGCTATAGTCACTTAATTAGTTGGTTTGTTTACAATGACATCAAGGCAGGTTGGTGTAGAGGAAAGCATGCTAAATTTGTGATGAGAAAGTCTGGCTTTGAATTACTGCTGTCTCTTTACTACACATGTGAATGTGGGCTGGTCACCTAATTGCTGTTTCCTACAAAATGTTGGTCTAGATGATTTGGAAGGTCTCTTTCAATTTTAAATCTATGGTCCTATGACCAAAATCATATGACTCTCTCCACTCCTCTTAAATTGACTTGGTTTTTGATGAAATTGACTTAGTCTGTTGATTGTCTTGCAACTGAGAAAAAACAACTAGAAATGAATTATACTGGAAGAGGTATGGAGAGAGAGTTAGACATATTTCTAAAGTATGGAACTTTCCCTAATATCAACTGCTGGGTAATATTTCCATCTACACTAATAATACCAATGAATTCCCAACTGTCTACCAGCTGACTGCCAACTTTATTATGCAAGGAACCAGGGTAAGGCTGTTTTGTTTTTCACTCTGGGTTATTTTCTTACAGCCTCTTTGATTTAAAACTCTTCCTGGAAATAGTCTTATCACTCAGCAGAACCTGAAAGGGACGAAAGGAGTCTTGAGGGTTGAATTGCCAGGCAGTATTTGCTTATCAATTGGGATTTTCTCCCTTCTCTGAAAATTATAACACAATAAAAAGAAATTGAATCATAATGTAACTTTGAAGCACCTTATTACATCTTCCATTCACCCAGTGAAGAAGAAAAAGTCAGATTGTGAATTTAGAAAGAGAAGAGAGACTGCTTGGGCCAGAATGGAAAAAGTATAGGATGAGTCTGCTAAGTTGAAGAAATTGCACAACTTTTCAGGATCATTATTTCATTTGACTCTTGTAACAGCTCTGTGAATTATATAGGATAAGTATTATTATTTCTATTTTACAGATACAGAAGCTAACGCTTAGAGAACTTAAGGGATCTGTTTGAGACTTGAATCCAGGTCTACCTCCAAATTCATCTTTCTATTATACTGAGCAGTTATTTAGGATTTAGCCTTTTTTTTTTTTTTTAAATAACTGTCTTAGAACATTGGATCTAATGTAGGAGCAAACAGTAGCCATCATTATATTTTTAGTTGGACCATGGAATCATACAGTTTTTATGGTTTTGGTATTTTCTTCTTGCCTTCATAAAAGACCAAAAGAGAAACACTGGTGACGTCTACATCCTGGAAGTAGGCCCCAGAAATATAATCAATGGCAAGGCCTGTATAACTAAATCCAGCTATCAATGTTTCATTATTTTTTTTGTCCTGTAAAGTTCAAGTAGTCATCACCAGGAACAAAGGTGATAACTTTTCTGTATTATTTAGTTGGGCTCTGAAACACTTCTTGATGGTAGAACTGGGCTATTTGGCTTCCACACTAACTTTCTCCACTCCTCCAAATGTGCTGGCCTTTGGGGTTGTGCCCTACTGAACTTTCTTGTGCTTTCTGCCCTTCAATTGTTTTTTAATATGACTTTGGAGTCTTCTCTCTGTATGAAAACCATGGTGCTTTACACTGATCAAGTGTGGAAAGAGAGTTTTTCCACAATGTTTTAATCAGACAGAATCATGCTAGACAAAAATAAGGAAAAGTAGAAGAGAAAGAGAAGTCTGATCAGAAAAACCACTGATATAAGAGTAGGATTCATAAATAAGGTTTGTGGGGTTTTAAAAAATTATCCCACATCATAATATTCAATTGTATCAATGTAAAAAGAAAGAAAACCATGGAGAAGAAAATACAAATAATAATAAAGGTTCTAGTTGTGAAATTAGATTCTTTTTTGACTTCTGTTTATAAGAAAAACATGTTGCAGTGCCACCCTTTCCCTCCCATTTCTCTTAGTGGGGCCTTAATCAGCATCTTCATTCTACTTCCATCATAAAACATTCACTCTGGGCTAAACCTTCAATGCTGGGTCAGGAAGCGCAAATTATTCTACTGAAATATTCATTGGATGGCTTGGGACTTGGGGTATGACAACTGGTTAGACATTTTCAGGTCCTTTTTCATTCTGCAATCTTTCCTTGTGTGTTTCTTTTTGTAGATTGGCTTTTAATTGACAGGCAATGAAGTACATGGATGAATTGTCATTTTAAGGAATGTCTGAAGCTGCTAAACTCACCCAAGCAGCCCTTGCGTTGCTAGCTAGGAAATGAAGAAACCCAAGAGACCAGTACAATAAGTATAGTACCTTTGCTACTTTAATATTCCAACAGTAAACAGAAGGACTTAAAAAAGGGTGGTAAGAGATTTTTAAAAAAAATTGTTGATATCTTTTGCTTTTATGTCACCTTTATTTCCATATGTTGCTGTCCTCCTCCTCCTCCCCAGAAAATAATTCCTTATAATAAATACATATTTTTAAATAGGAAAAAACCCTTGTCTGTTTTTTCTTCCTGGACATTTACAAGGTAAGAATAGCCATGAGGGACTTGCTGGAGTGAGGGCAGTGATTGCCCTGTCTTCCATCCCATCATCGTGGAGGGTTCATGGACCCTCTATTTTCATTTTTGCTTTATTCTTTCCTGATCTTAGGTGAATAAGCACTCTGAAAAGGGAATGCCCCAGTGGTTGGTGAGACTAGGAGATTCATTAAAGCCACCAGAAGTCCAACTGGGAACTGAAATCGGTAGCAGAAAGAATAGTCCGGTTAAGTGCTAATGAAGGAGCCAGGTGATTGCCTAACATAGCTCAATTGTGAACTAACCTACAGGAGCCAGAGCAGATGCCTTCCCTTGAAGTCGACTTGGTGGAGATTCCAGGAAGACAGAAAGGGCTCCTAGGGCCAAGCATTGTGAAGTATCCCTCTGCCTCATGTGTTCCCTACACGTATGTCACCCTTTGTACTTTAAATTTGAACCCCACCCTCCCCAGGGATCTCATGCATGTATGTGCAAAGGGGAGAGTATGCCTTTTTAGTCTAGGAGGATTCTTTTGTAACTTCTGTTCTTACTATGCCTTCTCAATCAAAATTCTTTTTCAAAAGCTGAAAGAAAGGAAAGAAGGAAGGAAAGAAGGAAGAAAAAAAATGAGAAAAAAGCACACATAGTTTAGCAAAACTAACCAACATACCACCCTAGTATTGACAGTATATATGCAATATTCCACATGGTCTACCAACTGTAGTCTCCCACTTTTGTAAAGAAGGGAAGGAGGTACATTTTTCATCTTGGGAGAGAGTTCTAATACAAATATACTTGTTTCAGCCAAACCCTTTAAACTTGCAGGAGGTACTCATTTTCTTAAAATGTTAATTGGATTATTGGAGGTTAATATCTCATGTATAGAGAAAACTAAAAAATCAATAAAAAACAAGGGGCTTATTATATTACACACTATTTCTTCTTTATCTCTCTCTTTCGTTATTACTGTCTCCTTTTACCCCAGTCCATTAACCATGGGTACACCCTAAGTCTCAGGTCCTTTAAATTCTTCCTTAGGGAAACTCATTTACTCACATGACTGAAGTCCAGTAAATACATATCTCCATGTCTGATATCCTCTCCCCTGCCATATTTCTACTCTCCTGAAAAACATCTTACAATTACAAAGTACTTTCATATACTCTCCAGTCATCCTGACGAATATCTGGTCACTGGACCCAGATGGCTCAGGAAGAGAAAGTAAGGCTGGTGACCTTGCACAGCCCTCCCTCACTCAAAACAAAGTCAAGTGCACGCCATGTCATCATTTTTCTGATGTCATGATCTTCTTCTAAAACAAAGGATGGACACAGACTTTCATGTCCATTATTTATTTTGATCCTTGCAAAAATCTTACGGGATAGATGGGTACTACAAATATTATTATCTCCATTTTACAGATGAGGAAGCTCTTGCTGTAAAAGAACAAATGACTTGCCCAAGCCCATATAGTAAATGGTAGAGTATACCACAAATCCTTGTCTCATGCTTTCCAGTACACCATACTGCTCCTGTTCCTCTCCAAGTGTAGAACCACAGAGATATTTCCCAGATTTCAGTGTGGCTGGCCTCTGACACTTACTAGCTATATGACTCTGGGCAAGTCATTTCACCTTTGTCTCAGTTTTCTCATCCCAGGGTTGTTGTGAGGGTCAAATGTTATAATAATTCTTAAGCACTTAGCACAGTGCCTGGCACATTGTAAGTACAATATAAGTGTCAGTTATTATCATCATCATTATTATTAATTATTATTATTCCTGATGCCTCTGTCCACTGTACCACCTAGCTGCCTGTAGAGGAAGTGTGGTCAGTGGAAAGAGCATGATTTGAAAACAGAGTACCTGTGTTTGAATACTGAACTCTGCTTCTTATCTATATGACTTTGAGTAAATTGCTTCATATTTTTGGTACTCAGTTTCCTTATTTGTAAAATGAATGTGGGGTGGGAATGAGGAGGTATTACATGTGAAATTTAACAAAAAGGTAAACTGAGGCAATTCTCTGAACAAGATAACAGTTTATTAATGGGGCACCAAACCTACTAAATAAAAGCTGAGTGAGCTGATGGCACTGCCTCTGGCCAAAGACCCAGAATTGAAGATGTAACTCATTTTTATAAGCAAAGAACAGAACAAAAAAAAAAAATCATATAATTGGTCAACATCACAGGGTTGAAGGATCATGATTGGTTACAATAAAAAAAATGGGCATGGCACACGTGTGAGATGAAGACCACTTTTCTCTATGTCTAAGGAATGCTTCTGTGAATTTCTGGGTCCCAGTTGCATCCTGAGGTCAATGATAGGGACCCAAGTATGTAGACTCACTGGCTTCTGGTGGATTAGATAAAGATGGCACAAAGTCAGTTAGTCCAGCTTCTCAAGGATAACACACAAATCTTGCAAGAAATGCAGAGATAATGTTTTAGGAGAGTATTGAGAACAGAGTTTTTCTTTAACAAATAGTGATTATGGGAAAGCTTAAGCCTTTGGTCTCCAACTACAAAGACAGGGAGACTGGACTTTTGCACAAGTGAGTTTCTTCACTCAGAGACAGTGAAGAGATTGAGGTTTGTTCCATAGGATATAGAATATGGTTACGGAATAAAATCACTTACAGAATGAAAACAAGATATAAAATACATAATCAATGCGTGCTTCTTTTAGGAGGCTAAACTTTAAGGTCCTTTTATGTTCTTTGAAGTCCTTTCTAAAGCCAAATCTAGTTCAAGTTTGTTGTCTAATATTTGAATTATTACAATAGACTCTTGACTAATTTCTCCATCTTCAGTTTTTGCTCTGATGCAGCCTATAAACAGATGCTAAAACAATCTTTACATAATACCATCTCTCTGGCTTATTGAATAGATTTTTCAGTGAACAAATCTTCAGTGGCTCCCAACTGTATGCTGTCTACCATCTCAATTAGTCTTTAGAAGAAGTCAGATTCTGACTTATCTCTGACCCCAGACCTCTGCATTCCAGCCAGATAAGATTTTAGTAATGTGGTTCACCTGTTCTTACCTGTCTATGGCTCTGAACTAGCCACACCCTGGGATTGGTTCCTGTTCTGATAGGAAGCACACAAGTGGTTTCCTACCTAAATTGAGTTGCCCCATTACTACTGCCTTCCTGCATATCATGATTTCCTAATTGTCTATTTTGCCTTGCTGATCGACTCCTAATGCTTAGTATTTACCGATGGCCCTTCTCTCTTAATACAGCCCTCTCTGCAGCCCAACTCTCAGTTTTCAGGGCTAGCTGTCTCTAGGACCCATAACCGGCTCTTTTCTCTGCTGCCAAGGGTCATACTTTTTGAAGCTACATCCCCCTTTTGCATGCCTGTCTCTTTATCTGTATCTGTCTACAAGTGTGTGTGTATGCCTTTACTCCTTCAAATGGGCCACCCGAACTCTTTTGAACTTATAAACTTAGTCAATAAATGTTTATTATCTGCCAGCACTGTTGTAAGCACTGGGGATGCAAAGAAAGGCAAAAGATGGTCCCTGTTCTTAAGCATCTCATAGTCTAATGGGGAAACAACATGTAAATAAATATGTACAAGTATTCTATATGCAAGATAAATTGAAGATAACTCTCAAACTTCTAGGTATGGTATCTCTTCCTGGACAAGTTGCTGCCATGGTTGATGGAAGTAGAAGAGAGGAGAGAGAGATGGGATATCTTCACCTTCCCCTCCTGTAAGAGTTGCTTCCAAAAAGTACTCCTAAGCTTTCACTCCTATCAACTTCCCAGGGATTACTGATTTAAAGTCCCAAGAGATATGGCTAATTTGTTTGTTCAGCCAATTGCCTTGTTCCATTTTGATTCACTCAAGGGATTTGTTCACACCATATAAAAGCATGGCCACAATTTTACAGTTAGTTTGTTACCATATTGAAACCTTATCATCTGTGACTACATCAGTTGAATAGGGTAGAGTGGTAATGGAAATCACATCCTCCCTTACACAAGTGATACTTGTGAGGTAATGGGGTAGTAACAAAGTGCCAAAATTATTAGGAGAACACCAAGTAGAGAAGGAGAAGAATGAATTGTCGCTGAGATTTAATCATAGGTTTCCTGGGCAATATGATTTCAGCCAGAATTGAGAGGAAGTAAGAAACACAAATTAACAAAGAGGAGAAGATGTGCTATTTTCAAAGGCATAGGGTGAGAATTGAGAAAGTCATGTGTAGGAAGTGACAAGCAGATTAACTTGACTACAGTGGAAGATCCATGAGACAATAATGGTGTTGGGTTAAATAAGAAAGTAGAGGAAAAGGAAGAGAAGAGAGTTAGTGAAAAACAATTCTGCTAGAAAAGTGAGGTGTTCCAACCCATAGTCCAGCTGGAATTAGTATTTGAGCAGGAAGAAGTCTTCCCTAGTTCTTAGCTTTTATCTCTCCCAAAAAACAATTCATGGACTTACCTATTTGCGTATTATATAACCTCCAAAAGAATACAAGTGTCTATAGGACTGTTTCCTATTTTGTTGTTGCATCTCTAGGGCCTTGTACTAATAGAACTTAATATATGCTGGATTGTAAGATTGTAGAGGTCTTATATCTAGCTGGTCCTGGTGCATTACAATATAATTCCCCCCACACTCCCTCCCCCAACACTCCACTACTATGAGTTGTACTCTTTTTTTTTTTTTAAAGGGAATGGAGGCTAAGCAATTTGCTCAGGGTCACATAACTTAGTAAGGATCTGAGGCTGAATTTGAACTCAGTTCCTCCTGACTCTAGGGCTGGTGATCTATCCATTGCTCCATCTAGTTGCCCCTGAGTTGTCCACTCAGCCCCAATTTATCCATTTTCGATTTTTGTTGTTCAGTCATTTCAGTTATGCCTGACTCTTCTTGACCTTAGGGTTTTCTTGACAGAGATAATGGAAAATGGTTTGCCATTTCCTTTTCCAGTTCATTTTACAGATGAGGAAACTGAGGCAAACAGGGTTAAGTGACTTGCCCAGGGTCACACAGCTAGTAAGTGTCTGCGGTCAGATTTGAACTCAGGAAAATGAATCTTCCTGATGGTAATCCCAGTACTTTATCCACTGTGCCACCTAGCTACTCTTTTTAATAAGATTTGAATTATTAGCTCTATGGCTATTGTCACCCCACTTTATAGAAAAAGACCATCAAGGCCTTCTTCAAAGCCAGAAAATCCTCCTCCTGCTGAACACCCTACTTTTACATATCTCCAACCTTAATAATTTGTGTGGTAGCTTTCATTAGTCTTTCATCCTGCATTAGATTGTGAGCCCCATGAGAATAAAGACTGTCTTTTGCCTTTTACTGTATCCTCAGTGATAAGCGCAGAACTGGTACATAGTAAGCGTTTAATGAATACTTATTGACTGATTGGTTTGAAGGGAGTACTGAACTATCTATGAAAATTCACAATTCCTGGAAGACATGCACATATTCAAATGGAATTACTTTCAGAAGTAATTTACCAGTCACACAAGAAAATCACTCATTATTGGGTATCTAGATGGCACAAGGGCTAGAGTGTCAGACCCAGAATCCAGGAGATATGAGTTCATATGCGACACTTACTAGCTGTATGATCTTGGGCAAGTCACATAATCTCTGTTTGCCTCAGTTTTCTTCTCTTTAAAATGAGGGTAACAATATCACCTACCTTGAAGGGTTATTGTGACAAAGAAATAAAATAGCATAATTATAGTATAACATAATAATAAGAAAATTGTAAAGCACTTAGCATAGTTTCCAGTACACAATAAGAGCTTAATAAATCTTAGTTACTATTATTATTGTATAATGTCATGGTTATGAAAGTCTCTTTACGTCTCTGGGCTTCATATGTAAAATGATGGTTTACGTTATGAGAATCATAGAATTAGAAACCATCAAGTTCACACTTTTCCTTTTATAGATAAGGATTGAGGCCATAGTGATTTGCCCAAGGTCACAAAACTTGTAAGTTTCCAAGACAGGGCTTAAACCTATGTCTTTCTGATTCCAAGTTCAGTGCCTTAGGGATTGGAGAACGGGCTGATAGTTAAGGTCCCATAAATCCCAATTCTAAAAATTATGTTCTTAGGAAAGATTATGGGTACTTGAATGCTATTGAGAATCAGGGTTATATAGAGTGAATATAGGACTGGCACCAGAGCTAGGGAGACCAGATGTTTACTCTGCCCTCTTACTCTTCAGGGACATTACTATAGCCAAAGTGAAAGCATTATATACCTCCTTGGACATTCACAGGTAGTGGTTGCTTGAGAATTCTACAATGGCCTGAATAGATCCATTTAGTATTGAGATGATTGTTCCTCTCCCATGGGATGTAATAAATGCTTAAATACCACTAGAGTCATGTTAATTAATCTTAAGGCCCCTCCCTTGCTAGGGGAGGGAATTATCCTATAACTCCCTTCCCAGAGGTTGATCTTCTACTCTAACCACCTTGTGGACTTCTACACAAGAGGCCTCACTTAGCTTTGGAGAATATAATTATCCCAAAGTCCTAAAATCAGGCAGCACTTTGGTTCTTTCATTTTGTCCTAGACGGGGGCTCTAAAGGTCTCAAGGAAAAGGATGATCATGTTAGGGTGCCCTCTTAGTCCTTCTCTACCTCATCCTGCTTCTCTGCCTTACTTTCTTGAGGAGAAACTCCCATCTTGTTCCTGAGAAAATTTGATTCCCCAAACCTTGGGTGAATCCCCTATGGGAGGACGGGAAGTATTTTATCCGTGCAGGTGAACCCAGTGGCTACGGGTACCATGGTAGAAATCAAAGGCCATGATGACTTTCAAACTCCTCAAGACTGGGAGACTACAGACTCCCTACTCATCCCCAGTTACATAAGTTTGGGATACCTTGTACTGCTCTCTTCCTGAGTTACTTCTTCTACATGTTTCTCTATACAAGAATCTGTTTTCTTTTCTTCTGGGCTAGCTGAGCTGAATTGTGAGCCTTTTTGATTGAGCCAAACCTACAGAAAATGAAATGTCTGGCTAGCATAGCCTTTAATTCTTTATTTCAACCCTTCATAAATATATCACTGTTGCCTCTTTCCAACTCCCAACAACTCATAAATATTTCAATTCATTAATGTAAAACAGTGACCAATCCCCTAGTTATTTTCTAATATTGGGGTTGCAAGACAATGTTTCTTATGTTGATGTTTATTTTTTAATTTATGGACTAAAACAAACATTTCCATAACACACTATAATAAAAAAGGTGATTGCATATGAAACTGCAAATCAGTTACATACAACTTACTATTCATTTAAAATATATAATAAAGTTGTCATGTGAATTTCTTTTTTTTCTTTCCCTCCCTTGTACTCCACCCTGAAGATGGCTACTATTAGACACAAGAGAGTATTTCAGTACTGCTGAAAATTTTTCTTTAAAAGAACTATAACCTTCCATTAAGGGGTACATATCTTCTATCAGGAGAATTACCCAATTGTGAGCAACTCCTCCTAATTTCCCTATCACAAAAAACCACCTGTGCCTGATCTGTTAGGAGGCAATGTTAATTCATACTGGCCAAGGAAGACTGATGTCTGCACCCAATGCCTCTTAAAAATGGATGGTGATATGATGGCAGATTCAGGTGGCCTGAGACTGACGAATTTTCTAGTGGGAGTAGCAGTAGTGACATGAATAGGCTGATCTTGCTGGGACGTTATCCTTGTGGTGACATGCAGCTGTTCCCTGAACTATGCACAATCTGCACCAAAGCCCCCAGGAAGGAGCAGTTTCTATAGGGCTGCCAGAGCTGGTGCATCTGGAAGTTTCAAGCATGCCTCTAGGGTGATGATGTGGAATCTCAGAACAATAGCCATGATGGAAACGTAGCCTGAAGTTGGTCTGAAAAGTCTTATCACCATCACAGACTTGCCTGTCTGGGAAAATTGATCCTTTAGTCTCAGGGAAGGAACCAAGAACAGAGAGAGAGAGAGAGAGAGAGAGAGAGAGAGAGAGAGAGAGAGATGAGAGAGAGAGAGAGAGAGAGACAGAGACAGAGACAGAGACAGAGAGAGAGAGAGAGAGAGAGAGAGAGGAGAGAGAGAGAGAGAGAGAGAGAGAGCACACAAGAAGTCTGGGGAAGGCCAAAGGACTAATGATGAACCATGCCACCCACTTGGCAGAGATGTGTGATGGATTCAAGGTGCAGATTGAGACCTACATCTTTGGACATAGCCATTGCGAGTATTTGTTTTCCTTGACCATACAAATTTATTATAAAGGTTTTATTTTCTTTTAATTGGGAGTGGGTAGGTAGGTAGAGAAAATAAATACTTGTTAATTAAAAAAAATAAAACAAACTTTTAAAAAAAATCTGAAGGAGAGGAACACAACATATTTGGACCCCTTGCTGTCTCCCTCCATCCTAAAAGACCAAATAAATGCACAGAAAACCATGCAGGTAAAGAGAACCTTCCCGAGAGGACCACATAATGTAGCCATGTGCTTCTCATATTCCCAGTTTGCTTGAGTCTAATACTCCCTAGATAGCCAGCTGACTCTGCTCCAGTACAGATAGGTTGTGGCCATTTTAATAAATCACCAGTAGCAGTCAGCCACCTTTCCCCCTCCTTAAGTATCTTGCCTAAACATCCCTTCTGCACACTGAAGTGCCTCGCTAGATACGGGAGTCATTATTTCTCTTCCTTATTTTGCTAGTCAAGAGAAACACTAATAAAATAATAATTGATGACAATGTTCATTAATATTTGAGTAAGTCAAAACCTAGATTTTTTTCCCTTCTGGGACTAATGCATTCGAAACTCCCTTGGGTCTTATAGGTGTGAGTTTCAATTGTGAACTGAGTAAAAAAAAAATTAATGCATCTAGAGTGAGTATGTTCTGAAAAAACCCTGGTTGAAAGGATTCAAACAGACTGGAAAAGATTCAGGCAGTTTTTCTCCTTTCCCTTCATGAAATGAAAAAGAGTAAGGGTGCATGTACAGAAAACTCAGAAAGGCTTGATGAGGCAGAGTCAGCTGGGAAATGGCTCAATGAATGCAAGTAGGAGACTGGTGAAGGCTGCTGGTGCCATGCCAAGAAGGTCAAGGATAGAGGCTATGCTGAGAGTCATCGATGCAGAATGGAGAGAATTTTTGCAGCCTTCTGGAGGCCTGACTGTGCCCTGAACTTGGAAAAGAACAACAGTTTTGCTTTTGACTCTGGGACTTCATTAATTTCATCTCTTGTGGAAAGGGACATAGACTTTACCAGAAATAGCTCTGTGATCGTAGCCTCACTAAAAGAGTTTAAGTAGTAAGTCATTAATATGTTCTTAACTATGTGTAATACATGTTTTCTTTGTTTAATGTACCAGTAAGTCTGATGCTTGAAGAGAATTGGGCACCACAAAAGAAAAATTTAAGTCAGATTTCAACATTACTGGGAGGTGGATTGGAGAACCTGAATACAATTAACCATAGTCATATCATCAGAACTTAATTCATCTGTCAGAAGTCAAATTCTGGCATCTAGGTTAGACGCTCAACTTGACTTTTGATGGGGAAGTTATGAAATGGACGTACAATGTTCCACAAAATTTATATGGAGGAATGAAAGGTCAAGAATCTTAGGGAAAATGATGAAAAAAATTGGAAAGGAAGGGAGTCAAACAATGCCAGATCTCAAACTGTATTATTACATAGCAGTAATCATCAGAACAATCTGGTACTGATTAAAAATAGGGAGGATGATTAGTGGAACAGATTAGTTACACAATATTCAGAAACAAACAGGCACAGAAGCTGAATATTTGACTAACTGAAAGATCCCAGAAATTGAAGTAAGAACTCACTGTTTAACAAAAATTTTTGGAAAAACTGGAAAATAGTCTTGTGGAAACTAGGTACAGACCAATATCTTATATTACAATAAATGTGTGTATGATTTAGGCAATGAGTGAAGTTACAAACAAATTAGAGGAGTTAGAAATTACCAGTTAGATCTAGGGGTAGGTGAAGAGTTCATGACCCAACAAATGAGGCATACAGAGGATCATAAAGGATAAAATAGACAATATTGATCACATAAAATTAAAACATTTTTGAACAAACAAAACCAATGCAATTAAAATAACAAGAAAAGCAGATAACTGGAGAAAAATCTTTGCAGCAATTTTCTCTAATAAAGGTCTCATTTCTAAGATATATAGGGAACTGATTCAAATGACTAAGAGCCATTCCCCGTTTGAAAAATGATCACAGGATATGAATAAGCAATTGTCAGAGGAAGAAACCTAAGCTATTAATAGTCATTTGGGAAAAAATACTCTAAATCTCTAATAATTAGAAAATGTAAAAAAGAAAAGACTCTGAAATTCCATCTCACATTCATTAAATCAAAATTGACAGAAGAGGAAAATAGGAAATGCTAGAAGGGCTGTGGGAAAATAGGTACATTAACGCACTGTTGATAGAGCCAGGAATTGGTCCAGTCATTCTAGAAAGTAATTAGGGACTATACCCCTAGAGATATTAAATTGTGATACCCTTTGATCTAATGATGACACTATCTAAAAGATTTTTATGGAGAATTTGCACAAGGCAAACACTCACATAGAGGTCAGAAGAAGTGGTACAAGGACACTTTCAAGGTCTCTCTGAAGGACTTTAGTATTAATTGTGAGACATGGGAGTTGCTAGAACAGGACTGTTCAGCGTTGTGAACCTGCATCAAAGAAGGTGCTGTGCTGCATGAGCAAAGCGGAATCATAGTAGCACAAAGAAAACATGAAATTCACAAATCTAGAGACCTCTCTATCCCAAATGTTCAAATGGACTATTTGTGCCCATCCTGTGGTAGAGCCTTCAGAGAGCATATTGAACTGACTAGCCACAGCTGAATACACTGTACGTTGACCCCAACATCATGATGTTATCAGTCCTCTTTAAGGACAAAGAATGAACAACTTGATCTACACTCAAAGAGACCACAGAAAGTGGAAAAGGATGCTACATGTACGGAGTTATTTATAGCAGAACTATTTGAAGTATCAAAGAATTGAAAATGGAGGTGTTCCCATCAGTTGGAGAATGGCTGAACAAGTTATGGTATATGAATGTGATGGAATGATAGAGAAAACGGTTTCAGCAAAATGTGAGAAAACTTGTATAAACCAATGCAGAGGGAAGTGAGAACTAGGAGAATAATTTACACAGTAACAACATCATAAAGAATAGTAACTTTGAAAGATGTAGGCACTGTGACCAACAGAATGCTCAACCATGGTTCCAAAGGACTCATGATGCAATGTGCTACCTACCTCCTGGCTGAGAGATGATGGATTCAGGGTGCAGACTGTGTCAGTTTTTTAGGATATGACCAGTTCAGGAATTTGTTTTGCTTGACCATACCTACTTGTAATAGGGATTCTTTCTCCTTTCTTAATTGGAAAGTGAGGAGGGTAGACAAATGGAAGGTGGAAGGGAAAGAAAATGGATTTATATTTATTGAAAAAATTAAAATAAAAAATATTCCGGACTGAGTCAAAGGCCCACAGTCTAGGAATTTCACCAAAAAAACTTAGAAAACAAGAAAGGAAGGAAAGAAAAAAGAAAGAAAGAAAGAAAAGAAAGTGAAAATAAAGAAGGTGGCTTTTATGAGAGGAGGGGAGGTTTTGCCAATATAGCCTTAATTTATCAAAATTTATTTATTTATTTATCTGTGTATCTATTTATTTATTTATTTTTTGCTGGAGGATCTGCTCTGATTTTTTTTCAGTGTTTTTTAAAATTTTTATTTTTAATGTTCTACAATCACTACCATAAAACTTAGATTTCTTCCCCCCTACCTACCCCTCCCCACCTCCCTCCCTCCCCAAGACATCACACAACTCTATATAGGATCTACATATACTTTCCTGTTGAATACATTTTCACTATAGTCATGCTGTGTAGACAAACTAAAATAAATGGAAGAAATCATATAACAAATCAAAACATAATACACATACACACACACACACACACACACACACACACACACACATACACAAATGATCTGCTACATTCTGCGAATGAATTCCATAGTTCTTTCTCTGAGTGTGGAAGGCATTTGCCTTAGAAGACCATTGGGAATTTTTTTTTTTTAAGTTCTTGCCTTGTTACGAAGTTCCAAGTCTACCAGAAAAAACTCTTGCACACTGTGGTCGTTGCTGTGCACAAACTTGTCTATATATCTATGGAAATCATCAGGAGCCATGTATTCCATTCCATAGTGATATGGGACTGAGTGGTTATGCAAAACATTATATACCTGGCTGTGCTTTCCACTAGAATGTCACCTTCTTGGGGGTAGATTTGATTCCATTTTTGTCTTTATATCTCTAGAACCTAGTGTAATGCCTTATACATATAAGTGCTGAATGAATCTCTGTTGAATTATATTCAGCACATTATACTTGCTGTATAAAGAGATTTCTTTTTGGTCCACTATTTGTATTTACTCTTTGGACACATCCCAATTGTCAAATCTACTTAAGTGAAATGAAATTATTTTGACAGGATTGATTACTCTGACAAGTGAAATCTACTGACAAATTCAGTTCAAATTCAGCAAGCATTTATAAGCGCCTACCATGGGTCATGTACTGATCTTGGCATATAAAACCCAAAATGAAACTGTCCCTACCCTCAAAGAACTTATATTCTATCACCAGAATGTAGTGCTGATTGGTTATCTGCAATAGTACCTAAAAGAAGCATGGTTATATTTCTAAAACATTAAGATACATTTAAAAAAAATGGCATCTCTTATAATTAGACTATCAGCTTAAGGAACCAGACCTCATCAACACTAATTACCAGAACACAAGGCAATGGTCAATGGAAAAAGCAGGCCCAGTGAGGCAGAACTGCCATTCTGCTGATGTGGTAGTTACTTCCTCTGCAGGGAATTCAAATGCTCTAAGTACCCATTAAATAGGAAATAGACCCAAACCATGTTGCATATGTAAGATGTGTTTTGTCCACATACATAACCTATGGATTGCATAAGCAAATAGCCAGTAAAACTGAGGGAGGGGGAAGTACTAATAGATATCTCTGAAAGCTTATCCACCCCAGTTCAGAGAAGACTTTTATTAATGCCTTAAGTGGAACAGGAGAGGAGTCATTATATTGACTACTCTGTTTACATCTGCGAGAGAGGGCACAGGACTAGGATGATATCTACCTGCCTCCCTATAATATGCCTTGCACAGCCCTCCCTACTCAAATCAAAGTCAACTGCAAGTCATGTCATCATCTTGAAGTCATGGTCCTCTTCTAGAATGAAGGACAAATACAACAACGTCTGGACAAAAATCCACTTTTCTGTCTTCCATATCTTAAAGGGGAGGGTGTATGGGGTGCTCAGAGAGGACTTACACCTCCAGTATGAGGGTTTGCTGAGTCCTTTTCAGGACTCCTCATCCATCTTTGGTATCTTTCACCTGACTCTTACCTGTGACTCCAAGAAGCTGTAGCATGGGCAGGAGCCACACCTTGGAAGACAGGGCTAAACCAGGTTGAAGGTAACCAGCAGGACTCAAATCCCTTAGTGAGTTAGAGGGGACTGCCTACCTCAAGCATGTGAAGATTTCCTCTGACTGAATGGGTAGATGAGAACAGTTTGTTCCAAAATCGTGAAGGCACTGTGGAAACAGGCACTGTGGAGTGCTGAGAGCTTGGTCAGATATCAGAGACACCCAGGTCATCTGAGAATCTTTCTCTTTATTTTCCCTGGACTTGGTTCCAAAGTGAGTCTGAAACTATATGTCTTTCTCTTTTACCAAGCCATATCCACCCCCCATATGGAACGACATAGGGTTCCATTAGCATTCTTTCCACTTAAGAAAGTTTCATTAATGAAATGAAGAAAGTTTTCTTCAAAATGTTCCAACCTTGAAAAAAAAAACCCAATCAAACAAACAAAACTCCCCACAAAATACCTCAAGCTGGAAACCAAAGTTACACATTGCTATAGATTTGGGTTCTGATCTACTGACCAACAGCCATTATGGGCAGGTAAGTATAAGATCCTTGGAAATATTAATACACTTTCTTCTTCCACACTCTCATCCCTGCATTCAGTCTACTTCTTGTAGCCATCAACTGGGAAAACAACCCTTGTGGTCATTCAATCTGGGAACTGCTTCTGCAGGTACTGCAGCCCTCACCTCCTCAGTATCCACAGCTACTGAAGACCCAGAAAAATTCTTCCCTCAAATGGCACCATCATATAATTCAGTATCAGAAATAAAGATGGTTATTTATGAATGGAAATGACACCAAAGAAGGCATTTGTTATTTGTCTTGCCACTTCACCCAAGGACCACTGGATTTATCCATTAGACTTACAGGTAAAACCTTCTAAATGTGTCGTCTCTCCCATTGCGCATGAGCTCCTTGAGAACAGGACTGCTTAGCATGGTGCTTCACACATAGTAAATGCATAATAAATCCTTGTATAGTCATTCATTTATTCATTCATCTTAGCTACTAGAAAACAGCAAACTGACAAAGCCATATGTTTGTTATTCAAATCTGAAGCCACCTTGGTAACCAAATATAAACCGTATGACTATTGTAGTACAGCAATGAGATATCTGGAAAGTCCAGAAGTGGCATGTGACAGAGACATGTACATCTTGGCAGCACTGCTGCTGTAGATACTTATTTAAACATTAGAGACATCTAGGGAGTTCAACAATATTGAATTGTTCCTTGAACAAATTCTCCTTTTTCTTTAAGGGGCATAATTTTGTAAGAGAACTCTAAGAAATCTGTTCCTATTCATGTTCTGGAATTCCTTGACAGTTAAATATTTTCTATTGGTTATAAATAGCATTTCAGAAAGCTGGTCCTTTTTCTAGGGGCTAACTGATGTCTCTATGAAAGGCAGCAATAATCATTTTGTGCTGTCTACTTTAGAGGCAACACGGTACAAAATAAACAGTCCTGGATTTGAAATCAAAAGACCTGGGTTGTCATTTGAACCTGTGCCTCAGTTCTCTCACCCGTAAAGCAAGTAGGTGTTATAGAAAACCTCTGAAGTTCCTTTTAGTTCTAAATCTGTGACCCTTTAAATGAATTGGAGAGCATTCAGCATAGGACAACCAGGATGTTGAAAGGTCTTAACTGCATCTCACATGACAGTGAATGGAAAGAAGCAGGAATGTTTAGCTTAGAAAAGAGAAGACGCAGGGGAGAATATAATAGCTGTTTTCAAATATTTGAAGGGCTTCCAGGTAGAAGAACAATTAGACTGTCTTGGTTTATCCACAGAGGGCAGAACCAAGTTCATTGTGTGGAAATTATAAGGAAGCTAATTTAAACTCGATGTTAGGAGAATCTTCTGAACAAGTTATTGTTCAGTCATTATGTCCTAATCTTTGTAACCCCATTTGGGGTTTTCTTGACAGACATGCTGGAGTGGTTTGCCATTTCCTTCTCTGGCTCAATTTACAGATGAGGAAACTGAGGCAAATAGGGTAAAGTGACTTGCCCAGGGTCACACAGCTAGTAAATGTCTGAGACCAGATTTTGAATTCATAATCTTTCTGACTCCAGGTTCTATACACTGTGCCACCTAGCTGCTCCAAAGTACAATGAGTTGCCTTGAGAAGTGGTAGGGTCCTCCTCGAGGGAATTCTTCATGGAAAAGCTGGATAACCACTTATCAGGTATATTATAATCTGAGGCACGGGTGTAAATGACAACCCAGGTCTTTTGATTTCAACTCCAGGGTTCTTTATTTTGTACAATGTTGCCTCTAAAGTAGACAGCACAGGATGATTATTGCTGCTTTTCATGGAGACATCAGTTAGCCCCTTGAAAAAGGATCAGCTTTCTAGACAGCTATATATAGCCAATAGAAAATACTTAACTGTCAAGGAATTCCAGACATAAGAACAGATTTCTTAGCGCTTACAAAATTATGCCCCTGTATTGCTTAAAGAAAAAAGAGAATTTGTTCAAGGAACAATTCAATATTATTGAACTCCCTAAATGTTGTCTCTGATGTTTAAATAAGTCTATAGCAGCAGTGTTTTCAAGGTATACATGTCTTTATCACATACCACTTCTGGACTTTTCAGACTTTCATTCTATGAAAGATATATATAACATGCACACTGAATGTTGTTGGAAATAAAGAATATAGGATATGTAAGAAGCAAGTGATATGAGTTCAGATTCCAATCTGACATTTAATACTTGTGTGACCTTGTGTGTAACAATCCCCTTGGGCTCTAATTTCCATCTATAAAATTGAGGGAGTTGGACTGGACCATTTCTAAAATCCTTTCCAGTTCTAAATCTGTGATCCTGTGAGCCACCACAAGGAAAGGATATGGCTTACATAGTTATTTCAAGAGCTTTCATTTGTTACCCAGTCATCTATACTTTCTTACCCAGTTCTCCTTTTTACCCAGATCATGAATTTATAAGATGCCTGACTAGGATTAGAACACATTGTGCATAGTAGGAGCTTGCTTAATAGGTATTTCTTAAATATTGAATAAATCTGTGACCCAAGGAACACTTTCCCACTCTGCATGATCTGATATCAAATGTAATTTTTCTGTTCTGTAACTGTTTGTTTGTCTCCTCTACCTCCCCTTCAATTCATTGAGTTCACAGTTTCTCTTCTCTGTGTATAGTGATGCACAACACAGATATTTGGGAAATACAGCCACCCTTTCCTAGGCTCCAGTTTTTGGCACTTCCTGCTCTTCTGCCAGAAGGCTGAGCAGCAGGCTTGGTTTCTAAGTTAGTTTTCTCAGTGCCTCACAACCTTGCACATTCTGTTTCTCCCCAGATCTCAATTGGAAAGACATCTTCCTTTCGAGACATTTTCCCTGAATCTTTCTGGTGGTTAACAGTTCCCGAATCCAGAACTAAGCAAATCTCTTTTGTTCAAGAGGTCTAATGGAAAAAGAGAGTGACAATTCCTTGTTTGAATTAATTTGATTGAAACCATTGGCAGAGTTTGAAAAATCAATTTCCTTCTCCACCTCCACATCCTGAAATCCCTAGATTCTGTCAGGGATTAGTTCAAGCATCACCTCCTACCTACATCACCTCCTAAACTCAAGCTTAGCTCAAGCATCACCTCCTACATGAAAATTTCCCTGATGCCTTTAGCAGCAACCCTTCCCCCAAATTATCTTGTATTTATGCATTATGTATGCATATACATATGTGTATATATATATATATATATATATATATAGTACACACACATTGCACAGTTTCTCATGATAGAATATATGCTCTCTGAGGGCAGGGGCTATTTCATACTGTCTTTGTGGCCTCATTGCCTAGTATAGTGGCAAGCACATAGCAGTGCTGAGTTCTCACTACTCTTCTCTCTTGTTTCTGCTTGTAGTCTGATCACTCCTTCCCAGTTTCTTTTGGTGATTCATCTTCGTCATTATGCTCCCTAACTGTTGGTTGTACCCCCAAAGCTTAGAACTGGGCTACCTTTTGGACTCCATCTATACTCTCTCACTTGGTGACATCATCAGCTCCCTTGGGTTTAATGATCTTCTCTATGCAAATTACTTACAAATTTATGTCTTTTTCTCCTGAGCTTCAATCTGGCTTTGGCATCACCAGCTGCCTATTGGGTATTTCAAACTGGAAGATATATTAGTATCTTAAACTCAACTTGTCCAAAACTGAACTCATTATCTTTCCCCTCAAACTTTTTCCTGCTTCAGTTGAGTGTACTGCCACCTTCCTTTTAGTCCCTAGAGGTTTGAAAGTTTCGAGTTATTTGTGACTCTTCATTCTCCTCTTCCATTTTAGATCATTTGCCAAATCTTATCATTTCTACCTCTACAGTATTTTTCCCATATGTCCACTCCTCTCTACTCAGATGGCTGCCACACTAGTTTAGCTACTCATCACCTCTTTAACTTGAATATTCTCAATATCCTCCTAACTGATCTCCTTTCAATTCTTTCTCCTCTTCAATCCATTTTCCATATAGTTGCCAAAGTCCTTTTCCTAAAGTGCAAGTCTGAGACCATGTTACTCCTCTATTCAATAAACTCCAATGGCTCCCAATTTCTTCTAGGATCAGATATAAGCTCCTTTGATGAGCTTTTAAAGCCCCTGAAACTTGGTCCCAACTTACCTTGTTTAACCTTACTCCCCCCTCCCACATGCTACAAGCCTTTTTGTAGTTAAACTTCATTTCTTAGAATTCTTACTTTCTGTCAAGACCCTTCCATGTTAAGTTTTTCCTCTCCCCTGCCCCCACAACCTGTTACTTGTGCCCCATCCCATCTATATTTCTTCTGTATATATTGTGTACATTCTTGTTTATATGCATCTAAAGTTCCCAAACACAATGTAAGCTTCTTGAGATCAAAGACGGTTTTATTTTTGTCTTTGTATCCTGAATGCTTAGTACAGTACTGGGAACATAGTAGGTACTTAATCAGCATTGAAAATAAGAAGAAAGCCTTCTCAATGGGTAACCCTGAAGCAGGAAACAGCCCATGTGTATGCATTCCAACTGGTCTTTCTTAGGCTTATGTTGCATGGGAACAGACTATAAATGGAAATTTTTATTGTTGAACATAAGAACTTAGTTTTATAAAGTGCTTTATGATCTCATTTACTTAAATGAATTGGAAGGGAAGGGGTCTGGACTAGTGATTTCATTGGTCTAGGGAATTTTCCCTGAAGAAACTTCCTCTACCAATGAAAATTAACAATTTCTGGAACTGAGTTCAGAGAGTTACCTGGGGGCTCTGAAGGATCTAAGGGCTTTGCCCAGGTTCACACAGACAAAAACTGAATCCAGATCTTTGTGATTCTGAAGCTATTTCCGTATCTACCAGACCTCACTGCCTCTCTTTAATTATTGTTTAATTGTGATGCATGCAACTAGAAAAAAGTGCTTTAAATTAGAGGGGATTAGTATATATAATCTCCTGACAGTTTCCAGAAACTGCTTCCTGCAATGTAATAGTCCTAAATTTATTTTAGTGTGAGTGGAACACATTACTGTAAAAAATATACACTGCTGATGGAGAATCTGAGGAAAAATACAAAGAGCTTACTGGGGAGTGATTATCTATACTCTTAAAACTATGGCTTTAGCCAGAATATTCCTGAGCAAGATACCACTTTCACAGCTGTAATTATCAAGGTGTATAAATAGCACGGAAATTAAAGCACAGGCATCTCTTTATTCCTCCTGCTTGGGAGAGTGCTGGTAAAGGCTTCACAGGGCAAGACCTCAGTTTTAAGACTCACATGTCAGCATAGTTGCTGTGGTCAGCTTAGACTTGAATGGATTGTATTTATCTTTGCAGCCCTTTGGAAAATACTGGAGCAAGAGACTGTTCAAAATTAGAATGTAACTTGCTTATAAAACCCTGAGCTCACCAGCTTTATATTACCCTCCTCATAAACATAAAGCCCTCTGAGGTGCTCCTGGGGTCCCGCCCACTTCCAAACTAATATTATTCCCAACAAATTAGGAGAAAATAAGACCTGATTTGAACCTTTGCCAACAACTTGATCTGGATAGTTCTAAAGTTCACAGAAACTAGAGATCTCAAAAAAAAAAAATCTGTTTCCTATCTTACCCACTCTGGTTATGAATAACCCAATTCATGATGCCCTCACGGGCACATGACATGCTTGCATTCTAGATAATCTGATAGTCCCCAAAGTCTCTCTGTCCCAAATTAGCTATTAAAGCAGTAGAATTACAAAGAGCCTCATGGCAAGTTATTTTTAATCCCTTGTCTCTTCTTTTCTCAAAATAGGAATGACTACCTCTTCAAAAAGTAGGTGGGCACAAGGTCATGTCTGTGAGGTGTTTTGAGGTTTTTTGTTTGAATGATTGGCCTGTCAGACAATATCTGTATTGAGGAACTTGGAATACAGAGGGTTGTACCAGGTGCATCAGAGGCAATTACAAAGGAAGTAGAAATCACAGAATTCTAGACTCACAGAGTCAGTCCAACTTGTAACTGGGCAAATATCCCTTCTTCAACGTCCCTGACAAGTGGTCAACCAGCCTTTGTGTAAAGAAATTTGCTATATCCCAGAGGTAGACTGTTTCAGTTTTGGTCAGCTTTAATGGGAGTTTTTCTTCAGGTTGAGCAGAAATTTTTCTCTGCAATTTCCACCTGTGTGTTCTGGTTCAGCTTGGTGGTGCAGTGAGTAGAGTGCTGGGCTTGGAGTCAGGAAATCATCTTCCTGAGTTCAAATCTGACCTCAGACATTCACTAGCTGTTTGACCCAGGTCAAGTTATTTAAACCTGTTTGCCTCAGTTTCCTTATCTGTAAAATGACCTGTGGAGAAGGAAATAGCAAACCATTCCAGTATCTTTGCCAAGAAAACCCTTAATGGAGTCATGGGGTCATGAAGAGTCAGATCTAACTGAAAACAAATGAATGGCACAATGATTCTAGTCTGCACTTTTGGACCAAGAAAAACATATCTAATTGCTTTTAGTAGAATAATCATTGAGATATATGAAGTCAGCTGCCATGTCGCTTTCCCATTCCCATTCCTAGTTTTCTTTTATCTAATGTAAAGGTACAAAATTCACAAATCTCTACATGGATACTCATAGTTCACACTTAAAGGTCTATATTTCTTCTTCTTTTGGTTCTTAAAGATAATTCCAAGAATGATTGAATCATGTAATGCATTAAAGGCAAACTTTAGAGTCAGAAAGACCTAGACTCCGATCTTGTCTTTTTAATGTATTAGTTGCATAACCATGGGCAAGTCACCAGTTCCTTTGGTAACTCTTTAAGATTATTTAAGATATTTGCTAACCTGCATCAGTGGAAAAAGTTTCTACATTGGCAGCTCCAAACACCAATGGAATTACATATTACATATTTAGACCTCAATCCCTTCATAAAAAGGAAAAAAAAAAAAGCTAAACCCTGAGTCATAGAGCTTATGAATTAGGTCCAACTACATGGTACTTGTACTATTTGTGACAAAATCCCAAATGTGTGGGTTTCGGATGGAAATGGAAGGAAAGAATATTGAAAGGAAGGCATATTGAAACATTAAGGAAGGAAAATTAGGAATATTGAAAAAATACACTATAGGTCATTGTCTCTTTTTATAATGATTGATGATGATGTTCGTGATGATGACGATGTGATTTGCCTTGGGTTCCTCTAGGGCATTTTATTATGCTTTGGAAGTGATGCTCTTCCAGGTCACTAGGATACAATTTTGTAAAGGATTACTGCAGTGCACCAACCTGCCTAGGAAACAACATATTACTTGAGAAAATCCAGACAATTATGAGGTATAAAGAATAAGAGTATAAAAAGCTCTGGTCCAGGAATAAAATGTTCTAACCAATGATTGATATGGAAAGAGACAAGGTCTTTCATCTCACTCCTGGCACTGTGGGACTTTGTGCTAGACATGGCACACTTTTGGCACTCAGCAGCTTCTAGATACGTCAGTGCATCAAGGATCTCTGATTTCCTTCACATGAGTACTCCCTCTGTTGATGTAGATTGGGAACCCTTTGTAGCTTGATAGCTGGCCTTTGAGAATTGCTAAAATTGTCAAAGTCATCACCTAGTGGCAAAACTAGCAAAGAGCCCCTGCGAACTTAGCCAGGCTAGTTCTCTAATGACAGACCAATGCCAAGTCTGTACTCAGCTCTCCCCACCTCCAACTTTGTAGGACCTGCTAGGGTTTGTGTTCCTCTGGTTAAGCCTTTAAGTGCTCAGGGTCACCTCTAGCCAATGAAGAGGAATCATAATAGGACTTTAGTTAAGGAGACACTTAAAAATATTTGATGAAGAACACTTCTTTAGACCTCCTGTTTTTTCCATCTGTTTAGTAATATTAGTATTATTAGGTGAGGTTAGAGGAGCATGATGGAAGGAAAGAAGTATTTATTAAGTTTCTACTATGAACTAGGCAGTATGCTAAGAATTTTACAAATATTATTTCATTTGTTTTTCATAACAATTCTGAGAGATGGATGTTATTATTTCCACTTTAAAGTTGAGAAAACTGAGGCAGAGATTAAGGGATTTGCCTAGGGTCAACTAGTAAGTGTCTGAGGTAGGATTTGAACTCTTTCTGACTCTAATTCCAGTCCTCTATATGCAGCACTCACCTAGTTGTCTCTGTTAGAGGTGGAGATGATAGGATGTAAACTCTCTGGGAAATGGGACCATCTAATTGTTCTCTTTATAATCCCAAGAAATAAATACCACATGTGACACAATGGTGCTAAGAAACTGTTTGCAGAATTACATTGAAGTCATCTTGTCTCTGATAAGCTCACATACATACATAAAAAAATACTCACGCATATATACTGTGTTTGGAACCACTGGCAAGTCACATAAACTCCCAGTACCCCAAGCAACACTCTAAGACTAAAGTTACTGGAGTTTCTGATTTATATCACTGGAGGAAATTTCCACACTGGGAGTTCCCAATAGCAAACAAGCAAACAAAACAAAGTAAGTGCTAGTAACTAGAAACTGAAAATTCTGATTTTTATATCTTTGTTTGAAAACCTGGCTCTAATAAAATATGTTGTGCTTTTTTACCCCTCAGATATCTCCTCATATCCCACTCGGCTATACTCTTTGAATTGCTTTGACTTCTCTATACTCCCAGTAAACTCATCATTGGGAAATCTTAGCATCTTGTAAGATTCTGTCAGTCTTAGTATTCTTGCCTCATCAGTACCCTCTGCTCCTCTGATTTGAGGGTGAACCAGGAATTCCTTATCTACTTTAAAGAAGGAGAGAGAAGAGAGTCACCTCTTTTCCCTCCTGTCCTCACTCATTTTGGATTTCTTTGACTTCTCCAGAAGGCTCACCCCACTTTCAGCTTTCTTTTATCTGCTGTCTTACTGGTTATATTATAAATTCCTTGAGGGCAAGGATTGCCTTTTTTTTCATATTTGTAACCTTACTTAGTACTTGGTATACTGCCAGATATACAGTAGGTGTTCAATAAATGTTTATTGACTATTAATCTTCAAAAATTGCAGAATAAGCAGCTTGGCAAACCCCTACAGTGAAATTGCCCTAGGATGGTATTTATACTGATATGGAGAGGAAAAAAAGGCCTCTTTTTTTCTTTTCATTTTACTTGTGTAGACCAGAGATGCACAAGTGATAAATCTTCAGGGTTGAATAGTAAGTCTTCATCAAGTGACTCAAAAGGCTTAAATGAAGTCAGGATAGTGGTGGGAGCATCTCTGAAAACACTACAAATAATCTGGGTTGAGCTAGGAGAACCTTGAATGAAATGGCAAGAACTGACCCATATTGTGACTTCTAAGTTTGTCTCTTGTGTAGGTAATAATAAAAATCATGGTGACGATGACAATAATGATGGCTGGCCTTTATATAGCACTTTAAGCTTTGTAAAGTGCTTTACAAATATCTCGTTTTATCCCCACAACAACCCTGGGTGGATAGACACAGTTATTATCTACATTTTACAGATGAGGAAATTGAGGCAGACTGAGATTAATTGACAGTTACATGGTGCAGGGGATGGATTGGTACACCTGGAGTCAGGAAGAATTGAGTTTATTACTTTGTCCTTTTAAAAAAATTAATTAATTATTTTTCAGTTTTCAACAATCATTTCCATAAGTTTTAAATTTTCTCCCCCTCCTTCTCCTCTCCCTCCCTGAGATGGCATGCAATCATATATGGGTTCTACACATACATTCTTTTTAAACACATTTTCACATTAGTCATGTTGCATAGAAGAATTAAAATGAATGGGAGAAACCATGAGAAAAACCAAACCAAAACAAAACATAACACAAGAGAAAATGGTTTGCTTCATTCTGTGTTCTGATTCCGCAGTTCTTTCTCTGGATGTGGATGGCATTTTGCCTCAAGAATCCTTTGGGAATGTTTTAGATCCTTGCAAAGAACTGAGTTTAAATTCAGCCTTTCAGATACTTGTTAGGTGTGTGACCCTTAAACTTCTCCCTCAGTTTCCTTATTTGTAAAATGGAGATAATAATAATAATAATAGTGTCTACCCCCCAGGATTGTTGTGAGGATAAAGATAAGATAAAGTCAGTAAAGCGCTTTGCAAAGCTTAAAGATGTTAGATAAATGATAAACTATTAAGTGGCTCCCTAGGTATCCCTCAAGGGACTGTCCTGGGTCCTCTTCTTTTCTTCCTTTATACTGCTTCACTTGGTGTGTATAGGGTCTTCACAGGGAGGATTAGCACCTCTGACATGAAGACTTGTTGAGCCCTTTTCAGGGCGTTTCATCCATCTTTGGTATTTACCTTCACCCAACTCTCACCTGTGGCTCCAAGAAGCTTTAGCATGCACAGTGACCACACCCCAGGAAAACCATCTAAGTACACTGGCTAAACCAGGTTGAGGGGAACTGATGGGCCTCAAACCATCAGTGAGGTAGGGGGATATGTACCCCAAGCATGTGAAGGCTTCCCCTTGTGGAACAGGCAGATAAGAACAGTTTGTTTCAGTGGCCATGAAGGTGGCTGAAGCAGGTTCTGTGGAGTGCTTGGAGCTTGGTCAGACATCAAAGACACCAAGGTCATCCAATGTATCCCCAGCCACTGCCAGTTATCCTCATTTTTGTGTTGGCATGGGACTTCGATGACTCTGAAGTAGAGAGTGAGGTTGAAGGTCTGCCTCACTTAAATCCAATTCACTTGAAGGAGTCAAGACATCTTCTCATGATGTCACTACTCCTCTTCAGAACTCGAAGGATGAACAACTTAGTGATCTCATTAGCTCCCATGGATTTAATTACCATCCTTATGTTGATGATTCTCAAATTTACCTTTCTGGTCCCAATCTTTCTTCTGACCTCCAGTCAAGCATTTCCAACTACCTTTCAGACATCTCAAACTGGAAGTACAGTAGACATCTTAAACTCAATATATCCAAAATAGAACTCATAATCTTTGCCCCTGAATCCTCTCCCCTACCTTCTATTTTACTGTAGAGGGCAACACCATCTTCCTGGTACCTCAGGCTTACAATCCAGGAGTCACCATTGATTCCTTACTATATTTTGCCAAGGCCTGTTGATTTCTCGAATGTGCTCCCTTCTCTCCTCTGACACTGCCATCATTCTAGTTCAGGTCTTTGTTACTTCATACCTGGATTACTGCAATATCCAGCTGGAGGATCTGCCTACCTCAAATCTCTCCCCACTCCCATCCATTCTCCATTCAGCCATTAAAGTGATTTTCCTAAAGCACAAATCTGATCACTTCAACTCCCTATTCAATAAACCACAGTGAATTTCTATTGTTTCCAGGAGAAAATGCAAAACATTCTGCTTGACATTCAAAACCCTTCATAACCTAGCCTCCTTCCATTTTTGCAGTACTCTTACACTTTACTCTCCAACGTATATTCTTTAACCCAGTGACTCTGATCTTCTGGCTGTTACATGAACAAAAGACTTCATCTCTTTGCTCTGGGCAATTTCTCTGTCTGTCTCCCATGCTTAGAATTCTTTCCTTCATCTACTTTGACTATTGACCTCTCTGGCTTCTTTAAAGCTCCAACTAAAATCCCATCTTCTACAATTATTACTGCATTTGATGAGATAATATTTGTAAAAGCACTTATCACAGTGCCTGGAAAACAGTAGGCGCTATATAAACGCTTATTCCCTTACCTTCTTCCAACTCGTTCATTCATTCATTGATTAACAAACATTTGTGGAGTACCTTCTATGGGCTAGGTACTATGCTCTAGGTATTGGGGATGCAAAGACAAAGGAGAAAAAACACTCTTCCCCTCAAGGAACTTATATTCTACTGGTTGAAACTATGTACACAGAGAAGTAAATATAAAATATTAGGCAAATACTAAGTGGTCCTGAAGATGCGGACAAGCCCTAACAACTTGAGGGAATTAGGAAAAGCTTCATGTAGGAAATGACATCTGAACTGAGCTTTGAAAGAAACTAGAGATTCTAAGAACAGTGGAATTCAAAAAGGAAGGCAAGAATGAGTCTAGACAGAGATCATGGAGGGACCTTAGTGGCCATTTGGTCCTAGATTCTTATTTAACAAATAGGAATCTTAGGACAAGAAGTGACTTTCCCAAAGTCACCCAGGTAGTATCAGGGGCAGGATTTGAATCCAAGCTTTCTTATGAAGTCAGCACTGTTTTTCATGTGTCATGGTACTTTTCCATTTGTGCAAAGGAATATAAAAGATTGAATGTCATGTACAAGAGATAGCAAGTTGACCAGTTAGGCCATAACATAGAGGGAGGCCATGCAAAAAAGCTGGAAATGTAGACTGGAGCCCAATTTGAAAGGTTTTAGATATCAAACAGAGGAGTGCATATTTTATTCTTGGGATACTAAGTCACTTGCCCATGGTCACCCAGCTTATAAGAGGCAGAATATCGTTATTTCCATTATACTATGTGACTTCTCCACCAGAACATTACTGGTGTTAAAACACTGGGTCTGAAAACTTCTCAGAATCATTGAAAGTGCAGCACAATTTTCCAAATGCATTTCAGTCTATGATATTTCTCTTACTCAATTCTGGGCCTATTATCTATTCATAGTCCTTGTGTAACTGACAGTTTGCCTGTCTTAAGTCTTTCCCTATTCCAATCCATCTTTCATTCAGCCACCAAAATGATTTTCCTAAAGCACAGGTTCAACCATGTCATCCCTCCCCACACTCAGGAAACTCCAATGGCTCCCCATTGTCTTCAGGATCAAATATAGAATCTGCTGTTTAGCGTTCAAAGCCTTACCTAGCCACCTCTTACCTTTCCAGTCTTCTTATACCCTGCTCACTGCCATAACTCTTTTTATCCTTTGCCGAGAAAACCTCAAAAGGGATCCCAAAGTGCTGGACACAACTGAAAAGAATGAACAATAACAACAAGGAAAGTGTAATAAGGAAAAAGATACATGAAGTGTAGATAACTTTTTTTTTAGAAGGGTGATGAGGTAGAAGAAACAAGAAGATCTTTTTGTTTTTATTTTTTATTGTGAAAATTTTGAAATATTTGTAGGCAGAGAGAAAAGAGTCAGTGTAGAGACTGAGATTTAGGGTGGCTGAAAGAAAGGAGACAATTGTTGGGCTAGTTCTAGGAGGAAATGGGTTGAAAGACACAAGATTAGCCTTGTGAGGAGTAGAAAATAGCTATTCTTCTGTCACCAATGGAAAGGAGAAGAGAGTAGGTGATGATGCTAAAACTTTCGGAGGATGGAACAAAGCATCCAAGGATTATTACATAAGGAAGTCTCAATATTCTCAGCGAAGTAAGAAACTAGGTCATCTGTTCTAAGTGTGATGAGTGGGGGTGCTTTTGGGGTGAGAGGAAAAAAGAAAATTTGAAATAATTGCTGTGCAGGATGAGATAGGGAGTTGTGAAGGTTTGAGTAAAAGGGTTGTTAGGCAGCAGGAAGAGCCCAGTAGAGATTCTGTACCATAATTTTCTTGTGGGTAAAGTATACTTTCATTATTTTCCCCAGTGATGATATGCAGGCCTGGAGTATGAGCAGAGAAGCTGGGTGGTGATTGTTACAGAGAGATAATAATTCCCAGTTTGGGAATGGTGAAAAGTCAGGATAGAATCTAAGGTAGTCAATAATGAAACAAAACTATTCGCCACTTCCTTGTAAGAGCCTAAATAGCAAAATACTGTATAGGTTTGGTCTGGCCCATGAGCTTTTATCTTGAGATTAACACAAGCAGGAATTGCCTATTCTGGAGTAGCTCCCTCTCAGATCATCAGCCTTCTTCAATGTAGTCATAGCAAATACAAGGATGAAACCATCTCTTCTTTCCCAAATGCACCTATGACAGCTATGCGTAGTTTTGTTTAGGGCACCCATTGGATGTATCGTTAAAAAAGGGACTGTCACTTTGGCTAAGAAAGTGAAACAATAGAGGTGCTGGGTTCTGACACCCAGTCTCTCTCTACAGTATTCTAGATATTTATAAGGGGACATTTGCATTTCAAGAAAGCAAAATCAGGGAACTATACAGGAAAAAAATCTGAGAAGAATTGAAAAAATAAAGCACCTTCTTAGGCAAGGGGTACATTTTTGTTTTATCTGCTGCTCTGCTCTCCCTGGCTCTGGATCACTGTGTTCAACTAGGCTGCCTGGTGAGCCAGGAAATCAGTCTCTTTTAGAGGAATGCACTCAGCCTTCTGCCAGTAAACTTGACCAGTGAGAATTTAGACAAAGAAGCCTGGGTAGCAACCATGCTAATTGATCAGTCCCAGGATGTGGAAATAGGCCCATCTGTCACTGAAAAAAAAAATAACAATTATTTTTACAGAGACCATTTCAATGATGTGTGGGGTCCCTTTATTTTTTATTTTTTAATGTTTATTTATTTATCTTTAGTTTTCAACATTCATTTCCACAAAATTTTGAGTTCCAAATTTTCTCCCCATCTCTCCCCTTCCCCCACCCCAAAGCATCATGCATTCTGATTGCCCCTTCCCTCAATATGCCCTCCCTTCTATCACACCCCACCCTTCCCTTATCCCCATCTTCTCTCTTGTAAGGCAAGATAGATTTCTATATCCCATTGCCTATATTTCTTATTTCCCAGTTACATGCAAAAACAATTCTCAACATTCATTTCTAAATCTAAATCTTTGAGTTCCAACTTCTCTCCCTTTCTTCCTCCCCACACATCTCCCACACAAGGCAAGCAATTCAATATAGGCTATACATGTGTAGTTACACAAAAGACTTCCATAATAGTCAAAGTGTGAAAGACTAACTATATTTTCCTCCATCCTATCCTGTCCCTCATTTATTCTATTCTCTCTTTTGTCCTGGTCCCTCCCCAAAAGTGTTTACTTCTAATTTGTCCCTCCTCAGAGTTGCCCTCCCTTCTGCCATCCCCCCACAGCCCACTTATCCCCTTCTCCCCTACTTTTCTGTAGTGTAATATTCATACCAAATTGCATGTGCATGTTATTCCTTCCTTAAGCCAAATGTGATGAGAGTTAGCTTCACTTTTTCCCTCTCACCTCCCCCCTTTCCCCTTCTATTGAAAAAGTTTTTCCTTGCCTCTTTTATGAGAGATAATTAGCCTCATTCTGTTTCTCCCTTTCTCCTCCCTCTCTCACCCTTTAATTTAATTTTTTTAGATATCATCCCTTCCTATTCAACTCACCCTGTGTTCTGTGTGTGTGTGTGTGTGTGTGTGTGTGTGTGTGTGTATAATCCTTCCAACTACCCAAATACTGAGAAAAGTCTCAAGAATTACAAATGTTATCTTTTCATGTAGAAATGTAAATAGTTCAACTTTAGTAAGCCTCTTATGATTTCTCTTTCCTGTTTACCTTTTCATGCTTCTCTTGATTCTTGTGTTTGAAAGTCAAACTTTCTATTCAGCTCTGGTCTTTTCATCAAGAATGCTTGAAAGTCCTCTATTTCACTGAATGACCATTTCCCCCCTGAAGTATTATAATCAGTTTTGCTGGGTAGGTGATTCTCGGTTTTAATCCTAGTTCCTTTGACTTCTAGAATATCATATTCCAAGCCCTTCAGTCTCTTAATGTAGAAGTTGGTAGATCTTGTGTTATCCTGATTGTGTTTTCACAATGCTCAAATTGTTTCTTTCTAGCTGCTTGCAATATTTTCTCCTTGACCTGGGAACTCTGGAATTTGGCCACAATGTTCCTAGGAGTTTCTCTTTTTGGATCTCTTTCAGGCAGTGTTCTGTGGATTCCTTGAATACTTATTTTGCCCTCTGGTTCTAGAATCTCAGGGCAGTTTTCCTTGATAATTTCATGAAAGATGATGTCTAGGTTCTTTTTTTGATCATGGCTTTCAGGTAGTCCCATAATTTTTATATTGTCTCTCCTGGATCTATTTTCCAGGTCAGTTGTTTTTCCAATGAGCTATTTCACATTGTCTTCAATTTTTTTCATTCTTTTGGTTTTGTTATTTCTTTGTTTCTCATAAAGTCATTAGCTTCTATCTGCTCCATTCTAATTTTGAAGGAACTATTTTCTTCAGTGAGCTTTTGAACCTCCTTTTCCATTTGACTAATTCTGCTTTTTAAAGCATTTTTCTGTTTATTGGTTTTTTGGACCTCTTTTGCCAATTGAGGTAGTCTATTTTTAAAGATATTATTTTCTTTAGTATTTTTTTGGGTCTCCTTTAGCAAGCTGTTGACTTCCTTTTCATGATTTTCTTGCATCTCTCTCATTTCTCTTCCCAAATTTTCCTCCACCTCTCTTATTGGATTTTCAAAACTCCCTTTTAATTCTTCCATGACCTGAGACCACTGCAAATTTATTTTGGAGGTTTTGGATGAAGAATCCTTGACTTTGATGTCTTCTTCTAATGGTATGCTTTGTTCTTCCTCATCTGAAAGGATAGAGGAAAATACCTGTTCACCAAGAAAGTAACCTTCTATAATGTTATTTTTCCCCCTTTTTTGGACATTTTCCCAGCCAGTTACTTGACTTTTGAGTCCTTTGTCAAATGGAGGGTATTCTCTAGGGACCTGTAAGCCCCAACCTTTCTTTCAAAGTGCCTTAGTAATGTCATAAATTTTAAGAACACTAATAATAAATAATAATATTTGCATGTATCATACTTAAAGAGTTTGACTTCCTTTCACAGTCTGTTTTAATGAGATAATTTCTCTTTTTAATCTTTTCCTAACCAGTTTTGTTTTTTAGAATCACTTTATCCTGTGTGAAACCTCTTCACAGTAAGCACAGCCTATGTTAGCCCCAAAACTTGAGTGGAGATACTTCAAAACCAGTCAAAAACACCTGGCATTTTTCTATAGTGCCTAGAGTTTGAAAGAAAATAAATTGAACATAAAAACTTGGGGAGTCATTCCATTCTAGAAGTATTCGGTCTCATTTCGGAACAATTCCCCTATCTATACATGTGTGAAATGTCCTTTACTACCCTCATTATTACAAGGGTCAGATTTACCATCTGAAATAAAATATCTTTACTTTTTTTCTTTTGCATTTTCATAAACACTGAAGAAACTGGAACTGTTAAACTTTATTCCAGGAAAAACTCAAGACTGGTTTGTTTGGTGTTGTGGAAACTCTTATTGCTTTCAATACACAACTAATAATCAGTTGTTTTGTATATTTGTTTTCAATTTTCATTTCAACAAGCAAACACTTTAATTAAAGCTATTAGAATAAAATCTCTGAACTATTAAAAAAACTATACCAGTGGGAGACCTTGGCTTTCTTGTCTCAGAACTAAATAAATCTAACAAAAAAAAAAAGAAAAAAGTTAAGAAGGTGAATAAAATTCTGGAAAAATTAGGTATGATAGCTCTCTGGAGACAATTGAACGGGAATAGAAAGGAATTTACCCTTTTCTCATCAGTATATGACACCTACTCAAAGTTGATTATGTATTAGGACATAAAAAACCTCACAACCAAATGCAGAAAGACAGAAATAGCAAATGCATCTGTTCCAGATCACAATGCAATAAATATTGCATTCAATAATGGACAATTAAAAGAGATTAAAAATTAATCGGAAATTAAATAATCCAATACTAAAAAACAAGTGGATCAAAGAACAAGTCCTGGAAACAATCAATAATTTCATTTAAGAAAATGACCACAATGATGTCGACAACATACCAAAATTTATGGGATAAAGTCAATGCAGTACTTAGAGGAAAATTTATATCTCTAATTGTTTACATCAATAAAATAGTGAACAAGCAGATCAAGGAATTGGCCATGCAACTAAAAAAACTAGAAAAAGAACAAATTAATAATCCCCAATTAAGCACCAAATTGGAAATCCTGAAAATCAAAGGAGAGATTAATAAAATTAAAAGTAAGAAAACATTGAACTAATAAATAAAACTAGAAGCTGGTTTTATGAAAACAACTAATAAGCTAGATAGCTGTTGTTTAATTTGATTTTAAAAAGGAAAGAAAAAAATACCAAATTATTAGTATAAAAAATGAAAAAGGTGAATTCATCACTAATGAAGAGGAAATTAAGACAATTGTTAGGAGCTATTTTGCCCAATCATATGTCAATGAATTTGGCAATTTAAATGAGATGGATGAATATCTACAAAAATATAAATAAAATAAATCTACAGAAAAATAGAAGAAATAAAATACTTAAATGGTCCAATCTTAGAAAAAGAAATTGAGCAAGCCATCAATGAACATCAATGAAATTCCCGGGACTAGATGGATTCACAAGCAAATTCTACCAAACATTTAAATAACAATTAATCCCAATACTTTGCAAACTTTTTGGAAAAATAGGTGAACAATGAGATCCTACCAAATTCCTGTCTTGATGCAAATATGATGCTGATGCTCAAATCAGGAAGAGCCAAAACAGAGAAAGAAAGTTATAGATCATTTTCTGTAATGAATATTGATACAAAATTTTTAAATAAAATATTAACAAAGAGATTACAGCAACGTATCACAAGGATCATACTCTATTACCAAGTGGGATTGACTGTATCATAGTAAAACCAACAGAAATCACATGATTATCTCAACAAATGTGGAAAAAACCCTTTGAACAAAATATGGCACCCATTCCCAATTAAAAACACTAGTGCACATAGAATAAATGGAGCTTACATTAAAACAATAAATGATATTTATCTAAAACCATCAGCAAGCATTATCTGTAATGGAGATTAGCTAGAAGTCTTTCTAATACAATCAGCAGTGAAACAAGAATGCCTATTACTACCTCTATTTAATATTGTACTAGAAATGTTAGTTATGGCAATAAGAGAAGAAAAAGAAATTAAAAGAACTAGAAAAGCAATGAGGAAACAAAACTATCACTCTTGTAGATGATATGATGTTACACTTAGAAAATCCTAGAGAATCAACTAAAAAGCTACATGAAAATATTAGCAACTTTGGCAAAGTTTCAGTATACAAAATAAATTCACATAAATCATCAGCAACATTACCAAAAAAGTCCAGCAGCAAGAGATAGAAAGAGAAATTCCATTTAAAATAGCTGTAGATAATATAAAATACTTGGGAGTTTACCAGCCAAGACAAACTCAGAAGCTATATGAACATGACTATAAAACACTTTTCACACAAATAAAATCAGAGCTAAACAACTGGTAAAATATTGATGGCTCATGAGTAGGCTAAGCCAATATAATAAAAATAACAATTCTATCTAAATTAATCTATTTATTCAGTGCCATATCAACAAAAATATCAAAAATTATTTTATAGAGCTAGAAAAATGATAAGAAAGTTCATCTGGAAGAACAAAAACTCAAGGATATCAAGGAAATCAATGAAAAAAAGTTAAGGAAGGTGAAATAGATCTTCCAGATCTCAAAATGTATTATAAAGTGCTAATTATCGAAACGATCTTCTACTGGCTAAAAAATAGAGTGTGGATCAGTGGAATAGATTATATGCAAATTATATTATAGTAAATGACTATAGTAATACAGAATGTGATAAACACAAAGATCCAAACTTTTGGAACAAAAACTCATCATTTGACAAAAACTGCTGGGAGAACTGGAAAGCAGTATAGCAGAAACTAGGTATCTTCCAACATCTCACCCCATACACCAAGATAAGGTCAAACTGGGTATGTGATTTACACATAAAGGGTGATACCATAAGGAAATTAAGAGAGCATAGAATAGTTTACCTGTCAGATTTATGGATAAGGGAAAAACTAGGACCAAAGAAGATATAGAGAACATTACAAAATGTAAACTAGATGATTTTGATTACCTAAAATTTAAAAAAAAAACTTTTGCAGAAACAAAGCAATGCAACTAAAACTATAAGGAAAGTAGAAAACTGGAAGTTTTTTTTTGTAACAAATTTCTCTGATAAAGGCCTCATTTCCAAATATATAGGAACTGAGGCAAATTTATAAAAATACAAGTCATTGCCCAATTGATAAATGGTCAAAGGACCTGAACAGATAGTTTTCAGACAAAAAAATCACAGCTATTTATAGTCATATGAAAAAATGCCCTAAATCACTATTGATCATAGAAATACAAATTAAAACAATTCTGCGGTACCACCTCACACTTATTAGAGTGGCTAATATGAAAAAAAGGAGAATATTGGACAGTGGAAAACTGGGACACTAATGGATTGTTGGTGGAGTTGTGAACTGATTCGATCATTCTGGAGAGGAATTTGGACCTATGCTCAAAGGGCTATAAAACTGTGCATCACTTTGATCTTTTATCTAGCTATACCCCTGCTAGATCTATATCCTGAAGACATCCAAAAAAGGGAAAAGGACCTATATGTACAAAAATATTTATAGCACCTTTTTTTTGTGATGGTTAAGAATTAATCAAAGGTATACCAGCAATTAGGGAATGGCTAAACAAGCTGTGGCATATGATTGTAATAGAATATTATTGTGCTGTAAGAAATGACAAACAGGATGATTTCAGAAAAACCTGGAAACACTTACATGAAGTGATGCTGAGTGAGGTGAACAGAACCAGGAGAATATTGTACATAGGAATAGCAAAATTGTTCAATGAGCAACTGTGAATGACGTAGCTATTCTCAGCAATACAATGATCCAAGACAATCCCAAAGATTAATGACAAAATATGCTATCTGCCTCCAGAGAGAGAACTGTCAATGATTGAATACAGACTGAAGCATGCTACTTTTCATTTCCTTTCATTTTTTTCTTTTATTCAAGTCTTCTCATATAAAATGACTAACATGGAAATATTTACCATAACTTCACACGTATAACCTATATCTGATTGCTTACCATCTCAGGGAGCGGGGAGAATAGGTAGGTAGGTAGGTAGGGATAGAATCTGGAACTCCAAACTTCAAATAAAAATGCTAAACAAACCAGAATCCAACAATATGTTGTTTGAGTACATGTAACACATTAAATGAGAGATATACACAGAATTAAGAATGACTTTGGGGGAGCAAGTTATTTTATCTATTATAAATACCTAAAGTAATTATAAAGGACATATGAAGAAAGACACTATCTGTATCCAGATTAAAAAAACTGATAAATAGAAGTATGTATAGAATAATTTTGCACATATATTTATTTATGTATAGGTATGCATGTATATGTATATATATGTGTTGGTGTATATATATCTATCTATACATATATCTAGATGTAGATACATATACATATATTTGTAGCTAATGGTAGTCATCTCTAGGGAGGGGGTAGAAAAGTGGGGAGGGAAAGGGAAATTTACATAATAATCTTGTGTATTTGAAAGAAATAGCAAGTTGTGCATAGTAGAGTTGCAGTTTTATGTACAATCATCATTTTTATCATACTATGTTATGGAAATGATTGTTTTATACCATACATTAAAAATAAAAAAAGAGCAAAAAAATCCCAGGTAATGAGAGAATGAATATTATAATGAGAGGTGGGCTTTTTCTAAAACATGTCTGGGAAAGTGACTCTGATCTCTCAGTCTTGGTTAAAGTGACTTATATCACCCCATCTAGGGTATTCTAGACGAAAAGGGGAATCCACTTCTATCCAGACCTGTCTGAATCAAACATCAATTCACCTAAACTAAAATTTCTTTACCTTTTGATCAGATCTGAGTTTTCCAGTTGAATCAGTTTTGCCTGGGATTTTATCTCATTATGAGCTCTATACTTCAAAGGTTCCCTGAATAACCTACAGGGGATAATTTCTAAATAAGGAAAGGGAAGGATAGAAACTTTAGTCCTAATTCAGTAATTGGCTATTAATATAGGAAAGAAATAATCATTTCTTTCAATATTTGAAAGGCTTTCATGTAGAAAGGCTGATTTTGTGTGGCTTTAGGGGCCAGAAATAGAACGAATGAGCGGAGGTTACAACAAAGCAGATTTCACTTACTATTGGCAGAATATTCTCCCTGTCAGAGCTACTCACAAATGAAACAGGCCACCTTTTGAAACAGTGTCCATCCTGTCCCTGGAAATGTTAAACTGGAATCAATGACTACCGGTCAGGAATGCTATAGTAGTGGGACTCTCATTGGTTGGGAGATGGGTCCTTAGAGGTCATCTTGTACTATAAATCATACCTCCATAAAATTCAGAAGTGGAAAAGGCCTTACAAATCACAAATAGTCCAAATTCCTTTTACAGATGATGAAACCAAGGCCTACAAAGGTTGAAAAACTTGTCTGAAGTCAAGGAATCATGAAATCAGATTTGTAGAGGTCTTCGGAGGGTACCAGTTCAAATTTATGGAGTCATGAAGAGTAGGACATTAGACAGAGTCAGGAAAACTTGGGTTCAAATTCTACCTCAGACAATTACCAACTGTGTGACCTTTGGTAAAACTTTTAATATCTATATGCCTTATTTTATTTATAAAATAAGAATGTTGGGCTTGATGTTTTCTAAGGTCCCTTTCAGCTCTAAACTCATGATCTTGTACTTGGATTATGTAACCTTGCTAGTGAGATATGACAACTTCCTGAAACAGGATGTTATACTTTTTGACAATTCTGGATCATGAATACAAATGAAGTCTGCTGACTTTGTATGGCTATCCTTTTGTTCTCATTATATGATTGGTTGATCTAAAAAAAAAAATGCATTTTTGACTAAGATGGCAGCCTAGTTGTTTTCCTCAATTATACACTTGTACATATTTTATGTATACTGTTTTCTTTATATGTGCCCCCTTTCCTCATTTACCCTGTTTTGTCTATATTTTGTCTGTTTATTTATTCTTACATTTTCTCTAAGAAAATATAAACTCCATGAAGGCAGGGACTGTTTATCTTTGACAGCCTTGACAACTCTGTTCATCATAGTATTTCAACTCCATTCTGCTTCTATGTATGTAAAATAATTTTCAAACTTTAAGATTTTATATATATATATGTATATGTACACATATGTATATATACATATATATATATACATATATATATATATATATATATATATATATATATATATATATATATATATATATAGAGAGAGAGAGAGAGAGAGAGAGAGAGAGAGAGAGAGAGAGAGAGAGAGAGAGAGAGAGAGAGAGAGAGAGAGAATATATGTATCAATCATTTTATGTGAAATACAGTATGGTGTTGTAGACAAAGAGGCTGCCTTGTGGAAAGAGACTGGGTTCATGTCTTGCCTCTGACACATACTGGCTCTGTGATTCTGGGTAAATCCCTTACTTTTGATGCATCAGCCAAATTCCTAAGATTCAAGTAACAGGAAAGGTGCTGGCTGACCTGCCTTGGTAGAAAACAGAGCTCTCTAGACCAATCTTTCTCCCATTTATTTGCATTTATTCTACTTGTACTTATATCTCACCCTGAAATAATATAAGCTGCTTGTGAGTAGGGATGGTTCCACTCATTGCATTTGTATCTACAGAAACTAAAATAGTACCTGAACATTTGTTCAGTCGTGTCCGACTCTTCGTGACCCCATTTGGGGTTTTCTTGGCAAAGATACTGGAGTAGTTTGCCATTTCCTTCTCCAGATAATTTTTACAGATGAGGGAACTGAGGCAAGTGAGGGTCATGCAGTTAGTAAGTGTATGAGGCTAGATTTGAACTCAGAAAGTCTTCTTGACTCCAGGCCTGGCACTCTATCCACTATGCCACCTAGCTGCCTGCCTGATACATTATAAGCACTATTATTTGTTACTTAATGAATTTATGAGACCTTTATACAATAGCAAATACTTGATTTTTTTGTAAAGATGTCAAGAACAGTTGAGAATATATATATTACTTTCTATTTCCTTTCAGTACTCGCCAAAGATCTAGAATATTTAACTTCTAAAATTTTATTTAGATCAGGACAATGCTTATTTTCAGTGCCTCTGTAGTATTCCCAGTCAAGGTCCTACAGTCCCACCCATTTACACTCTGGGTTGTCCCTGGTTAGAATCCTGCTTTGGGCTTCAGGTCTGGTTGTTTGAACTCATTCTGACTTTCCTGGAAGGATCCTTCTTTACATGGTTTCTGGTTATCTTTTGTGGACTAGGTGAAGGAAGTTCTTTTTTATGTCTATGGATTTTTCTTATTATCATTCAATCTGGTGCCTTTTTTAGAATACATGTGGAAGAGTTGGGCTCCTTTATGAGCTTTCCTATTGCTATCTTAACTGGAAGTCATGTATTAATATCTTTTATGGAAAGGAGTGGGAAGAGATGCTAATGAGGAAATGGGAAGTGAGATATAGAGGGTAACTAGGCATATATCCCTCTATCACCTATTCAATAGGTTTATAGAGAAGGGGTCATAATTTCTCTAATCTCTCAACAAGAGTTGGGGCTATGAGAGAATAAGATAAATGTAATGGAGAGAAAGGACTTAGGTATAGTGAAAAGAATTGGGAGTCTTACTCCAGAAGGAAAAAGGAAAGAGTATTACTAAAGAATATGCCTAAGGTGAGGAGATATATGTCTGTGGCAAGAGGTAGGCATATGATTTTTTGGGTGGGGGTAATTTGCACAATAGGAGACTGCCTTCTCTGAGAAAGGTTATCCCTTCCAGGGCAAAATAAGGACTAAGTAAGGGTATTGTCTATGAATTAGAGAATAAAATTCAGAACGGACTAGAAGGAAGAGAATAAGGAGGACAAAACAAACAAAAAAAAGGATTCTTTGTAAAAGGCAAAAAAAAAAGAACTTTACTTGAACTGAGAGGTTGGAGGGGAGCGGAAGGTGAAGAAAGAGGGATTTTATCTGGATAGTGAAAAAGAACTTCACAAGACAGTGAGAAAAAGACATAAAAGGAAAGAAAAATGGGCAATTTAAGTAAAGTCAAGGGACTTAGACTAGGTAGAGTAGATACAGGACAATTAGGAGAGAGAACCTACAGGAATAGATTATTATTTATAGAATGTAACCAAAACTGATTGCAGGAGCAAAGAAAAAGGGGGAAAAATCAGTGCAAAAATAAATAAATGGAGAAAAACACAAGCCTTAAAAAAAATCATGATCTTGAAATTAAATTAAATGACTTGATAAAAACATGGCAGAAGAAAAGAAAAACAACACTAATCCCCTAAAAATTACTATACAAGGAAAACCAAAACCAAAACCAATAAGGATTAATGCAGAACGTAAATGAGACACCAAAACTAAATTTACTATGCATTATATGATTCTTCAAAAGCATGTGTTGCAATCTTGCTGTCAAATAAAGCAGAAATGAAAATTCTAAATTTCAAGTGACGTAAACAGGGAAACTAGGCTTAATGGTATGAAAGATCAGTAACATTAAACTTTTTTTATTGGTCATCCTCATTAGCAGGGCTCACATACCCCCACTAGGTGTTTATTTACTTATTGTAACTTATATAATGCACTAGTGTACTATTTTTGTTATGAAACTTACAAAAATAGAAATTAAAAAAAACAAAGATGAAATAATATTTAATTCTAGAGTTGATATAGAGCCACTGGAGTTTTTTGAATTACAAAATAACTTGAATTGTGCTGTAGAGAAATCACTTTTTTTTTTTTGAGACTAGTCTTCCTATCTCACCTGGGGAGGAAGTGCAGTGGCCACCCATGGGTCTGATCCCATGGCTAATGGCCATGAAACTTTTAACCTGTTTCATTTCCAATCTGCAATGATTTGCTCCTTCGTTAGGTAGCTTTGTATCTTCTTGTTCCCAGGGTGCTTACTATTTTGGTGCTGGACTTAGTGCAGATACGTAATCAGCTTAGCACACATCAGCTCAGAACTCCTGAGCTCATGCAACCAATAGCTTTAGCTTCTCTCATAGAAGGGATTACAGGAGTGTGCCACCTTGGCATAGAGAAATAACTTTGACAGCTGTGTGGAAGTTGGATTAGCTTGAATCAGGGAAGCTATTGCATTAGTCTGGGTGAAAGGTGATAAGGACCTGAACTAGGGTGATCACTACAGGAACAGAGAGAAGGGAATGGATGTGGGAGATGTTGTGGAGGTAGAACTTACAAGATTTAGCAACTAAATGGTTATGTTGAGCAAATGAGAGTGAGTTGAGGATGATATTCAGATTGTGACCCTTGAGAAACACACCTACACACAAAAACATATATATGCACATATATTTATGTATATTCGTGCATGCATGTGTGTGAGTGTGTGTGTATCTGTATTTTTGCAGAAGAAGCCCCAGAAATACTGTATTCCTCTCTTTGGACTTCTTTTTCCCCTTCTTGTTAGCAACTCAGAAGAAAAGTCTCCACTGAGGTCTCATTTTCCTAAGGGGAGACTGCCTGACTAGAATATAACTGCAAGAGGCTCCCCAGCGATGCTCCACTCCAATCTTGGTTCCATTATCCAGACTTCTTTTTAAATTTTGCTTGCCAGCCACCATTTCCCCTTTGTTTGGAAGCCTTCCTTATTTCCCTTATCTTCCCTTTTCACTAGCTTCTCTGTTTAGAATTCCTTCCTTGGGGACAGAGTCTGTCTCATTTATTTGTATTTATATCCTCTTAGCACTTAGCACAATTTCTGAAACATAGTAAGCATATGATAAATTTGTTTCTTCCTTCCTTCCTTCCTTCCTTCCTTCCTTCCTTCCTTCCTTCCTTCCTTCCTTCCTTCCTTCCTTCCTTCCTTCCTTTTTTCCAATTAGCTGAATATATATATGTATACATACATACATATATGTGTGTATACACACACATACATTGTCACTGAGCCAAAAAAGAAAGAGGAAAATAAAATGATCATAATAACAATGAAGAGTATGAATTCATAGAAAGAATAAAAGTAATTATCCGAACCTCCTATACTAAATTTTATGCTAAAAAACTGAGAATTTAAGATAAGGAGATTTACCTACAAAAAAATAAAATGCTCAAATAGACAGATCATAAAACAGAAATATTAAATAACAATATCAAAGAATTGAAATTAAACAAGACATAACTTACCAAAAAAACCCCTAATACCCCAATTCTGATTCAGATGGATTCATAGTTAAAATTTATTATACACTTAAAAAGTATTGATAGTTATTCTAAAAAGTTGAGAAAGAAAACACTGTTTCTTTTATGAAACATACTTTTATGAAACAAATATCCATATCATTGAGGGATATTAATGCAAGCCTTTTAAACAAAATCCTAGCAAAAGCTTTTAGGAATACCAAAAAAAATTATTCACTGTCCTGTATTTCCTTTTAATTATGTATATCAAAATGCAGAAAAATGCTTTTGACAAAACAAGGTGCTATTTTATGCTAAAAAACCTAAAAGACCTTTAGGACTTTTAAAAATTTATTTTATAAATTATATTAATTAATTAAAAATATATTTAAAAAGCAAGTCTTTAAGGTTGTGTATATACATACATATATACATATACATGCATATATGTTCACTACCCCACATTATCTCTCCATTATATTATGATACCAAAAAAAGCCTTTGACAAAATAAGCCACTATTTTTATGATAACAAAACCATATGCAGAGAAAGGCCATTTCATAATCAAATAAGAAGTATACATCTCAAACCAAAGCTAGTATTGTTTGCAATGAGAAATCACTAGATGCTTTTAAAATAAGGAAGGAAAGCAAGGATGCCCTTTTGCATTCCATTATTTGACATAGTTCTAGAAATGCTAGCAATAGCAAGTGAAGCAAGAGAAGGAAATCAAAGGCATGATCATTTGCAAAGAGGAAGCAAAATGAGTTCTATTTTACCTTTTCTACCACATTTTCATTTTAAGCATTTTATCTTAATTTTTATTGCTGCTTTTTGCTTTGACATTTCATTCGTTTCTGAATCTATCTGTTCCCTCTCTGTAATCTAGTGAGAAAATATTACAAAAGAAAGAAAAAAATCAGCAAATTTCCCAAACACTAGTTAGTGAATGTACTTTGCTACAACAATAATTCTCCATCTAGTCAAGGAGGAGAGGGAGATATATTTTTTGCACTCTTCTCCTGGATCAAACGTTGATTTTAATTATGTAGCATACAGTGTTACTTGGGTTTTTTTCCTCTTTACATTGTGTGTGTATTACATATACAAAATGAATATATGTATATACATATACACATATATGCTGTTTTCCTTATTCATCTTAATTTATTCTTAATGACTTAATATGTCTTCCCATGCCTCACAGAATTTTTTATATTTACCGATTCTTATGTTACACTAATATTCCATTGCATCTTCCCAACTGAATGACACTTTTTTTCCATTCTTTGTTATGATAAAAATGTTACAGTGAATAATTTGGTGTATCTGATATCTTTATGATTTTTTTAAAACCTCCTTAGAAATAAATGCCTGGCAGTGCAATCCCTGGGCCAAATGGCATGAATGCTTCAGTCACATTTTAACATAGTTTAGTTTTTCCAAATGGCCAGACTAATTTGCAGCTGTACCAAGAGTATATTTGTGTTCCTCTCTTATCATACTTCCAGCAGTAATTATTTCCATCTTTTGTTATCTTTTCCAATTTGCTGGGCATGAGGTGAAACCTCAGATTTGTTTAGATTGGCATTTCTTTTGTTATTAATGATTTAAAGAAGTCTTTATTATGGTTGGCAATCATTTGCAATTCTCCTCTTGTGATCTCCTCTATCCCTTATTTGGTTTAGAATTCTCACCCCCCCCCCCCCCCCCAGCCCCAGACCTGTGAAAGATTCCTGATCTTAGATCCTTTCTAATTTTTTAATGGGGTAACCTTCAAGTTAGGTAACTATTTTGAATTTTATTATTTTTTAATTCTTTCTTACCTAATCTTTAGGTCTGTGTTATTCTAGGGAGAGAATTCTTATCCATACAAGGGATAGAGGATATCACAAAAGATAAAATAGGAAATGTTGATTATATGAAAAGGTTTTTGTAGGACAAAATCAACAAAGAAGGCAAAATGTTGATTGGGAAAAATATTTTCTTCAAATATTTTTGAATAAGAATATATCACAAATGTATTGTTTGTCCCTCATGCTCAAAGACTACCAAAAGATGATGGTGAGGTCAATGAACACTGTGTCTGACTGTGGTTGATTATACTAATATGAGGCTTGAAAGTTTGGGCACAGATAGTCTCTAAGGCCCTTTGGAAGGGAGAGTTTTCTAAATTTGTGCATCTCACATTTCTTTTGATCTACCCCAATTCTGTTTTGCTTGAAGAGAACGGCATCTTCTTTGATGTAATCACACCGTAGTGTCACTGTCTCTCATGTCTCACAATCAATACCAAAGTCCTTCAGAAAGATCTAAGAGATACAGGGAATTAATATAATTCTATTAAACTGAAAAGCATTCCCTGCTCAATAAATAGTGAAAAGAGATGGACGATGTGTTCTCAAAAGAAAAAACGGACAAGGATTTCACATTTTTTACATTGATGGTTTCTTTAGTGCTTATAAATGGTCTGAAATCTTTGGCATTCTTGTTACATTGTGCTCCGATTCTCCCATTCTGTGACATTCTTGCAGAAGTTTAAGGAGGACAATGTAAGACTGAGGGCCAGGTTGTATTTCTTTGTTTTCTTTCATAGGTTCATAGTTTCATAGGAAGCTATGACCAAATGATTTATCACTGGTCTACTGGTGCCTTTAACTGAGGTTTCCACTAGTTGCCTGGACTTACTGATTCAACGGTGATATGTCCTTTTAGGAGGAGCCGCGATGGCAGAGTAAAGGGAGATTTTTAGTTGAGCTTGCCCAGCATTTCCCTCTAAACACACCCCCTATTTACTTAGGCTGATAGATTGTTGTGATTGAACTTGAAGCCTCATGTAGAATAGTAGAACCTGCCAGACTTGCATAGTATTTGAGATCCAAGGATCACTTCCACACCTTGACGAGTCATCAGAAGAGCTCTCTGGACATTTGTGTACGATGAATCTCTAAATGCTGCCCCATGTAGCAATAACTTTTATTTGCTGATTTACACTGGGCTTGTTGTTCACTAAAACCTCCGGATCTTTTTTGCAGGGAATATTATTTAATAATGCTAAACTGTGTTTATATAGTTTGTTTTCTTAACTTAATAGGGCTTTATCTTTTTCTATTATATTTCAGTTTAGTAGATTTTTATCCATCTTGGCTAGCTTGTCAAGATCTTTTTGAATTCTGACTCTGTCATGTAAAGTATTAGTCATTCCTCCAAGTTTTCATGCTATATACAAATTTGAAAGACATTATCTTCTGTGGTTTTACCTAAATCATCAATAAAAATGGTAATTGGCATGTTCAGATCCCTGAACCATCCATTATGGGTGACCTCCTTCCAAGTTGACACCAACCCTTAATGACTACTCTTTGGGTCTAGTTATACAACTAGGTCCTGTTCCTTCTAAGAGAGGAATGATATCAGGGAGATGATGACATGACTTGCACTTGACTTTGTTTTGAGTGAGGGAGAGCGGTGCAAGGTCACCTGCTTCACTTTCCTATCCTGAGCCATCTGGATACAGTGACCAGATATTCATCAAGATGACTGGTGAAGGTCTAGGATGCAATGGGAGACCTTGGCCTCTCAGGTATTCACTTAGAGTGAGGTAAGGCCATTCATTGAATAAGCCTCTCTAAGAAGTAATCAGAGAATGGCCCTTTTAATGAGCAAAAGAAAAAAAAATAAGTAAATCAAGCTGGGAGGCAAAGAGCAACAGTTACTATTGATAATCGCTCTTAAGCCAGGAGGATTCAGAAAACAGCCATTAAATGGAGTTTGGGCAGGGACCAAATGGTGTGCAATCTACGGACTTTAGAGTGCACTGGATTTAAGGTTTTGAGAAAGACAAGAAAGACAGACAGAGAGAGAGAGAGACAGAGAGAGAGAGAGAGAGAGAGAGAGAGGAGAGAGAGAGAGAGAGAGACAGAGAGACAGAGAGAGACAGAGAGAGACAGAGAGACAGAGAGAGAGAGAGAGAGAGAGAGAGAGAGAGAGAGAGAGAGGAGAGAGAGAGAGAGAGAAAGAGACCCCACCCAGCCTGATTTACTTATTTTTTTCTTTTGCTTATTAAAGGGGCCATTCTCTGATTACTTCTTAGAGAGGCTTATTCAATGAATGGCCTTACCTCACTCTAAGTGAATACCTGAAGAGGCCAAGGTCTCCTATTGCATTTTGGGTCTTCTCCAGTCATCCTGATGAATATTTAGTCACTGGACCCAGATGGCTCAGGAGGAGAAAGTGAGGCTGGTGACCTGCACAGCCCTCTCTCACTCGAAACAAAATCAAGTGCAAATCATGTCATCATTTCTCCCCTCTCTCACTCGAAACAAAATCAAGTGCAAATCATGTCATCATTTCTCTGGTGTCATGGTCTACTTTGAAAATAAAGGATGAATACAGACACAGATTCCTTCTAACAGTACCTCACATGCCTCTGTTTTCTCTATAAGGATAATACAAGAGACTTCATCATACTTTGCTGAAATCTAAGTATTTTATGTCTTCATCATTTCTTTAATCTACTAGTTGAGTAGCTCCATCACAAAAGAAAATGAATTTAGCCTGGTATAATGATCTTGATGAAGCCATGTTGGCTTTTAGTGATTATATTGCTTGACACTATAAGTCCTCATAAAATTTCCCTTTAATCATGTGTTCTAGAATTTTATCAGTAATACAACTTCAGAGACTAATTATTTTTTTGCCTCTCTCCCTTTATGTAAATCAGTAATCCTGTGAGAGGAGCAGCTGGGCGGTGCAATGAAAGATTTATCTTCTGAGTTCAAATCAGGTGTCAGATACTTACTAGATGTGTCATCCTGGATGAGTCACTTAACTCTGTTTGCCTCAGTTTCCCCTTCTGTAAAATGAGCTCGAGAAGGAAATGGCAAACCATTCTAGTATCTCTGCCAAAGAAAACCCAAAATGGGGTCATGAAGAGTCAGACACAAATGATATGACTGAACAATAACAGTCCTGTGACATCTCTCTATACACCATCTCATCAAGATCAATAATAAAAGCTCATTCATCTTTATTTTCCAGTTCATTCAATATCATAAGATAAAGTTTGTCTAGACTTAGTGACTTGAACTCATTGAGAGCAGGTGGGTGTTCTTTAACCATTAGGTTTTAAGGGCATTCCCATTAACTATTTTTGTCCTACATATCCCCCCACAAATATATTTTTCATTGGAAGAAAAAATGCAAATGAAATAATAGTGGAGTAGCCAGACCTCACTCTCATTCATTATTATTATTTATTTTGTCCACCCTGAGCTGCAATTCTATCTCTTCTTTGATCTTCTTCTTGCCTATAACACAGTTTAAAAGCCTGTTTTTGTTTTTCTTAGCATTCTTCAGCAGCCTCAGCTTACTTGGGATATTATTTTTACAAGATCATGCCACTATTTTGTATTCAGAGTTATTTATCTACCCTTTCTTCTAACTTCTATACATGTTTTTGAAAAGCATGAGTGGGCAGGTCAGTTTCCTTCTCTAGCCACATTAGTCTTCCTTTTTTTAAAAAATGTATTATTTAATTTTCAGTTCTCAACATTCACTTCCACAAGAATTTGAATTCAAAATTTTCTCCCCATCTCTCCCAACTCCCCACCCCAGGACAGCATGCACCCCATCCACCCCTTCCTCCAGTCTGTCCTCCCTTCTATCATCCACCCTTCCCCTCTTTTTTCCTGTTGGGCAAAATAGATTTCTATACCTCATTGCCTGTATAGCTTAATTTCCAGTTGCATGCTAAAACAATTTTTTAACATTTATTCTTAAAGCTTTGAGTTCCACATTCTCTCCCTCCCTCCCCACCCACCCTCATTGAGAAAACAAGCAATTCAATATAAATCATACATGTGTAATAATGCAAAGCACTTCCATAATAGTTGTGTTGTAAAAGACTAACCACATTTTCCTCTGTCCTATCCTGCCCTCCATTTGTTCCATTCTCTCCCTTGACATGTCCTCCCATAATAGTGTTTGCTTCCGATTATCCCTTTCCCCAATTTGCTATCGCTTCTATTATCTTTCCTCTCCTATACCCTTCCCCCTTGCCTTCCTGCAGGATGAAATAGATTTCCATATCCAGTGGAGTGTGTGTTATTCTCTCCTTAAGCCATATCCCATAAGAGTAAAACTCAATTATTTCCTTTCATCTCCCCCTTCTTCCCCTCCATTGTAAAAGCTCTTTCTTCTTTTATGTGAGACAATTTGCTACATTCTACCTCTCCCTTTCTCTTAATCCTAGTACTTTCCATTCAACAGTAAGTTTTATTTTTTTAGGTATTCTCCCTTCATATTCAGCTCACCCGGTGCCCTCTGTCTATGTATGTGTGTGTGTGTGTGTGTGTGTGTGTGTGTGTGTGTGTGTGTGTGTGTGTGTGTATATATAAATACATCTACATACCTACACATATATAATATACCCATACCTACATACCCATATATACCTCCCTCTAACCACCCTAATGCTGAAAAAGGTCTTGTGAGTTACAAATAACCTCTTTCCATGGAGGAATGTAAACAGTTCTCTTGATTAGATGCATAGACTAGGTAAATAGATTTTCACTGGTTCTTGTTATCTATGATATATTCCTGGATAAGTGTTCATCATTCTTATAGCTTAAGCCATCATCCAGAAATACAAACTCCATTCTCAGACATCATCTTAGCCAACTTTTAATTTCCTGAGTCCTCCTTTCTTTTCTCAATGTTCTGTTCTCAATGTACAACTGCAGTAAGCTAGTGACTGCTCTATAGGTCTTCAGCTTCCTTGCCCAAGACTTGATACAGTAATCCTTGGCAATCTTTTCTAGGTTTATTTATTTTTTTTTGTTACAGCATCATTTATTCCTCCCTCTATCACTAGGAGTGAGTAGAGGTCACTGAGTTTGACACTCATTGGGAAACTCTCTGTTATGTATTGCATACATGTCCTGGTAAAGAAAACACCCTTCTCTATTGCTTATGGCAGTCTGACATATGGATGCCTCAGCACCTCTCAGCTGAGAGTCACCAGTCTCCACTGCTCATTTTGTCACCCTCTGACCATTACTTAATGGCACCTTTATAGAAATCATTACTTTGTGGAACACAAGCTACAGCTTCCTCCCCCTGAACAGTGTCTCTCATTCCTCTCCAGTAAGTGACTTGTACCTATAATTTAGTTCCATATACTTCATTATTTCTTACCTTTTCTCTCTGTCACATTTTTTAAACCTTCTAGCATTCTGATAGAGGTTACAATTTCCCCATTCCTCTTCATATCACCTTCTTTATTTTATTTCCCCCTTCTTGAGGTTTTTTCTTCATTTTTTTGAGTAATTTGCCATTCTTCTTTATAATCTGAAGAGCAGAGGTATCTTCCTCCAACCTTTTCAACTTCTTCAAGACTGATACCAACTTGTTCTTTGTGTTATTAGGTATTGGCAGAAACGCAACCAGAGTGCACTCCCTACTGGTACTGAAATTTCTCCTTTAGCACATAAACATAGGCTTACTCTTCCAATCTTGATTAGCAGATTGGATCCCCAAAGAAGGCTTTTTTAGGGTTCTAGAAACTTTAGAGGCTATGACTTGTTTGTCTAATACGGTGACTCTCAAGTCTCCATCTGGCACATCCCCTCCCCAATCAACCAACATTTCCCCAACATCAACCACCCAGCAATTACTACCTCAAATATCATGCAGCCATTGAGCAGTCGATTTATTTTCAGTATTAGCTGGCAAGAAGTGAAATACATGTGAAATACAACCCTTCCCCCACCCAAACCCATAAGCCTGTTCTCCTTCATCACCTCATTTCCTTACCACATGCCTGGCACATATAAGCCCTTACTGAATGTTTGTTGACGCTGTTCCTATTTATAAATGAGGAAACTGAAGCTCTGCCAGATTCAGATACTTACAATCATAGGGTTAGTGTCAGAGTTAGGGTTCAGACCCAGGTTTTTCCTAACATTATTCTTGTGTTATTATTTTGCCCTATTTCCTATTGCTTTGAAAAAACAACCCTTCTCACTCTATAACCTAACCAAACGGGAGACTAAGACATCTAGTATTACATTTGTCTTATTCTGTTCTCTAAACATCTTATACCTGCTATTTGCTCTTCTTTCCACTCCATTGACTTACGTAAAATGGGAAGGATTTACTCCCTAAGTAGGGGATATGATAACTGTATAGCAGAAATTCACCTGGTTGTTGCTTTGTTAAACTCAAAGGTAGCAAAAGGGCAGGTATTCTAGCCCTGCATCACATTTTTTGCTATTATTAAATGTTTTGTTTCACATGTGATTGGCCCCCTACACCACCATATCTCTCTATGGAATAGAGACAGGATTAATTTTCCAGGAAGTCTGAAAACTGCTACAAAAGAAAGATGACAGTTAGTAGCAACATTTCCACAAATCAACATTTGTTTGCCTAGAGGATGGAGGATAAAAATTGTCCCAGTGGCATTTTGTCTTGCCCTCCAGTTAACTTCAAGTATACTGGGATCCCTGAAGATCCCTTCTGGCACTAAATCCTGTGATCTTCTGATGAGCTGTATTTGCATGTTATTCTCTTAATTATATACCCCATAAAATTAAGATACTGCATGTTTTTCCTTGTGCATCATACAGCCTACAATGCAAAGAAGTAGTTTTGAGGATGTTTGGTTTCTGAAATATGACCCCAAATTATTCAATCTCCCTGTCTGGCTCAGTGATCAATCCTAAGGTTTGAAGTCTATTTGGATTTTTATGGGGAATGTTAAACACTCCCTCCCACCTACATCTAATCCTGGGAGGTCAGCCTCTCATTCGGGTGGTAGTAGGGGAGCAAGAGAAAAGGATGTACTGTCATTTTTAGTCTCAGATCCCCAAGGCTTTAAAAACTCTTCTTTTGGGTATTAACCTCAGATTTATATGCTCACTAAATCACCAGAGCTTCTCAAGGTGTCAAGGTGGCTTTAATATCCCTAACTAAGGGAAAAATAAAAAATGAAACTTTAAAAATGAAGGTCAGAGCAAAAATCAGAAAAGGAGAGTGGGGAAAAATTCAGCTTTCTAGCATCTATTTCTCAGCCACTGAGGCCACTTATTAAAAGCAGATGCTGGCACTGCTCCTGGAGGTTTAGAATTCTTTCCTAGCAACCCTTCCCTAGCTCCTTAAGCTGCTCTCCTAAGCTAGGCTGTCCTCCAGACTACTTTGATAGTAGATTATTCTAGATCACAAGAGTCAGCATCTAGAAACCGCAAAAAACAAGAGAAACTCTTCAAGAGAATGCCAGGTACTCCCAGGAATCTCCAGAAAGTCTGCCACTTCCCTATTCTGATTATTATTAACTTCACAGAAAAAACAGCTATAGATGTCTCCTTTCATACTCCTTTATGCTTGAGGTCTAAAGCATTCCTGCACAAAATTAAAACTATCTGTTCCTGTTGTTTTATGATGAATAATTTCAGTATCCCTGGAAGGCCTTCATAGACCTCTCTTACAACAATGAAGTTTTCTATAAGGAAATTCACCACATGTATATCCAGTTGCTATTATCTCTCCCCTTCCCAATATTCCCTTACCCCCTAAGAAAATGGCCTCTATTTTGTATATGTTTTGTATATGTATACATACGTGTGTGATATCTTCCCTATTAGAATTTAAGCTCTCCAGGGCAAGAGCTGTTTTGCTTTTGTCTTTGTATTTCCAGATGCTACAAAACACAGTTCTTGGCATATATTTGTGTTATGGGGCAGTAGATAGAATGTGGGATCTGGAGTTAAGAAGACTCATCTTCTTGATAGCCTTAGACACTATGACCCTGGGTAAGTCACTTAACCCTGTTTGCCTCAGTTTCCTCAACTGTAAAATGAGTTGGAGAAGGAAAATGGCAGACACTCCAGTATTTTTGCCAAGACAACCCCAAATGGGATCATGGAGAGTCAGACATGACTGAAAGATGACTGAACAACAACAACAAAAGGTAGTTAATAAATTCTAATTGATCATTAATTTTCAAGGTTCTTTGCTAAATGAAACTGGGCCAGTGTCACATCTTCTGGTTGCCAAGCTTAGAACTGCCTTGTGCTTTATTGGTTTGTGCAAGCATGTAAATAGGGAGTATAGATTTTTCATTAGTCAGTCAGTAAACATTAAGTACCCACTATGTGCCAAGCTACCTTCATATGACAGTAGAAGAATTGTAAAGGAGATGCTACTGAAAACAGCCAGACAGAATGGACTTAAAGGGAATAATGGGGAGGGCAAAACTTAAAGGAAGGAAACTGATAGGACAAGATAAAAGAATGGAAGCAAATGAAGTACAGAATGATGTTAGGGAAGGGTTGTTAGAGAGGGGGGAAACCTGTCAATCAGGGAAAGTGAATTTTGGAAAGTCTTGTCACTTGAAAGCATGAAAGGATTTAATTAAACACAGTTGATCACTTTATTGCCCTCTAATTCTGATTACAAAATGTGAAAATGTCTCATTAGTGCTCCCAGCCTCCTCTTCCTTCTTCCTTCTGTTCCCTAATTAACACCTCTTACATCTAATAGCTGGGTCTCTCTGTTTTCCCCTGTCTCCAAAAGATCTGATATCAGTCATTGATACCCTAGTATGAATAAGTTGCAAATGTGCCACATTTTCTACAGTTATTTGCATTTTTAAGGGTGTGACTAAAAAAGAGTGTGGTCTCAGTTGACAGAATTGATAAAAGTTTTTATTGAGTATGTCTCACTTTCTCCTTAGGGTTTAAGTATCCTCACTGAAACCATATTTGAGACTTTGAGGACTTCTTTTCGAAGGGTCAAGAAAAATGGTACCTTGTCCTAGGCACCATTGGCTCAATTAATTCCTTTTAATTGTGTCAATAGGCCACAGTCATTGGGTAAGAGTATTTGCTCACATTCTATCAAGGAGACATCTTCTAAGTCCCAAATATGGTGTCCATGAAGATGTGTATAACCTGTATAGGGAGATATCTTCAACCTCCTTCATCCTTTTTAACCCAGATCATGGGGGTATACACTAAAGAATATGATTTGAGTTATTTTCCCCAAGATCGAACCTAGTCAGTATAGGCTCAGAGCTGGGATTGTATTTGCTTTCTTTGAGATTATAGTAATACAAGGCTACTTGTTAAAGGAATTTGAAATATTGGAGAGGTTTCTTTTGGGGGAGAGGGCAATGTAAGGGAGAAAGGTGATTCCTGCCACAAGATATCTG